>NW_017306269.1:5265497-5276816 GCF_000935625.1 Nanorana parkeri
ATGTAACTCTGGTGAAGGACCACAGGAGTTCCCCCCTGCCATAAATGAGCTGAGTATTGCATGCAACCTACAGTCTATACAGAAAACAAAAAAATCACTGGGGGAGATAGGAAGAATTTTTTTGGGCAGACTTTTATGTCTTTTCTGCCAAAAATCCCGACCTCCCAGCAATTTTTTATTTTATTGACTACTTCTGGTTTAAAGTGTATTTTCACATTTGCAGCCAAATTGAGACAACCCCCATTATTTTGTTACATGTTCCAATTGACAAAACATTTAAAAAACTATTTAAAAATACTTGCTTACTTTTTTAAATGCTCATTGAAAATACACAGCTGTTGTCCTTGTTCTTGTGATAAAAAGTCAATTGGCAGTTAAGTTAAATGGCTGAAGTTATTCTGCACTGTCTGACTGTCAGAACTGAATTCCAGTTCCAAGGCAGGACCTCCCCTACAATGATCACTAAAGTTGGCCTTACACTGCTTGAATTTTGTCCGATTTTGTCCGATTTCTGCTGAATCAGCTGAAATTAAAGCCATGGGCGGCAACATCGGCACCACCCAGCTCGTCAAAAGTCAATTCTCAGCCGAACACTGACTGGAGCCAAAAAGACACACATGCCACTCAGGTGTTCAACAGAATAAAGACTATACTAGAATACTATATGATACTACACTATACAATACTATACTAGAATAATATCGCAGGAAGCAGGGATTCCTCCATCCACGCTGTTCAGCATGGACAGGGGAAATTATGGATTAGATATATTTAGCCAATGGGACTGAATGAGAGAAATCTTAAGGTGTATGACTATAGGGAATTAAAAGGAATTATAATGCAGTTCAGGTAATGGCAGCCCACATTAGAAAAGTATTCAGATTGATGACAAGGTTCATTTAACCCCTTCATGTCTAGATGTCATTGAAATGTAGATGTAAACAGTCAGCATGACAATAACTCTATGACTAATTTGCCTACCTAAAAAATGTTATTAAACCCCCGGGGTTTTTTGCATATATCTACTGCTAGCAAGCAGTAGATATATACGCAAAAACATTTAAAAGAAAAAAACTGTTCAAAAGGGTTACAACTTACCTGTGTCTCCGCCGCGCGCTCCCATCTGAACATATGAAGATTCTGGGGGGGTGCATGCGCAGTTCAGATCTTCGGCCAGGAGACGAGCAGAGACACAAGGTAAGTCAATGCATGTCCATGTCACTTTATGTGAGATGAAAAGAAAGCACGAAGAACCTCACCTTTTTTGGTGTAAAATACTAATCCACCTATGCATTGGAAATTAGTTTAGCCTGTGTGACAACCGCGGCTCCCTCCAAAGACACAGTGGATAAATGAATGTAGACATGAAGGGACAGAAAGTGTGCTACTGGCATGAATTCCGGGTGAAAATAAAAAGAAATAAGCCTGAAAAAAAAGAAAACAAATGCAGCCATCTCTTCTAAGGACTGGTAAGCTGCAATATATTACAATTTCATTTTTGGATTAATCTTTACGATGATGGGTTATTTATCAGTCCTCAATGGCCACCATTGCAAAATAGTTGCAATAATAATGTCTTCTTGTATTAATTTTACTGCTGTAGTTTTGGCCTTGATTCTACTTGCATCTTAAAATTCCTGGTAACATCTGATCCTATGCACCCAAATAAACAGGATCCTATCCTCTTTGTTTTTCTTCCCTCATCATATTCATTCTAGAATGTTAAACGATGGCATGCAGTGAAGAAACACAAGGTTCAAGGAAGAGCTCCTACTGAGCTGTTGACATACTTCCCATGGGCTCTGACACAGAGAACATTTGCTGGTGTCACACGGCAGGGATCTTCATTGAAGCTCATGTTTTTGAGTTCTTTCCTGACCTCTGAACTTTTGCTCTTTAACATATGCAACTGTATTCTTCCCATACAGTGACCGAGTCACGGGTAATCTGCTGTTGACTGTAATTCCTTTCAGAAAAAAAACCTGGATTCCATTTTTAGGGTTGAAGGAAGATGTGATTCACAAAATACAAGTTTTATTAGAACTCTGGTTACTATCAATAACACATTATATATTTTACAACAAGGTGTGGTAGATTTGATCAAGGAAAGCCCAAAGAACGATGCAGCATGTGGCATAAATGATAAAAGCATTACTACAAAAGCCACATACTTTGGAAAGACATTGTCATCTTACGATGACATCCTAATGATTCAATATCTGAGTTTATGCATATGGATATAGCTATTGGCCAGGGGCTTCTTTAGGGTCCTAAAAGACCTGGAGCTTTAGGGTCCTAGAAGACCTGCGATGGAGGAAGGAGAGGTGAGGGATGGCAGGCAAGGTGAATATGAGGAGTTTGAGAAGGCCCCTTTGCAGAGACATTATCAATTTACCCTGCATGGGCAAGGTGACAGGGTCTCTTTAAGATATATATCTGCACCTTGACAAAGAGACTGTGTGCAGCCCTGAAACATGGATGGATTCACCATATGGACTTCTTTATAAAAAAAGGTCTTAGCAACTCTGGATTCCCTATTGAAGGGGTTGTGAAAGTAAACCTGCAGCATGGCCATAGGCAATACAATAAGACTAAGGTTATCTAGAAGGCATCAAACCCGTGGCATGGTATGTAGGGAATGTCTAGCACTATGCAAATAGCAACTTTCCCAAAGTTGTGGCTTAGACATAGACTTGGAAGGGTTCGAGCTTCTAACAGTCATTGATTGGCCGTCTGTAAATTCCTATCCCTTGGAAATAAGCACTTCATATTTGTGTTGGTGTCACAGGGACAGGAAGTGGGAGGAAATCTCCCTATTGTAGTTACAGATAGAAAAGAGAGTTTGGCATGAATGTTACATCTTTCCCACTTTATCTATAACTGGGAAAATTGGCTGGAGTTAGTCTTTAAAGCTTGCTCTCCATCCTGTCTCAGGGGCCTGTAAGCAGATACCTTCCTAGCAGCCGTAACTGTTCTGTCTATGAGAATCATCTCCTCTGCCAAAAGATGAAGATATATTTTTTGACCAGAATTATAATTTGCAGAAGCTCCATCTGACTTTTAGAATTTAACTTTTATTATGTGGAAGTGACATCATGCCTCTGAAAATATACATTTTATTTTACTGGCAAAAATAGGAATCTATTTTACTGGATGGGACTTTTATTTATTCCTTCTTGAGTCAAGTTACATACGATCGTATACTAGAATTCTCCACATTTGCAAGTATTCATTCAAAACTGAAATATTAGAAATTTTCCTGCCTGACCTGCGTGGCCGGGCCAAACATAAGGATGTTAAAGTTATAATAAATCTCCTGTTTTGCAGGAATATACGGTTTTCAGCGCTAGAAGACTAGGCGCATTGTGTGCCATGTTGAAGTTGGCAGGTGATTTGACAGTTTAAATTCACTTTTGAGGCACATTAGCCAATTAACTTGTCAGATAATATAAACATTTGCCCATCAACCACATCAAACTGCGTGTCAACTATCTGTCTTTCAGAGCAAGTTAAATCTGAGACAGAGAGATACATGTGCGATACTTATAGATTACACATAATATTGTTTATGACAACTCTGCAAAAGCTGAAATAATTCAATGAAATGCTTTCTCTCTTTCCGTGGTTACATTGAATGGCAGAACTAAGTCTCTTTCACTACTCTGTGCTGACAGTTCAGTGTTTTTTTTTATATTAAAGGACATGAATAAAATTAAACGACCAACTATGTATAAATGGTGGTAATCTAAAATCAGATCCTAGGTGTAACATTTTTACTGTAGCAGCAAAATTAAAGTGTATGTAAAACCCCAACAATGACCTTCACTTATATGCCACTCTCTCAGTCTGTTTAATATACCAGTGATTTCATGTCAGAAATTCCGAGCTGTCCTGTGCTCACTTCCTGTGTTATGTCAAGGAGTCTATTTAGCCTGCCTAGTTCTTAAAGGGTATCTATCAGACATGTGCATTCGGATTTGGACGAACCTGCAAATCAACGAAATTCAGTTGATTCGCAGGTCGTCCGAATTCGAAATAAATTTATTATTGCCTGAATATACTAAAACTATATTTGGCATACATAAATTTGTTTGCAGAACCCGTGACCACCATATCGCGTTCTGCACAGGTGCGCCGCCATCTTGGTTATCTCTTGGTATACACCAAGATGGCGGCACCCGAATATACAGGCGTCGCCATCTTGATGTATACCAAGATATACTCAAAGATGGCGGCGCATAAGTGCAGAACGTGCCGGCGGCCAACACGGCTGCCGCTTGTTCTGCATTTTCAGTGATTTCACACGCTGAATGAATGGTGGCGCCGTCGGCTCGTCCTGCGCAGGCGCGCTGCCATCTTTAAGTATATCTTGGTATACACCAAGATGCCGGTGCGGACATGGCCGCTGGCTCATTCTGCATTTTCAGTGTGCGGTTTCGGATTTGGAGGCTCGTTGCCCCTGAATCCGAAACAGCAGAAAAATTTATTTTCTTTTGATGAAACGAATGGAAACGATTTTCGTTGTCATTTGTTTCGTCAGAAAACAAATTTTGTTGCCGTGCACATGTCTAATATCTATGGTCAAAAAATAAAAATAAATCTGTATTACTATACTGAATTTCCATAAGTTCTATCCCACTCCTAATAATCATATCCATCTAGAAGATTGTAAACTTACTTATTGAAGATGCCCGTAGGATGTACTTCCTCAAAACACTGACATAATCTCACTCAGCCCCATGAATATGCACTTCCATGTGTATCAACTCTCACAGAGCCTACCTTCTGAACTGAACATCTAAACAATGTCAAATTATCATTGCTTGCTGGAAGCAGTGCATGATGGGACATGCGGATGTCATCACGCATGTGCTGCGGTATTCTGATACCTGCCGGCGGCCATCTTGGTGATGGACGCCGGCAGAGAGAGGAGGGGAGAGTCACCCAGCGGGATAAGGTATGCCACCAGGTCCCCTCTTCTCTCCTGATACTGTTGGGCGTTCGGTCCATGACCGAGCGCCCGACTTTTCAGAGGGTGGTGACACCAAAATGACTGTAAGTCATTTTGGTGTCACCCGGGTGTCACCCTTGTTATGCCACTGGTTGCATCACATCAAGCAGCAGGGAAAGAGACACAAAGCACACTGAGAATCCAGGAAGTTGATGAAAGTGATGGGCACACAGAGAGCAGCACTCACTACATAATAGGGATTTATCCAAGTAAGCTTTGATTGCATTACCAAAAAAACTCTAGTATGTATTCCTATTACACTGCTGATGTTATAACAGGATAAGATATTGTGGGATGTAATAATTATAAATAATAGGATAGGGGGAAGGTTTGAGTAGTTTAGCAAAAGAAAACCCTGCAGGTCTGACACCACTGTCCAAACAATTGCTGTGTGCAGCCCACAACAGGCCTTACAGGCCAAAGTGAATTTCTGGAAGATCAACAAGTATTTTTCTCTACTCTCAGGGTGTATAAAGAGTACATGGAGAACTATGCATGTATTCCAGAAATGTACTGCATATTTTTTCTTTATCATTATTTTGCCCTGGCATACACTTTAAGGTTAAAATCTGACAAGGTAATGCTAGAATTTTGTACAATAAATATAGTTGTTGGCAGCTGTCTGGTGTTGGGGATTATTACTCTGGAAAATTCATTGGTTTTCAGCCTGACAGTGGCCCTCATAATTTGGCCGTGGAGGGTGCACACTCATGAATAATGACAGTGTAGAATTATAACTGTCACAGGCTCAGAGGAGGACTGGTCCAGGGGGGCATTTTTACCCCTAGGCCAGTACAAATAAGATATATTGGGCTGCTGCCCTGAGTGAAGATGCCCTTGATTAGAATGGGGCTTATGCTAAGTATATAGCTACCTAGCAACAACTTTCTTTGTAGCTTGCAGTCTTTGCAGATGTAGTACAACCCACTTTGCATGGTGCCCTACAGCGCACGGGAAAATTTCCCTGCCATGAAACGGCCAGTTTGTTGAGTTTGACCCTGAGGCTGAAAGATCACAATGCCCAGCAGTGTGTGTCACATGCTGTTCTGAAGATGTAGGTTAGTTTTCAGGTTCTGAAAATGGCTTGGTTGTTTTAGGTGTGGGTTTTGATGCCAGAAATTGTCTATACCCAGTTCAATCAGATCCAGTCAAATCTGGATTTGTATAACTGGTTTTGATGAAAATAGCAATTTTAAAGTTTGACCTATGTGTGCTATTTCGTTCCTAATCATTAGCACTTTTTAGCTCCCTTACAGTTTTGAGATTTTCGGATATCATTTTTATTGGCTGCAACAACTATTCTAATAACAGCTTATTTTTCTTTATTAAAAGGAAATTTCCACTAGGTTTTCAGTCCTATGCTATGTTATATTATGTAGTGGAATCCTGGCAACACTTTGGGGTCAGGGAGGAATATATTTAATGTATAATTTATTCCATATTTCCTTTTCTGTGAGTATTCTATAAACCTTAAAGTGTAACCGCACCTTTAGTGCATTTATACTTATTGAGCATTAATAGGTGCTCCTACCCCTTTTTTCATGTTATATACTCACCAGCCCCCTTCTCCAAGTTTTATACTTACCTGCCCCCCTTCCCCAAATTTTATACTCACCAGCCCCCCATCTCCAAGTTATTTACTCACCAGCCCCCCTTCTCCAAATGTTATGCACACCAGCACCCCTTCTCCAAGTTATTTGCTCACCAGCCCCACTTCTCCAAGTTATGTACTCACCAGCCCCCCTTCCCCAAATTTTATACTCACCAGCCCCCCTTCTCCAAGTTATTTACTCACCAGCCCCCCTTCTCCAAATGTTATGCACACCAGCACCCCTTCTCCAAGTTATTTGCTCACCAGCCCCACTTCTCCAAATTACATACTCACAGTCCCCCTTTTCCAAGTTATGTACTCACCAGCCCCTCTTCTCCAAGTTATAGACTCACCAGCCCCCCTTCGCCAAATTTCATACTCACCAGCCCCCCTTGGTGTGCATTAATTAGATTACTGAAGATTGCAGGACCAGGACCGAATGCCAGAATACTGGGGTACCAGAGTGCAACAGGTGCGTAGTGGGGGTCACAAGCTGAGGTGTGTAACAGCCAGGCAGCAGAGTACCAAATCAGGAACCAGAAGCAGAGTCGGGGTCACAAGCTAAGTTTGGAAGCAGCCGAGTAGGGAGGTACAGGGCAGAAGGAAAAATCCAGTAACCAGGCCGAGGTCACAATGGGCAGGTAGAGATCCAAAGAAGGCAAGCCGGGTCATACACAAGTAAGCAGGATCATCGGGTCACAGGAAGTAGGTAACAAGCTGAAGACCACTCAGCAATCTGTCCATGAAACATATTTGTTTAAAAGGGCCATTTGGCACTGAGCAAGCATGCTATATGTGCGCGTGAATGGTAATATGTACGAGCCTGCCGGCTATTGCACATCTGACTATCAACCTGTAGACAGGACCACGAGGCATAGTACACACACATGCATAAGCCTGAACTGGTCTTCTGGTGTGTACTGAACCTTCCTTACACTAACATGAGTTTTTGTCTGTTGCTCTTCTGTTTTCTGTCCATCAATCACAGGCTGGGGAAAGTATTACTTAACTGCAGCAGTAAAAAATCATGCCTCCTGCCCTGCCAGACTGGACTCTGCTGTGTGGCAGAGCTATGTAAATATCAGAACTGGATGGAATCCTTTGGCAGGATGAAATCCTTTGGCAGGTAAATCAGCTTTAATATATGTATTTGATCTTTGTATTTAACTGTTTGACTAGAGTTAAGTTTGAAATTAATAATATTGTGAAAACTTGTACTATTCTATAAAAAATACTTTCTGCAGTTTTGCAGATGTAACCTAAGAAGTGTCTTGCACATAAAACTCCAGCTTTACGCATGCCATCCAGGTTTCTTTCCAATACCAGTAAGGGGGCTTACTCTGAATTCAGTAGTACACTTGTCTGTTTAATACGACACATTAAATATTATAGGTTCACCTCCTGTGCAGACAGCAAAATAAAAATTAGATTAAGTTTTAATCATAGACACAGACATATTTTCGGCGGTTGTGGAGCCGTGCGTTGGTAACAGCAAATTCAATCTCCGAGCCAATTTTTAACACCTTTTCAAACATACTGACTTCATTATAATATCACTTAGAAAAATATACAGGGCGGCTTGGTATGTAGAGCTCGGCATTCTCTACCATCAGAGTATTAATATTATTAGAGAGCGTATTTTGTTCACAGCATGCTGTTCCCTGTTGCTGATAGGGATCACACATACATTCCTACTGTACGGCTTAACGTGAAATATATTTTATTCTCTTCTATGTATTTATCTTCCCAGGAAGGAACACCGATGGAATGTTCTGGGTGCGTTATGGAATGTTGCTGAGAAGGTCTGCGGCCTTACATCCTAATAAGGCAAAGTCCATACTGGCTGATATAACATAGGAAACGATATTCTACTACAAAAAGGAAAAAAAAATAATTACAGGTTATTTTACCTATTTTATTTTTTATTTGGGAACAAGCGTGGCTGATGGGGGTTCAGACTGGCTGCATTCTTGTTCTATGCAAGACCTAAAATTTATCAGGCAGTTAAAGCCGATCTCCAGGCAAACAGCTAAATACACAGATGCAATTCATATATGGGAGCTGTTTTACCTGCCAGAGGATTTGCATTTCTGTCCATTCAACCTTGAGATTTACACAGCTCTGCTACATAGCACAGCCCTGTCTGGCAGGCCAGTAGGCCTGATGTTTGTGTATGCAGTTACTGTAAGTAACACTCAGGGCCAATTCACAAGTGTTCTGTTAAGGTGTGTCAATGCACATTCATTAACTTAGGTTGCATTAAGGCCACCTATTTATTATGAATGCATTAGGTTAGGTTGCAGTAAAGGCCACCTTCTTATTATGAATGCATTAGGTTAGGTTGCATTAAGGCCACCTATTTATTATGAATGCATTAGGTTAGGTTGCAGTAAAGGCCACCTTCTTATTATGAATGCATTAGGTTAGGTTGCACTAAGACCACCTATTTATTATGAATGCATTAGGTTAGGTTGCATTAAGGCCACCTTCTTATTATGAATGCATTAAGTTAGGTTGCATTAAGGCCACCTATTTACTATGAATGCATTAGCTTAGGTTGCATTAAGGCCCCCTATTTATTATGAATGCAATAGGTTAGGTTGCATTAAGGCCACCTTCTTATTATTAATGCATTAGGTTAGGTTGCATTAAGGCCACTTATTTATTATGAATGCATTAGGTTAGGTTGCATTAAAGGAGAACTACGAGGTGAGTGATTTTCACTCAATCTCATAGTTCGAGCCGACATTTGACAATGAAACTGTCACACGTTGGCTCAATAGACACGTCGGCTCACTTCTCAATCATCTCCCTGCAGAGAGCCGTGACTGTCACTCACGGCTCCCTGCAGCGATTCCCCCCTCCCCTGTCCGATCCTCCAGCGCTGACTGGCGGAACGGATGGGGGAGGGGGCGGGCACAGCTGGCTCTGCCTCTGGCAGAGCCAGCTTTCCCCATAGTTCTCCTTAGGGTAACGGGAGGACACAAACTAGCGTCCTCCTGTCACCCTAAGCTCAGTATACCGCGAGCTACAACTCGCGGTATACTGAGACGCCGCAGTATACCGCGAGCTGCCACAGCTGAAGCGGATCCCGACAATTATGTCTGTATCCGCCCATCTGCGTGAGTGACAGCTGGCTCTGCCTACCTAGAGGCAGAGCCAGCTGTACGCGCCCCCTCCCCCGTCCGTTCCGCCAGTCAGCGATGAGGGATCGGAGCGGGGAGGGGGAAATCCAGCCCCTCCCCTGTCCAGCCCTTTCTAATTTCTAAGGGCTTTCTAATGCGAAAGCCCAGCAGGCTTTCCAAAAGGACAGTCATGGAAGCACCCTGTATTAACAGTATATTTTTATACAGGTCATGGTGAGAAGGGATGATATGTGAATACCTTCTGTTTTAAGAAGTCTTTACTGTGCTACACACTGATTACGGTGAGGGCTTTTTGATTGCTTTAATCAATTCTCACCGTAACCAGTATGGTTACGCTGTCCTGTTGGGTTTCAAGCCTTACACCAGAGAAGCCATGGTTTTCCTTCACTGCTCTGATGATGGCCAAATAATCTGAAACAACTGTATGCAGTTTTGAAAAAATGTCTTTGTAATATTGGGCCATATTTGCTCAATACACCATCGGTTCTGGATGTGTATCTGGCTCAAGGGGCGTAAAGCATTGATTTGCACGACACCACCAACTGTCCTGAGAGTAATCTCAGTCCCCACATTTTTGGTAGGAATGCACCAATACCGGTTTTTCGGGTATCGAGTACCGATATTTTTTTACAGTACTCGCCGATACCGAATATCGATACCGGAAGTCCCATTAAGGGAGCCAGGCGGCGTGTAAAGACTTGCCAGCTGGCTTCCCGATTAGCAGGGAAGCCTTCTCCATGCTCCCTCATCACCAGGTGGTGAGCAAGCATGGAGCCGGATTCCCGGCCAATCAGGAAGCCTTATACCGGAAGTGCGGGTATCGGGCTGGGCATCGGAGCCTTTGTGTGAGTACAAGTACTCGTCCAAATACTCGGTATCGGCATCGGTGCATCACTAATTTTTGGGATATGTGATAAAATGAGACATGTAAATACCTTCTGTTTTAAGAAGGCTGTACTGTGCTACACAGTATATTTTTAAATAGATTTTTCAAAAAATTACAAAAACATCCCTTCATAAAGTTATAATTTAGAAAAAGAAAATGGGATTGAACGATCTCCAATACAGTTTACCTATCTTAACAGTTGTTTTTCTAACCATACGACAGATGCCAAAGTGTACAGGCATCATAGGGAAGCATATTAGAAATGAAAAGATAATCTTTTGGTATTCTAGCTGCCATATAGATATTCTGTTTCGGTCTAGAACAACAGTAGACTTTGTACCCACGGCCCATACCGAGACTGGACAGTGACACATGGGAAAGTCTCTATTATTTTAGGTGCAGCCTGTGTATACTTTAGGGTTTCAGTTGGTTCCCAGTTTCCAGTGACAGTTTATTACACAGGAGAGTCAGAGCTGATCCCTCTGTGGACTTGGGATTAGAGGAGATTTGGAAGTATGTAACACCTGTGTGTCTGCGTATATTAAATGGCATTTTAAATGTGACACCTGTATTGGAACTGACAACCCGAAATGATTTATTTGATCTTTTTAAGCATTCAGCTATATAATATGCATCATATCATATACACTATATGCTCTTTGTAAAAACATAGTACCATACAATA
>NW_017306269.1:5276951-5301806 GCF_000935625.1 Nanorana parkeri
AATATTATTATTATTTTTGATTTATTGTTACTGATGATAATAATAACAATGATCATTATCATCATTAATAATAAAACAAAAATAATAATAATATTACCGCAGATATTATTATTATTATTAATAATAATAATATCTGCGGTAATATTATTATTATTTTTGTATTATTATTACTGATGATAATAATAATCATGATCATTATCATCATTAATAATAAAACAAAAATAATAATAATAATATTACAGCAGATACTATTATTATTGTTGTTATTATTATTATCATTATCATCATTATTATTATCATCATTATTATCATCATCATTATTATTATCATCATTATTAATAATAGCTAGTAGTTATGATTTTTTTTTCTTGATACCAAATGAACCTCGCAGACTGAATCCATTTACAATTTGCCTTTCAGCTTAGTAGTATTTTGTCACAAATCTAAAAGGGTAAAGAGTGTTTTCCTCATTTAAGAATTGTGGGGGGAGCCATGCTAATCATTTGTTGTTTCAAATTTTTATAATAAAGAGATTACGTCTACGAGTGTCTTCAGATGATTTCCTTCTTGTGGTATGATTTAACCAGTTTAATGTAAGCAGTGTGAGCCCAGGTGAGTGGTGAGTGAGAGAACGCACCCCCAATGGGTGTATACCTGATGGTCTGGGCTCACAGGCAGTGTGTTGAATGATGCTAGGCATCATTCATCCCAGAAAGGGAGCGACCTCTAGAGGACAAGCGAAATTTCTGCAGGGAACAGCGGATTGAAGGTGAGTAGTGCATTGAAATTTTCAAGGCAATTTTTTTAGTTGCAATGGGCTTTAAATCAGAAAATTGTTTATAATGACAATTATTCAAATTCTATATTTTTTAACAAAATTGGAGTTACAGTTCTACTGCTCAGTTTGCTCTCTTGCACTGGCCACGTGCTTAGACCTGTAATGTATCTGGGAACAATATTCACCCTCTGAATTACATTTATGAGATTTCAAGATCAATCTCTCGCATTCTAGCACATAATGTTGAGGCCTATTTGGTATTCATCAACATACTTTTGAGATGCTAATATGGTTTCCTTTAACTTGTACCCTTTTATGTTGAGTTGTTTATTATTTTATAAATGTGCTGTGAAGTTTATCATATTATATATGTTTAATATAGTGGTCTGAACTATTCTTATGCCAAAAATATTTACACACCCTCCAAATGCATTTCTATAGACGCGCCGATGAAGCGCTCTGTTTCTCATTTACATGAAACGCTGTCTGAGTCCAGGGTTTCCTCCTGCACCGCGGCACTAAGCCTTTCAACCACGAGCGAACAATGTGTTATACAAGTCCGCACGCTCTGTTCTAGATTACCCTAAGAACAGAGCCCGCGATAGGACGTTGATTGTGTGAGTCTACCAGACGTAGAGAGAGCAGATGTTCACCAAAATGTTGGTACTTTTTTTGCAAGAAATCTTAAAAGCATGTCCATCGTTAAGACCTCAAAGTTTGCTTTTCTCCAATTTATAATTCTTCTCATTCGGAAAAGCATTTTTCTGCATGAAAAGGACGTGTATACTGTGATATATTGTAGGTCTTCCATGTATAATGTGTGTTGAGAGTTAAGTATGTGTTTGCAATTATGGAGAAAAAAGCATGTACGTAAAAGATTGAATAAAAGTGAAAAGAATACAGGGGAAAAGTGTACCAAAAAATCACTGTAATATGACTAAAACTTCATGCGTGCGTGAAGTCAGTTTGTCCCAAGAACCAAATGGTTAAAGGGGTCTATTTATAAACAACTCAAAGAACCATTTGCGAATATCTGTGAACCTTTGTTCTCTGTGAATAAATGCCAAAACAAATGTTCTGTACATATTTTCTTACAAGTGCAATTAATTTTTGAATGTTTTTAATGTCATACAACATTATGGCCACTAGACGGAACTAAAGGAGCATATGAAATACATATTTATTCTCTATGCTCATTACAACCATCTAGTGGTCATAATGCAGTATTACATAGAAAGAAAGTACATTCCCTTGTAAAGAAACAACTACAAAATGTTCATTTTGGCATATAGCTGCTCGGATCGAATGCTCACATATATTAACAGGGTGGATGATTTAAAACCAGTGCCCGAAGTGTATATCAAGCCAAAGCCTTTTCTAGATTTGGATAGAGTGGAGAAGAATTAGAACACCTGTCTGTTTTTTCTGATATCTGGGACTCCATCACTTTGTTTTGCCTGATGAAGGGCCCGGATGCGTTCCGAAACATTGCTACACTTGGTGATGTAACTTCACACATGGAATAAAAAGAACTTTGCTTGGAGAACCTTTGGAGTGCTGTTGACTTACTGTTTTGTTTATCCATTAGAAAGATTTCCCCTCACTTCCTGGCAACGATTTCCCCAGACAGGAAGTGGAGGTAAATCTGCAACAAGGAGAGAGACAAAAAATATAAATCAAAAAGGGGTTCTAGTCTTACTGTACTAAAAACAAAATCTGTGTTGCTGGTGGAGATTTCCCCTCACTCCCTATCTGCAGGACAGAAAGTGAGGGTAAATCCAGGGCCGTCCCTACCTTATTCTCCAGAGGGAGCAGTGGGTTAAGCTGAGGTTTCAGCGGAGGCGGCGGCTGGCCGCCACCTACCGCTTGGCTAGCAGCTTGTCAGCGCGGGGGGGGGGGCAGTTATGCGGGTGCTGTTAATTGGCTGTCCTGACGTCCCCTCACACCTGCTGCCTCTGCAACGAGATGCCGCCGGAGGCTGCCTCATTATGGGGATGCCCCTGAGTAAATCTCTTTAATGGAGCCCTATATAGTAGTGAAAGCCTTACAGGGGTTCTAATCTATCACCACTCTATCCACAATTAACAAAAGGGAGTTGGACGAAATTCTATCAGTGTATGGCCAGCTTTAGGAGAGATTGCGCTCCAGGGGAACAAAGGATTGGATTTAATTGGAGGAGCAAAGCAGGTTATGTGTGCTATCACATGTTTACATTGATAGGATAGCAATTCCTCAGAAAAGATTTCATATTATTAAAATCAATTTGTCAAATATTATAAAGCAACTTTTTTTGTGCTACGTGTATAATAAATTTGATATATTTGCCAATGAGCAATAATGTCCCTTTAAATGCATGTCATACATTGCTCCCAGACAGTCTGAATGAATGTTACTTGGAAGATTAGTGAAATCATGTATTGTACTTAGTGGTTTCGCAGACTTCTCCCAGAACCACACACATGCACAAAGAAAAATAATGATTTTTCAGAGCCGGGTTCTAAGATAAATCATAATTGTCATATAATACTTGTTTTCAATCCTAACAAATTACCTTTTATTTGGGAATCATTATTCAAAATACACATTTCGGTTACCCTAACTGTTTAATTTCCTCTGCGAGTTGTATGTAATTTTGGGATAAAAAAGAAATGGACTTTGTTGCATGTAGTTAGCGAGGTCACGAGTCCCCCTGGCTCTGAGGGGCCAACAAAAACATAACATCTTCCAGTGATTCACCTCCTGCAGATCAGATGAAAGCAATTTTGTAATGCTCGCCAGTGAAAGCGTCTGACTATTCTTCAAAATAAGCCATTTTAATACGCGCTCAAAACAGAACTAAATAAAGTTGTAAAATGTAAAACTTTTCTCTAAGCAAAGTCATCTGAAGGCGTAAGATTTTATTTTTGTTGGTCACTGTAAAGCCTAAACCTCTATGTAAAGTTAATCTCACTCTGTAGTGCCATTTCTACACTTCTATAAATATACGCAAATTGACTTTTTTTGCAGCGCCAGGAAAAAGGATTTCAGCTAATTCAAGAAATTATGAGTAATTCTGGAACCATTCATGGTAATTTTTTTTTTTTTTTACAAGAACTTCTAAAACAAACACAATCTTCCTATTGGGAGAAGAATTTGTGAAATGTGTGTAGTGAGTGATTACGGAATTGTCATATTTAAAGAAGAACTCTGGGCATTTTAAAAACTTTCCCTTGCGGTAGGGCAACCCCGGCACTGCAAGGGTTGAGTGCTCGTTTTTCAAAAAGTGAGTTCAAAAAAGTTTTTCTCTAGGATAAAATAAGTCAGATATACTCACCTGATCCTCGGTCCTGTAGCAACTGGCACTCACCTCTTCCCCCCCCCTACACTCTGCTCCGACTGTGGTACAGTATGTCCCTCATGTCTAATGCAAGTCAATGGACCTGCATAGACGTGATGACCTCAGCCATCCATAAGAGGCTGCAGGGACCGGTCTTGCAGCTCAGTGAGATTGAGGATCGGGTGAATAGATCTGATTTATTGCATTCCCTAGAGGAGCGCTTAACTTTCTAATAAGCCCACTTTTAACATTAGCATACCATATAAATGATTGGTTTCAGAATAGTGAGCGCTATGGGTCTCCTGGAGTGAAGTGAGGATCCAACAATGACTTATTAAATAAGTGATATAAAAATATATAAAAATATCTCTAAGTGAACATCTTATTATGTGGAATAAAAATTGCTGAAGTGATATGTGAATAAACGAAACAAAAATCAACAATGTAAATTGACTAATAAAAATTGCTTAAATAAATGTAAATAAATAAGTAAGTAAAAATTGCTTAAATATAAATAAATGTGAATAAATAAGTAAATAAATAAATAAATAAATAAATAAATCTTCAATAAACCGTGTGTCCGTGATTTTTTCTGTATTACAGTGTACATATAACTGCAGCAATTTTTATTCCACATAATAAGATGTTCACTTAGAGATATTTTTATATATTTTTATATCACTTATTTAATAAGTCATTGTTGGATCCTCACTTCACTCCAGGAGACCCATAGCGCTCACTATTCTGAAACCATTTTGTGAGGCTTATCTGGCCTTAGTTTCAGCAGCTTGCGGTTAACCCTTACTCTCTGTGAAATCTCCCCCTTTTGGGTCTGTTTCATAGCGCAGAACATTCAACCTTCCATATAAATGATTGCCTTGTATAGTTTAAAAATGAGTCAAGTTGCCTATAGCAATTAGTCAGATATTTTTTAGTAATCAGTCAGATATTTGTTTTGTTTTCTATCTCCAGAAACACAATGGAATGGAAACCGACTGGTGTGCGAAGAACAATTTTTTAGTTAAGCAATGGTGTCTCCCTCATGAGTAGTAAGTAACAACATTTGAACTGCTTTAGAGGTTGCCAGGAGGTTGGCAACTCCCTTCCCTTTATCATCCCAAGCTGTACAAAGGTTTTTGTAGGAGGGTATCTTGTTACTGTAGAGCAGGGGTAGTTAAACTCCAGCCTTCCAGCTGTTGCAGGACCTTCAGGCATTGCAGGACCCTGAAAGCCACAGGCTTGACTCCCAGAGGCAGATGCATGATGGGTTGTATAGTTTCACCACAGCCGGTGGGCCTGAGTTTGCCTACCCCTGGTCTAGAGGATCTTATTGATAAATATAGAGATGTCTCCACTTCTTGCCCTTACCCATGCTTTGAGCCAGAGAGAAAACAAACGTATAAACAGAATGCTAGCTGCAGCTTGGGTGTACCTGGCTTAGAACAGGTCAGCCCTAGTCATGACTAATGTAATCAACAGAATGAATGCGAGTTGTGTCAATAAAAGTCTAAGCTCTATACTAATGAACACCCTGCAAGCTTTTGCAAAGCTCTGGTCTCCTTAGTCTACCTCTACCCACGTCAGACATTTGAAGGCTACTAAATATCACCTTTTTCTTATTTCTTAGTCATTTACCCTAGGACCTGAATCTGAAGAAAAATTGTATGAAGGCCTTATGGGATTCCTAAACCCCTACTTTTAAAACTTTACTGTTTCCACTCGACCCCTATACGGTCTGTATAGGAAACTCACTCACTGACTGGATGACCACTCAGCAGTAGGTCAAACGCCGCTCAGAGAACAGCCTCCCAGCTTGTGGCTCAAAGATCTCAGTGCAATCTTTGCTGCTGCTGCTCTCCTGGCTCTTCATCATCGCAGACTGCACTGAGATCCCTTTCTCCTAGTCCTGTATCCCAGGAGGTATGTACTGTATATTTCACAGCCACGGTGCAAGCTAAAAGACATTGCAAAGTACTTCCTATTTAATGTGTCAATTAAAAGCAAATCCTTTTTTTTTTAAATTGAAAGAGAAGTATGGCCAAACCTTTTTTTTTGGCTTTAGTACTCTTTTGGGTCACAGGAGGACATTTACTAATCTTCTCCTGTGACCCAAAGTCAGCATATAACTGGCTTCTGCCCGCTATATGCTGACAGCACAGAGATGCGCTACAGCTTGGAAATAACTCGACAATATTGTCGGAATCCGCCCCGCTGCCTGATTGCCATTGGGTCTGCCTCTCTAGATCCAGAGAGCCAGCTGTGCCTGCCCCCTCTCCTGTTTGTGCCTCCAATGAGCGCTGAAGGAACAGACAGAGGGGAGTGGGAACCGCTGGGGAAAGCTGTGACTGGCAGCTACCACTCACTGCAGGAAGAAGTCCGTAAGCTGAGTGGTCAGCAGTGTGTTGAGCTATAGATCCGGCGTGTGACAGCTGCAGTGTCAAGCCGCATGTTTTTGTGAGCAGATTGTGACACATTGATGTAAACATGCATAAAAGGTACTCAAAAAAGCAGAAAACGCATGTTTTTGAGCATTTATGGGGCCAAGAAGCACTTAATCTGCCTAAAATAAGCTCATGTACTTTCTCCTCATGTACGAGGGTTTTGCTACAAGCAACGAAACGCTCAGATGTGAATATGGCCATGGAAATTAATGGGATTTTGTTTTGGGAATTTGTTTGGAGCGTTTTTTACAGCAGAAAAAGAGCTACAAAATGCTAGGTGTGAACGGAGCCTTAGTATCAATATTACTTACTATCAATATTACTATCAATAATCATAGATTTTCTCTACCAGTGTAAACTTCCCTGTGCAGTCCACTATGGGTCACTTTTACTCCTGCGTTTTTTTTATCCATAGACCAATTATTCTTAATAATAAATGACCTTTAATGGCTTGCATGATGAATACTTAAAAGATGATGTCATATAAGTTCAATGCATTTTAATGGCATTAGTTTAAATGATTTCACAAAACAAATAGAAGAATTCAGTTTATACTTAAGAAGAATAAGAACAGAATCTCCTGAAATTAGTTTTAATAGTTTAATGATGAATTAGTTATCATATGCTAACTGAAAGTCTTTAAAAACAATAAGCTCAAGTCACAAAGCTTTGCGCCAGCACAGACTATTTTCAGTCACGTGACTGTTATTTTCACATTTCATTGGACTCATCTTAAAATAACTGTCATACATAGATACTTATTCTGGTGTGTTAGCTTTGTGAATTGTGCCTAATGTATTTTTTTCCTCTAGTGTCCAGATAGCATTCTTTTACCCCAGTCACGATGCACATGACATCACATGACCCCAAGCAGGTGGTGAACTAGGCTAATTATTATAAATGCAGCACCGATGTACACAGTTTGGTATTTAAAATTAAGTAATGGGAACAGTTGAGCTGTGCTCTCCCTTTCCTGATTTTGAAGAGTGATTAATGGGAATAATAGAATGTGGAGAGAAACATGAAAGAAGAAGCTTTTTATTTGCTTTGTAGTTTGATAAGAATTCAAGAGGGAGGATAAGGATGTATTGCAATGTAATTAGCTTCTCACTGGAGCTGATGAACTAAGGGAGTCATTACCACTGCAGCCTGTGCTCACTCTACCTTGTCAATGCATTTAGAAAAATTGAATTTCACCTGAAAGTGATTGGGTGTTTGACGGATACACAGGGGTGAAAGATTACCCTTAAAGGGTCCACAATGCAGGTCAAGGCATTTGGCCAGCTGGGGTGCGTTGCAATACTTAAGTCAATGCTGTGGTGTGCTGCTTTGTTAGAAGGGGTCATGTGTGTTTTTTTTCTTCATTGGCAATTTGTGTGTATGGGGAGGTCGAATGCTGGCCATACACTTATGTGACTGTTGGATCTAATTGACTGGACATTTTCAGATGATTTTGAAACCTTTTTTTGGCAATTTCTTAGGGGTTATAGGCTTAGTTTTGCTTTAGCCAGTGGAAAGCTAGTTACTAGTGGAGATGAACCTGGGGTTAGTGTGAACCCAGTTGACTGTGACCAACACTCCCCCCTCCCAGCACAATCAGTGACGAAGTTGCAGCGGGGGGCATTTTCCACCCCTTTGGGACGTATAGGTGTGGGGTAGAGAATGTACCTCTCTGTAACTGATTGAGTTGGGAGGAGGGGGCGGGGGTCACAGTTCTGAGCAAGCTTGGGTGAACTCAAGTAAACTGGGTTCACACCAAGCCCAGGCTCATCACTAGTTACTAGGAGGAGGAGATGATTATTGGGCGTGAAACTGCATGACCAATACACATTATATGCATTTTTTCAGCTGTTTTTTTGCAGGTCCTCCCATTGAAGTCTGTGGGGCCAAAATGGTATGATTTGGCCCGAACAAAACTCATATACTTTATTGAGCTACAAGGAACACTGCTTAAGTGTCAGCGGGCACCATCGAAAATAATGGGATTCTCAGGACTGGATGGGCAGAAATACAAATTATGTGGCAGGTAAAACAGCTCTCTTTTACATGTGTGTCTTTAGTTGTGTGAATTGACTTCAGACGTCTTTTGCTCGGGGCGTACTTTTTACAATTTTTATTTCGCAACAGAGGAGTTTCAAGCAGTATCATACATAGATAAATAAATACCTTTTCACTTGAAACACCTCCTTCAGCATACTCAAGACTGAATAGTTAAAAGCAGATGGAAATTTCTGTTGACATTGAAATAAATTTTTCAGGAATTAACATATTTATACTCAGTTTAAATGCATGAGCAAAAAAGGGAAGAAGAGAAAGAAAGAGAGAGAAAAAGAGAAAGAGAAAGCTATAGATAGAAAGCTATAGATAGAAAGAGATGGAGAGGAAAGAGAGCTAGAAAGAGAGAGAGAGAGATAGAAAGAGAAAGCTAGTGAAAGAGAATGAAAGAGAGAGAAAGTGAAAGAGAAAGAGAGAATGAAAGAGAGAGAGAGTGAAAGAGAGAAAGTGAAAGAGAGGGAGAAAAAGAGATAAAGAGAAAGAGAGGGAAAGCGAGAGAGAAAGATAGAGAAAAAAAGAAGGAACAAGTGAGAGAGAGAATGAAAGAGAGGGAGAGAAAGAAAGAGGGCGAGAAAAAGAGAGAGAGAGAGAGAGAGAGAGAAAGAAAGCGGCAAAGAGAGAAATAGGAGAGAGAGAGAGATAGGAGAGAGAGAGAAAGAAAAAGAGAGAGAGAGAGAGAGAGAGAGAGAGATTATTGATGATGATATTCATTGTTCCGGTTGGATCTCTTAGGTGTGCAGGGGAGGTTAAAAAGGGGTATCTGGCTGTTGAATATCTTTGGAAATGGTTATTTCACTATATATGAGGTTGGGGTCTCTGAGTGAGAGAAAGTAAAACAGTAACTGAGGTTTTGCAGACTGTCAGTGGGGAACTATGAAATGATTTGAAGCCTTCCATGTCAGTGATCAGGGAAGAAAACAGCCCCCCCCCCCGTATATGAAGTGTTACAGATGTTTTGTTGAAGCGTATCTAAACACAAGAACAATAATCTCTCGCATTACAGCTAACCAATCCTTAAATGTGGTGGCTGCATTATTCTTTTTTTCAGGTGTTTTCCCTGTATTTTCATCTGGCGATCCTGCCAGTAACACACTTCCTGTCCTAAGGTCACAATGGTCACTAACTGTTTAAAAATAATAATGCCCCAAAAGCCTGCACTTGAATATAAGCTTCCAACCTAAGGTGCAGACACAGATCCCAAGCCCATTTCTGCTGACAGTCCACCAAGCATCCATGTGGAAGAGTCTGAAGATCATTCACTGACGCATTTCTTCCAACAATCGTTATAAATGTTTTTTCCATAATATATTGCTTTCACCTTTTTTTTTTCATCTCAGTGCTAATGATCTCTGCCCGCGTATTTCAGCCACTTCCTGCCTTATAAGCAGTCTGTTGCATGGATTAGACATATTCAGCACCAGGAGCTTGTTCTTGGTATGACCCCACACATGGTCAAAATACCAGAGGATGTTGTTTTTTTCTACACAGCTGGGACCGGTCATGTGATTATAGTAGACTTGAAACCTCAGACTTAGCGTCCATATTAAAAAATAACAGGGAGTGCACAGGGATGGCCTATGCCAATATATACTGGACCGAAGCAGGACAAGATCTGGAATAAACTTGCTAAAAGTGAACTTTCATTTTAAATAATATGTTATTATACTCTGAGTGGTCATATTATTATGACCACCTGACATTTGTAGGCAAATTAGCTATAATTTCGCGCTGAAGTTGCAAGAGGGCCAGACCATTATAAATAGGGAAGCAGGTTGTTTACCACGACAGTAGAAGTGATTTGTTTCTGAAGATATGGGTAAACAACGCGATTTAACAGCCTTTGAACGTGGGATGATTGTTGGTGCTCGGAGCCATGGAGCGTGTATCAGCAAAACAGCAGAATTCGTTAAATGTTCAAGAGCAGCTGTTGTTAAAGTGTTTAAAGACTGGACTGTCAGCCGAAAATCTGGGTCTGAACGTGCAAATTGTGGCCGTCAGTGACTAGTCGATGTTAGGGCAGAACGGAGAGTGGCAAGACTGGTACAAAACAACAGAAGGGCAACAGTGCAGTGTCAGATTCCTCGCATCACCTTTCAACATCTCGTGGAGTCATCTCGTGGCCCAACTAAGTACTGATGGGGTGGTCATAATAATCTGGCCACTCAGTGTATGTGGATATACAGTACATCCCTAGTAGGGATGGGTTCAGGTTCAGACCGAACCTGGTCTGAACCTGAGCTACTCCCATCCCGGAAGGAGCTTCTTTCGCACCACTCAATCATTTGCAAGTAGGGATTCGATACATGCCTGTATTTGGTAATTACATTCCTAATATGGCTACGTGGCCATATAAGGTAAATTACATCACTACAAGCACAAACAAACATCTCTTTGTTTACATCCAGCTGCGGGGTGGGGAATGCCCAGTCTGTTGCTGATTGGTTGGCAGTGCCAATGGCACTTCCTTGTTCGGAGGAGCTCAGGTATAGACTGGGTTCGGTCTGAACCTGAGCTCATCCCTAATACTTAGGCAGCACAGTGGCTTAGTACTTTGCACTTCTGCCTTGCAACACTGGTGTCCTTGGTTTGAATCCCAACCCGTACTCCACCTGCATGGAGCTTGCATGGTCCTGTGCTTGTGTAGGTTTCCTCCCAAGACATGCTGGTTGGTTAATTGTCTCCTGTCTAAACTGGCCCTAGTATGTGAGATAGGGAGCTTAGATTGTAAGCTCCTTGAGGGCAGGGACTGATGTGACTGTTCAATGTGTAAAGTGTTGGCGCTATATACATGCTTGTGATTAATAAATAGGCAGTCATGTTTTTACTAGTGTCCCTTTGCATCTTATATTTGGCAAGGATGAAGATATACAGTATCATAGCTCTGCTACATGTAGTCCTGGATGCATTTTAATTTAACAAGAAAAAACAACATTTCAGATGACATATTACTGAGAGGTGAAGACGGAACATATGACACTGTTTAATCCGAAATTCCTGCTGTTGGTCCCTAAAGAATAGAAAACTGTATTCATCGCCCAACCTGACAATACAATACATATATTACAATGACAAGCTTGCAAAAATGATTTGCCCTTAGAAATTATGACATGTGGTTGAAATTTGTGGTTGGATGAGGAATGTCCATAGTACATTAATGCTTCAATCTCTTCTGTGCAGTTCATATTGTGACATACGTAACATATGGTTATGCATGGTGGTCTGGCTGAAAGGTGGGTGGTGTACCTGGGAAAAGCATCTAGCACTTGTATCTCAAACACAGATACAATATAAATCTTCATATATCTCATGGTATGGCTAAAGTGGTTTTCCATAATGGATAAAACCGTATATTAGCTTAGCATGTATGAGTGATGTGTAAGGGTTGCCTCCCCACTGTCCCTCATTTGGATTCAAATCCCTTTGTCCCATTTCCCTCCTCAGTTGTCCCTCTATTTGGTCTTATGTACAGATATTTATGAAAAGTTTATATTTACTACCAAAAGTGTTATTGTGCTTTTAAAGCTTTATCTTATGTCTTAATGAATTATCTTTAGGTTTTGAATAATTTTTGGCATATAGACTCTTACTGGTCCACATAACTGGGGGCTTGGCAAGAGTGTGTCTATTGCCTAAATACATTGTTCTAGAATTTTTCTCAGTTGGGATGTATGAGACAGTGACAAAGTGTATACAAACTCTAAATCTGTTTTTCAGTATATTTGGCATCATGGCTTAATGCATACAGTATTCCTTAGAAAATAGTTTTTTGTGACTCTATTGCAAAGTGTCTTACCTGGAGATCCCACCAATAACAGCACTTCCTGTTCCAGGCTGACAGCACTAAGTCACTGCATCACAATTACCAGCAGTGCTGTCAGTCTGCTGTGCGAGCTCCTTCAGTTGGTTGTTGGACTCCCTATCAGACTGACTTGATATGCACGCCAAGGACCAATTGCAGGGGCTCACATAGCAGACTGACAACACTGCTAATTGTAAGACCCAACATGGTCACCCTGAACACAGGAAGTTCTGTTATTGGCAGAATCTCTAGTCAAGAAACTGTGCAATACTGTCACAAAAAAAAAACAAGTTTCTTAAGAAACCTGTATAGAGAATGGCATGACACCAAATATACCTGGGCCCAGACTTTGCCCACTAATGTATTTGCATCTATAAGCATTGTAAATAATTTAATTTTTCAATATTCACAACACAGGTATTAAAATCTTAGCTCTTTGCCTATTAGGCCCTCTGGTGGAGTGCCCCTTTATTCAGTGACAGTTGTGGGCCCCTTTGATTCAGTTTCCCACAATCCTCAGGACTCCCACAATTCTCTAGACTCCCATCATCTTCTGTGCTCTGGGACACACCGAGGGGATATAAATTCCAGCTCTTCCCACCCTCTGGTGCTTAGAGAGACTCTGCCTGATGGGGCAGCAGTGACTGGGGAAGTGAGCTGTCACCAGGTGCTGGGTCCCCCCCCACATTACATCTGTTGTGCTGACCACCAGCTTTCAGCACAAAAGCATGCAGCTTCTGTAATAGACCCAGTCACTGGAGTGGGCTTTTTTGCAGTCCATTTGGGGAAACTACACATGCAGTGGGGTGGCTGTACCTTCAGCCACCAGAACCTCCTGACAGGAGGCATCTGCAGCAGTGTCAGTGTGAAGTCTGTTCGAGCAGCCCCTCCACTCAGCGATCCGCCTGCCTTCAGTGAGAGTGTTCTGAAAAATTGTATGCAGCAAGAAGGTCGTAAGAACTTTATCCTTTAAGTTTTACTGAACTCAGAAAGTGTGCTGGCATCTAGTGACCAGTTGAAGAACTGTTCTATGTTGCCATGCGCTCTTCTAAACCTGTTTCTTTACTGTTGATTGGTTTGTGTTGAAATGCACACCCATTGTTCATTTATCATCCACTGAGCAATTCATATTTAAATTGCATTTGTTTATTGAAATACAAATTGCACATAACAACTGGTCTGATCATCTGACTGATATCGTTACACAACAGCCCCATTTGCACTTGCAACATATGACATCACATGTTGTGCTTAGACACGTTTTTGCATGTGTGTTGTACTTCACACATAGAACAGCCCTTCAAGTGACACTAAACTCAGGAGTTAAATGTAAAAAATGCATTCATGTACCTTAATTATTAACAAAAATGTATTTTGTTTGTGTATCACTTGGCTGTAGATCCTCAAATCATCTCTGAATTGGTGCTGACACTGTCCTTCCTTCTGGAGGGTGGCTACTTTTGTTTCCCGTGGTCCCTGTGTGTGTTGTAAAGTAGTCACTGCTCCAAGCTCACTCCTGTGATGGGATACAATCTCACATTTAGTTTACTAATTAGTACTGAGATTGTAGTCCATCATGGGAGCGAATTTTGAGCCATGGCTACTTTACAACACACACAGGGATAATGGGTAACAACAGTAGCCCCCCTCCAGAAGGAAGGACAGTGTCAGCACCAATTCAGAGATGATGCACATGCATCCCTTCCGCATTTTGTGAACATCCACAAATTGAAACGATTACGCACTTCTCTAGTGTGAACAGAGCTCTTACGTTTTATTGCAGCAGAATCTTGGCAGCCTGCAAGCCTTTGGGCCCCATTCACACGTAGCGATTTATCGCGCGATTTCCGCCGCGATATCGCACATTTTTGCCGCGCGATATCGCGAGAAGTCGCCGGCTAATGATATTCAATGGAGCTGTCTTAGCTCCATGTTGCGCGTCGCTTGTCGCAATTCGCTTCTACAGGACCTTTTTTCGTCGGATTTTGCTTTTTTCTAATGGAGCACGACGGAGAAGGTCGCGCTACCGTCGCTGGAACGTCGCCCCGAAAATCGCGCTATCCCGGCCTCTGCAAAAGGTATGTCGCTACGTGTGAATGGGGCCTTGAATGTAAAGACACAGCAGTCTGGGCATGGGTGCATTTTGGAATAGATTTGACTGACATGTACATTCACTGTTCAGAGCACGCTGAACGGCCTCACTGTTATAAAGGAAGTGTAGTACAATGTTGGCTGGGTAATCAACACACCACCCTCATGGTAGAGAAATTACACGAGAAGCATTTCCAAAGGAGACCCATGATGTAACTGTTTGATTATAAGTGCCGAAATGATTGCACAGTTCTACTGCAGCAAGCATGCATTCAATTTATTGTGCTATCTTTAGAGCTGGGACAACCCTTGGGCTGTATAATTCATTATTTAAAACGTATCTAAACCCAGTAACAAAATGTTAATATGGTGCAGCTTAACAGTCCTTAGATGTGCTGGCTGCATTCATTTTATAATGCTTTTCTTCCTTTATTTTCATGTGCTGATCCTGCCTTGTACCACACTTACTGCTCTAGGGTGACAACATTCACTCACCATAATAACTACATAATAACAACTAACACGGGATCTACAATATCAGTAGGTTCTTTTAGAAAATGTAAGGACTGGGAGACTTTTACAAGCTCTGAAAAAGCTTTTGCAATTTGTGAAAAATTGCAAAACTGGTCTGGCCACCTGAGAATCAATAGTGAGGGGAAATTCAGACAGCTGTGGTGCTAGATCCAAACAAAATATTACATTTCCCTTTGGTGCCCATGCTCTATAACAGGGCATAAACTCAAGTCGGTCCCTACCTTATTGGGTGGAGGCGGCAACAATGTGGATTCCTCATTATGGGGATGGCCATGCATAAACTCTCCCTGCGGAGGCAGTTCCAAATATATGAAATAGCCTCTATCGGGCACTTTAGCCACATTTCACATAGTAGAAGAATAGAGCACCACTCTGCATGTTTAGTCCAAACAAAACACTTATTTCCCCATGTAATAATAGCTAACACGTTTCGGCGACTTAAACATGCCCCCTTCATCTGGGCTAAAAATTTACAAAATATTTTTCATCACCATCAAAATTTCTAAACATTTTACATCATAAAAATGTCATAAATAAATATTAATAAGAACAAGTATCTACTCATTCTGTAAAAATCAATGAATTGTAGTTCATTTTACTGTATGAGCAGGTGCATACTTTTATGTCTGGACTCTCAACAACCAGAGTGGCACTTCATTCTTCATCCTGAGCAATAAAAGGTTCTAAATCTTTCATGAAATGTTTTGGCTTTACATATTGGTTTCTATGCACCGCACTAATGATGGTCAAATATCCTGAATCACTGTATGTAGTCTGCAATAAATGGCTCTATAATTTAAGGCTATATTTTCACTATACAACAGCAGTTCTGGATGTGCATTTGGCTGTTCGGAGGTGATGGAATAATTTGAATGGCTCCGCCCAATGTCCTAAAATGAGTAATAATTCTCTTATTTTTGGGACAGGTGATGGAATGGGATATGTGAACACCTTCTGTTCTAAAAAGACTTTACTGTGCTATGCACTGATTAGAAGGAGGGCATTTTGATAATTTTTGTCCCTTCTCACAATAACCTGTATGGTTACTATTCTATATATGTTTAAACAATGGTGCCCCTCTTTTTTTGGTAAATGGCCTCTTAAAAGAGATTTATGGGGTAAGTGTTTTTCCACGTCCTTGCGGGGGATGGTTACTTAGTACTCGCTGGAGTGAAAGAGCGTGTGGGGCGGCTTCCTGTGAGAGGGGTACCGCTGAGTACATGGCTTTCTGACTGAACAGATGCGAAGCCTGGTCTGGCTCGAGGGTACGGGGGCGGCAGAAGCCAGTGGTGTTGTGCCCCCTGGGGGTGGCGTCCCAGGGGTGCTCAGAAAGTCACTTGGGTATAGGACACCACATGACTCACTGTAGCACCTGGTCACACACCATATTGCTTATTTCTGCACAACGCCTCTTGGGCAGGCCTTATGGCTAGTCCGGGGCAATATTTTTGCACTCTGGCCCCTAAGGCCTGTCAGCGTGGTGCACTGGCACTTTAGATTTATTTATGCACTCTATGCACGTTTGGCACTTTTTTATTTTAAATTTGACCAGCTGATGGTGCAGGTTTCTTCGGGGCCTATTCCTGACGCTGGGAGGAGATTCTGTGCCTCCTACGGGGTTCTCTGTCTCCTCCCACCCAGGAAGGGGGTCTCTCTTTGGGAGAGCCCCCTTGCCTAGTACTGTGAGGGACCTGTTGCGGCAGGTCCCCGAAGGAAATGGGTCCACCGGCCTTGGGGTTGGTGGACTAACAGTCTCAACCCCTGTCAGGAGCCTTGCGCCCTGAGGGGTCGGGAAAGTAGGTCCCTTCTTTCGAAGGACCTTGCACCCTTGTGCACGTTTTTGTGTGCTGTGATTTCACGGTTGCACTTTTTTTGTTCACAGGGAGAAGTTTTGATGCACGTCCATGGGCTTAAAAAAAAAAGTGTTTTTCCCCATAGTTCTCTTAAGGGTCACGGGAGGACATATACTAGCGTCCTCCCGTGACCCAAAACTCAGTATATTGTGAGCTACAGCTCGCTATACTGAGACTGACGCAGCCTGTATGGATCCCGACATTACTATCGAGATCCACCCAGCTGCATGAGTGACAGATGGCTCTGCCTATCTAGAGGCAGAACCAGCTGTACCCGCCCCTTCCCCCGTCCGTTCCTCCAGTCAGAGCTGGAGGGTCGGGGGGGATCCCTGACAGTCACTGCTCACTGCAGGGAGATGATCGAGAACTGAGCAAGCGATGGTATGTGTTCGCTCACTTCCCAATCTATTGAGACAACGTGTGACAGTTTCATTGTCACATGTTGGCTCCAACTATGAGGATGACTGATTTTCACTCACCTCATAGTTCTCCTTAAAAGAGATATCCTATGTAATTTAGAACTAGGTAATTTGAATTTAGCATGCTAGGTTGGTGGCAGTGTATTGCCTTAATAATATTATGGCCTAGGTTTGCTTATATACTCAAGCAGCCCTAGCTATACCACCCACATCGGAAAAGACCATCGCATCTGGTTAGCTGCAGGAAGCAGGAAGATGAATCACGGCATGAAATATTTTGAATCATGGTTAAGTTATAAAACCATTATTTTTTTTACATAAGATGCTTTAAAGTGGTATCTTACCAAAATGAATACTTCTTTGAAGGCCTCTACTTCCCACAAACTTTTACGTAGGTGAAGAAGGTCCCTATGGATGATGGTTGAAAAAGCTACACAAAACTTTGCTAAAAGTGTTAGCGACTGGGAAGAACTAGACAAGTCTTCCTAGTAAAAAATATTTTCTTGTCTCCAGTCTCCTCCCGCTTGCTATGTACCACAAAAACACCCAAGAGGTGTTTTCTTCTTCTGTGGGTAAAAAAACGGAAAGGAACCAATCTTGGCCAAGCCTAATAACACACAGACAGCATACTACTAGCCTGTCTAACTGCAATATTTTAACCAGTTGACATCCGCGGTGTTAAACCCCCTTCCCATCCAGGCCATTTTTCAGTATTAAGCTTGGAGAATTAACTCTCTGTAGGTCAGACACAGGACTTGGTCCAACAGGCCTCTCTCACTTGAACTCTCCAGAAGTTCTCATAACCAAAAGTTGATCGTAAGTCTGTCTGGCACCTCATAGACATCAAACAACCGTTGGAAGGAAAAAAATTGATAGCAACTACAGTGATTAAATTCACTGCACATTAAGAAGTTTTATAAAGCTGGTATAGCAAGGCATAACTGTTAGCACTGTGCATGCCCATGGATTTACCACAGGATGGTTTTCACTGTGTATCTTAGCCTGCCTGTGCTGTAGACATTCTAGATGTTTCCTGTGTAACATTAACACGTCTATAAAGTTTTTCTCTTCAAATAGCACATGCAAATGGGCCGCTTACACAGAGGAGCTCTTTAGTATAAACTTAATGAAAACTTCTTGCGCCCCTCTTTTTTTTCTAAAGCGGAGTGAAAGAATGACGACTTGTTCGTGAAATGTACTGCTGAGGCACAGGCTATGAGAAATGCCTAGGAAAGCGAAAGGTAAAATAAATATGCACTTTGTATTGACTTTTATATTTCCCTTTGCCATCTGAACTCTATGTAACTCAGGTAATATGTACATCTGTTCCTCCATAGGCTTCATATTAGGGATGTGTAAATGTAAAAGTTGCGCATTTCCACTACATTTTAGTGAAAATTGGGAGAATTGGCCAAAATTCACCATTTTGGCAAACACATAGGGTCAAGGGCTTTAAATGGCTCCCGTGGATTACAGAAGGCTCTTTTTAACTATCTCAGACCTCTTCTTGGGCCAAAAAGTCTCATTAGTCTCATAATTTTTTTTCACAGAAGGGAAAGAATACAGGAATACAATAAAACATTTAAAGCAACAGTCCATAAATACCGATCAAAGGAAAAAAAAGCACACAAATACAACACTAACAGGGTTATTCACTTAGCTGCCAAAGGCAGCCAAATGAATAACCGAGCCAAAGTAAAGTGAGCCGAATGTTGTTCGGCTATTCACTTCTGGCTTGTACGGCTGATGTCAAGCATACATCGGCTAAAATTATTAAAGAAAAAAAAAGTTGAAAAATTATTTTAAAAATGTAAGAAAATAGTAAAATAAAAAAAATAAAAATCACGGCGGGCTCTACCCAGCTGTCATTTGCGTGGAGATCGGTTGGCTTCGGCTGACCTTTTTCCGCGCTTTGAGTGTCACTATAGCTAGCCGAAGCATGTGCGTTCAGCTCGGCTGAGACGCATGGCTGCCTTTGGCTGCTGTACGGGCTATTGTGAATAGCCCGTACATCAACCCTTTGGTTCGACTGAACCGAAGGGCAGAGGTGACCGAAGCGAGCCGAAGGATCAGCTGAAGCTACAGCGGTATCCTTTGGCTCTTTAGTGAATAACCCCCTAAATGTTATAAAATAAATGACCCTAATCCCCACACTGCTGAAAATATTGGTAACTACATGGAAACATCAATTTCACCAAAATCATTTCCATGATTACCATAGTACCATATTCATGTGTTATTGGGACAGTTGGGGTCTTCACACTGCAAATCTCTGTAAACATTATTTCTGTGTGAATGGAGGCAAACATGTTCTTAATATATTTTCTTTGTAGGTTGAATGTAATATCAGAAATGGCTTACTTTCTATGCTCTTCAGCTCTATCTAGTGGCCATAATACAGTGTTTTCCTAATATTACATTCAACCTGAAAAGAAAATATATTAAGAACGTTTCCTGTTTTGCCTCTATTTGCATAAAACAAGACCCTTTAATAAAGTTTTGCCTATTACTGAAGTGGAGATATATATACACGATAAGCATTTGGCAGCAGTGTTTGAACAATCATTCAACACCTCAGAACATCACTGTAAGACTCTTAAGGCCTTTTTTTTTTCCTCCTTTACATCTCAGTGCTGCTGATCTCCTCCAGCCTCTTTCTGCCATTTACTGTCTACATGCATACCTTCCACTGTCAGCTACAGATAATTTCTCTGGGCTAATTTGCTAAAGGTTTATGCCCGTGCAATGTGTGTCAGTTGCAGTCTACACCAGGGTGCACGCAACAGAGTGACAATGCAGAGCCATAATTTAGACAGTTGTCACCTGTTGTTCAGTGAGTGCCTGAACCCCATATTGGTAGGCTCACCAGATATTCTTTTAAATAAAGTTTCAGGTTTAAAAAGATTAAACACACATCTTGAAAGTACATTAACATGTTAACATGTCAAAGCTTGTATGATATTACAGAGTCTGAGTTGCTTTAATAAATGGAGCCAGAAAGAATGTCTGTTATTGGCAACCATAAAACTGTTGGGAAATTTTGACTCTCCACTTACATAATTGTCCTCTGTAAGGACCTGAGGCGTCAAACAGCACAGATAAAGAGGAATGGACACCCAAAGTCTCTGCAAATGGCAGTTGTCATCTTCACCTTCCTCTTAGTGGTCTTTTTTGGATGCAGTTGCCGTACAGTGAAGGATGAAACTGGCAGCGACTTTCTTACCCGATGCCAAGTCCCAGCTTCTTACCGCTGTTAACGGTCGTCTGACAAGTCCTTATGCCCGGACTGCACACATTTTTCCCGCTTCGCTTTCATTTTACTTGGACTTGAACGTCAAACTTGTCTTCACTCTTTGGAGAGTATTTTTGTCTTAGCTTTAAAATGTACAATAAATATTATTTCATGCAAAAGTGATTAAGTCAAAAAATATGCAGATATATATAATATATTTGGTGAGTATCACGTTTAATCTGAACTTCTCCTAGAGTTTAAAATAAAATTGTATCTTTTGGTCTCAAACACAGTCCAAATCCAAGGGAAGGCAAGACATGCTGGATTTTTAGCAGACTGCGTTGTATCATTTATGCCACATGAACCTGTCTGCCATAAAGGTGTGCAATAGTTGTGTTGTGGTGGGAGGCAGTATTATTTCATTAGGAGTGTGAGATCGGCTCACAGTGACGCCTCTTGCTCCCATTGGCTGGTGCCAGTGCAGTGGCATATTCTTTGCAAGGCACCAGGTTGGCTCTGTCTGCCTAGCTTTCTGTATATTGATTGGCCCGGTGCCCACAAACCCCCTAGGTCTCTCCTAACCCCTGACTGGCTGCACCACAGTGGGATTCTATTTATTGCAGAACTACACCCTCCTATTCTTTACAGCCCAGGAAGGTGCCAACCTGATGGACCTGTGTCTTTTTTCAGCCTCAAATACTATGTAACTTTGTAACTTACCCTCTATTTGGGATGCAGTTGCCGAGATGCTGCACATGTGATCAGCTATGACACCAGTTATTTGAGGGCTTGAAAGTTTGGTTGAGAGCTGAAATAGGCACAATGGTAACAGTTGGCATGACTTAAAATGAAGGGGTCTATTCACTAAGCTGCCGAGGGCAGCCGAGTGAACAACCGCCCCCAAGTGAAGTGAGCCGAACACTGTTCGGCTATTCACTTCAGGCTGGTACGGCTGATTTCAGCCGTACATCGGCTGAAATCAGCCGTACATCGGCTTGCTTTCACATGGCTTCGGGTCGGCCGAACATGCTCAGCATGTTCGGCCGACCCGAAGTGCAGAAGGAGTTCGACTCAGCCGATCCAACATCTGGATCGGCTGAGCCGACCCTCCGGCAGGTTACTCACTGCTGTTCGGTCTATTCTCATAGATGCTGAACAGCAGTGAGTGAATAGCCGAATGCCGCTGAGCGGCATTTGGCTCGGCTGTTCTGCTCGGTCCCTCAGAGCAGTGACAGCTAGCTCCGCCCAATAGTTTTCTATTGTCCGGCGGCTCTGCTGCCATAAAAAAACCTCTCCTGGGCGCTCTGGGAGCCTCCCGCTCCCGGCCGTTTCAATGGGAATTTTTTTTTTCTATTCTGACATCGATCCAGGCGACAGAATAAAGAAAAAAAAGAAACAACAGTGTTTCTCTCCTTGGCGGCCAGGGCGCCAGGGAGAGTTAGCTGTTTGGCGATCAGTGTCCCTGGTTAGCAGGTAACCAGGGACGCTGATCTCTCGGCAAGTGGCCAGAGCCAGCCGTAAGATCACAGCCGCCCAGCTGTCAGAAGCAGGCTGTCAGCCGGCCAATGGCCGGCCGCTCGGCCAGCTTCGCCTTCCAGCACGGCTCAGCCGAGCTGATGCATATGCGTTTGGCTCGACTGAGCCGCTCGGCCAGGTTCGGGAGCTGTAGGGCTATAGTGAATAGCCCGTACAGCACCCCTTCGGTTCTTCGGTACTGAACCGAAGGGGTCCTGCTGCCGAAGCTAGCCGAAGGATCGGCTGAAGCTACGGCTAGATCCTTCGGCAGCTTCGTGAATAGACCCCTAACTGTTTTGGTTGACATGAAATTGGTGGGTAAAGTTTCTCTTTAAGCCTCACAAGTCCAGTGCTCTGGGCTAGTGATAGCGTTCTTTATTCTAGCTTTTGGACCCTCACATTGTCTTAGCTAGATTCCCTGTCTCTGACTCTGGCTTGACCCCTAACTGTTTTTAGATTACATTTGTAAGCTATCTGCACATATCTTGGATTGCCTCTCTGGATTACATTTGTCTGCCATCTGCCCTATCCTCAGATCATCTCTGGTTTATGTTAGTGTTCTGCCTGCCTTGATTTTGGACAATTTCTGGATTATATTACAACCTGCCCAGACCACCTCCAGCCTTTGGCCGGTGTTACAGAGCAGACCCCCTGGTGACTCTTCGGCTCAGCCTGCCACTCTTGAAGATCACAGGTACTCTTTCTGCTACCTTTGCTCAGTCACTGGTGCCACCAAGTCAGACACTATAGCATTGTGTACTAAGATCTGAGGCATTGCACGATAGGGAAGACACAGCATGGCATACCGAATGAGGGTTAACAGAAGAGGGAATGTACAGAATGGCATAAGGAATGAGGCAGTGCAAAGTAGGAAATGTACAGCATGGAATACTGAATGAGGCAGGGGGGAATGTACAGTATGGCAGATTATAATAAGGAGATGCAGAATAGGGAATAACATACAGAAGGCGGTGTTGTGGAATAGGAAATGAACAGCATGGCATAGGGAATAAGGTGTTGTGAAATAGGGAATTTACATGACATGTGGAATGAGGAGTTGCAGAATAGGAAACATAAAGAATGTGGAATGAGGTGGTATGAATATATATGCATATTGAATGCAGCAGTGCAGAATAGGGAATGTACAGCATGGCATGTGCGATCGGGGTTGCAGAATAGGGAATGCACTGCATGATATGTGGAATAAGGTGGAATGGAACAGGGAATATACAGCATGGCATACATAATAAGGCAGTGTGGCATAGGGAATGTACGCATGGTATACAGAATGAGGCAGCGGGGAATGTACAGCATTACATATAGTATTGTTGTAGAAAAAGGAATATACACAGAATGAGACAATGCAGACAGAGTAAGTACAAAATATTAGCGTACTAGCAGAGTTATTTTATTACTTCAATAGAAATGGCTTGCTGCTGCTGCTCGATACCCTTCTCTGTCCACCTCTCTGATGCTGTCTGCAGGCCTAATGCAATTGAATGATCCCAGCTCCATTCAATCTGCCAGCAACTGGACCCGCACATGTTGTGACAGCTCACCTAGTTGCAAATGTCACTTGTAAACACATTGCTAGCACAGTAAGTCTCCTACTCATGTCCTCTGTAGAGATGATGCCATCTGTCCGATCTGCAGAGGAAGTGAGTAGTAGATGAATTCCTCTGTTGGAACTGTGTTTATAAGTGACAGTTATAGTGCAATGACACATCTTGATGAAACATATGGATGCTCATTTTAACTGCAGGGACTCCCGCTGCTCTTTATTCCTGGGACCCTGAGTAGACCCTCCAACAGTCTGGGCTCCATAGCAGTTACATCAGCTGCTATGGTGTTAGTTCCACCATTAGTTGATGACTATCTGTAAATGTTTATGTGGGCAACATGGGGTTTTAAAAGCAGTTGGCATGTAGTGAGGAATTAGTTCCACTTTAATAGCAAAAACGATGGTTATTGTGCTTCTCACACCTGCTCGATTCAATGTTTTTCAGTGCCAGGAGCCCTAAAATTGTTTAAAGAAAATTGTCAATCACTTGCAAAAGGAGAGATGCTGAGGGAAGCACATTTTTATAGTGTTCTGAACAAGTAGGCATGCTCAACACCCCTTTATTATATTCTTTGCTTTTCCCTTCCTTTTAGTTGGGAGCATGCACATCTGAGGCACCCATTCCTTGGTTTCATATACTTTAACTTCACACACTTTATAGCCACAGTGTCTATTGTGTATCGCCACACTGTACATTTTATGTAAAGTGTTTGTAAAGTCAAAAACATTTTGGCTTTACATACATTTTAATGTGCGTGGCAATGTTGCATAGTAATATCATGCCATTAAAGTATAAACAAATCATCTTTTAAGAAAGGATTGCATGGAGCGGGAAGTTTCAGGTTATCTGCTGGATTTGTTTGCTCTGCCAGACGTCAGATTTATTTTCCCCCCTTTCTCTCTGGCAGAGACACTGGTAATAAGGTTTTGTCGAAATGTTTCATATTTACTTCTGTAATGTGGTGTGAAGAATTCATATATTTATCCCCGTCTCCATTCCTCATATGAGGTCCGGGGCAGCCTGGGGCTCATATTTTATGGCATATTCATGCCTGTAATAAACCGGTGAATGCTCACACTGTTTCAGATATTATTTTACTATTACTTGTCAGCTTTACTTATAATATTCTACACGCGGCTTACTGTGACTGTCTGGGAAAAATTGTCAAGTAAAACCCAATTTAAAAAAACAAAGAAAGAAAAAAATAAATAAATATATAAAATATATATTAAAAAACTATATATATACAGATTATATATA
>NW_017306269.1:5302092-5377623 GCF_000935625.1 Nanorana parkeri
ATATATATAATTGCTGTATTACTGACACTTTGTGGGTGATTTACTAACCTAAACACACGCACGCACCAGGTGCGTGTGATTTTTACACAGCAAAACGTATTTATCAACCAAAAAGTCTCTAAAAGCATGTTTCCACTAATGCCATATATGGAAAAATCATGCACATGATGCATATATAATGCTGCTTCACAGTTTAGACAAAAATGGTTAGCTCATGCATTTACATTCCTGCATTCATCAACGCAAGCAACACAACGTAGAGCTAATTTACACAACATCACCTTGCAATTCATGCAGGGCTTTGCACAACAACCTGCTGCGTGTGTACACACTACAAAGGTGTTTAGATTCCACCAATAGATCATGCTGGGAGGGAACACACTACAGAGGTGTATACTTGTTCGTGGCGTGTTTATAAGCTTAGTAAATCATCCCCTTTGTCTTATAATATTGTAAACTTTTTTTTTTTAACAATCAGCCGACTGAAAAAAAAATTCTCATGTCCTGCCCATGTGATTGGCTCATTGCTTTTCCCAGTAGTTTTTCTATCATGAAAATAATTAATGTTAAATCAACCCTGTCATTAGAATGACATACACCAAATAGACATACCTGCAAAAGAACCTTTTCCACTGTTTGTGTAACAACCTAACCAAGTCCTTCTCTGAGCTCCTCCTTGGAATCTTGCTCCTTGGTCCCCAACTGCTTTCACTCGTACCTTCTGATGACAGCCACGTCATTACAGAATGCAAACATTACCTCGCTATTGCTTATTTTTTGGCTGAATGGACACAAATACCACAGACATATTCCGAAATCATGTGGAAAGCCACCCAGAAGAGTGGAGGTTACTATATGCACAAAGGTGATGGTGGTGGGGGAAACTTCTTATTAATGCACATGGTTTTGGAATGGGATGTCCAAGAAGCTCATGTAGGCAAGATGACCATATAGTATACATAGAATAAAAACATATTAAACAACCATCTAAAAACCTATGAACATAAGTAACTAAACTGTAATTGGTTAGCGGGGTGAAAGTGGTGCTGGGAGGAAAAGTATAAGTGGGGCCACGTGACTAGTACTGATAAGATGGAGCGCTTATGTCATACATAGACAGTAGGAGTACTGCTAGTGAAGTCAGTACCCTTTCTTTCTTACTAAGCTTTTAAGGTACTTTTTTAAGCTGAAAGCGTATCTAAACCAACAAAAACAAAAAAGTAATATATTGCCCCCTGTGAAGAGGGCAGAGTTAGATGGAATAGAAGATTGAGATGTGAATAACAAATTAAAGCAGAACCCCAGGCACAGACATTTTTATCATTTCTGATGTGAAAATAAAGTTACCTCGGCTTCGGTGTAATAAGTGTGCAGATCGCTGCTCTGTACTGTAAAATTCATATCCGGCATTCACACAAATTCATTGTCTGTATGCCACGTAGTTCAGCTCTCGTGGTATTTCTGTCTGCTGCAGGTATGAGAGATGCCGCTCTCATACACGGACGTGCTCGTTATGTTTACCTGCAACCCTCTCCCCTTGACCAATCACAAAATGCTGTATATTCTGTGAATGGTTCACAGGAAAACAAAGGGGTCTATTCACGAAGCTGCCGAAGGATCTGGCCGTAGCTTCGGCCGATCCTTCGGCTAGGTTCGGCCCCAGGACCCCTTCGGTTCAGTAGAACCGAAGGGGTGCTGTACGGGCTATTCACAATAGCCCGTAAAAAGACTGCTGTGTTAATCCGATTGCCAGACTCCATTGTATAAGCCAGGGCTCAAAATTTCTACTCGCCCCCTCGCAATTTGCGAGTGAAAATTGCATGGGGGCGAGTGGAAATGAAGCCTCCTCGGGGCGGCTTCTCTCCTGTTCACCGACCTGATGACAGCGCTCCCTCGTCCGTCCGTCTAAGCAGGGGGGCGCAGGAGGGAGCGCTGCCTGCTGTCAGGATGGCGGAGCGGTGTTCCGATCCGAGCCGCTGTCATCCTGTCAGTTTTTGGATGACAGCGGCTCTGTGTAGCGTGGCCGAGTGGGGGATTGTTAAATATCAATGATATTTAACAATCCCTCTGTGCAGAGCAAACACCGGAGTGATTGTCTGATCACTCCGGTGTTTGTAAATAACTGGGGACACATAGTATTATGTGTCCCCAGTTATGAATGAACAGGCTGTGATTCACATCACAGCCTGTTCATTCATGAATTTCTCAATGGGGAGAAACACTCAGTACAGAGGCTCCTCCCCATTCAGAAACAGCTGATAGTAAATATTTTACTATCAGTGTCTGAATGAATGGGAAGCCTCTGTACTGAGTGCTTCGCATTCATTGAGTGCTGAGGCTGCTGAAAAAGAAATTGAGGATTTGGTGTCCTCAATTTCTTTTCTATTTTAAAAGGGAAATGTCTGTTTGGACCCCTAATATTTCCCTGAAGCCCCCCAACAGTAAAAAAATAAATAAATCATAAAATAAAAATAAAAAATTATAATAAAAAATGTAAAAAATTATTTTAAAAAAGTGAAAACTGCTCCCCCCCCACACGCATTTTATTAGACATGTGCGAAGACTAAAAATTAATTTCAGATGAAATGTGTATGTGTAATGCTCTGTGCGTTGTGCTGTGGCTGTATGTGTAATGCCCTGTGCGTTGTGCTGTGGCTGTATGTGTGTTGTGCTCTGGGTGCGTTGTGCCCTGTGTGTGTTTGTTTGTGTTATGCAGAGCAACTGGTGGCGAGTAACTTTGAAGGCCTGGCTAGTAGCTCAGGACCTGAAATTGTGAGCCCTGGTATAAGCCATTGTTGATTTTGCCCATAGTTCCACTTAAATATGCATTTTTGTCTTTTTGCTCACATGCATGTCATCTTGTGGCTTTTGCTGGTAATATTTTTTTAGGCGATTTATGGTGTTGAATATTTAATGTGCATTTTAATCCCTGGTTTTTAGGAGTATTTTAAGTGCTTTTCAGATTCTTTTTGTTTAATTTCATGTGTATGCAATCAATTTTATCTGCATTTATTTGCTATACATCAAGATAACAGTACATACAAGTTCAATTCATAGTAAAGCTTAACAATATTTCTAGTTCCAGGGTAAAGAGGTGAGGCTTGGGGAACATCTGGGTGTGCGGCCTATGTGGAAAAAGTTTGTAAACTCCTGTACTATAGCAAGCATATGCAATTGTATGTCACTAATATTTCACCATTAGCAGTAACAGGAAAACATTGATATAGTAAAATAACAGCCCAAGGGAAAAGCCAATCTCCTTTCCATATGGTATTTCTAAGTGATAAGATATTGACGTACATCACCAAAATATAATGTATTTATATTTACAATTTGTTACATAAAACAATGTAAAGTATCACAGTACATCCAGCCGCACATCAGATGTACAGACAAGGACAGTGAAAAATACACCTTCCTCGCTAATTTAAAGATGTCAATGAATTGAAGATTTGTTTCCACGTGGGAGTCTCTTCAGCTCAGCAGTTAACTAACCATGCACTTTAAATTATGTGTAACATATGTACCTTTAACCACTCCCCGGGATTTACTTAAGCACCTAGAAAAATGCCTGGTGGAGTGCAGACTTACGTACAGATGTAAAATACATCATTGCATTTAATTGAAGTCATATGGTCCGATCTGCATAGTACGTATCAAACCACAAATCGTTATGTGTCACATTACCCCTGACATGGTGCTTCTATAAAGAACCCTGAACCCCTGCCGTTGCTGACCTTTAAAATGCTATTTGCCTAGCTCTCTTTAGATTCAGTACTCTGAGTCCCCAGTATGGAACAAGGATTCAGAAAATTAGGTCACAATTGAAAAAGAAATTCTCTGCAGGCTTTTTCGAGGTCAGTGACTTAGAAATGGTTGGAGTCAATGGATAGATTTAGCAGCCAGACGAGTTGCATTTTCAAAAGAGAGGTCAGCTGTAGCAGCTTATGTGCTTCCTTTAAGGTATTCCTTTAAAGGTAACATTGGGTAATCATTGCTCAGCTAAAGTTAGATGGGGACATGATTGCATATCCCTGAGCTGTATTTGATGCTGTTAGAATACAAATTATTGTAACTATTACAACAACTCCTGCAGTATACATTTTCGGTCACTAGATGGCAGTGTTTATAAGTTCTGTTATATCTAGACATGGAGATGGCTCCCAATGTGATGGGGGCATCTAATGTAAAGGAGGACTCTGATGTAAAGGAGGGTTCTGATGTGAAGGGGGAACCCTTTTGTGTGTTTTTGTGTGCGGTCCCCCCTTAAAAATTCATACCAGACCCCTATCTCAGATAAGGGTCTGATATGGATTTTGAAGGGACCACAATAAATTTTTTTAATTTTGTACCTTTTAGACCGGCGTGCTTCTAGATTTTACATACAAACATTGCTCGCTTACCGACTTACCTTGCGTGTCAGTGCGACCTCTGATCAGCGTCAGTGCGACGTGTCGCCGGTGGAAGTGTCCTCCGTTCTTCACTGCGGGTCCCGGTAAGTATTTTATTGCCCGATGTACCGTACATCTGCAACACTATACAGTACCGTATAGAGTTCCTCACTTAACGACCAATTTGTTTAAGGACCTGGCCGTAGGAACGAAGCTCGGTCGTTAAGTGAGGAATACCTGTACTTTTAAAGTGTGCCGTAACACAATACATCTGAACACACAGATTTGTCAATGTTGTAGCGTTATGATGTTGATATTCACTCCCAAATTATAGGGAACATATATTTATATTCAATATTTTTTATTTACTTGTCTAAAAATGTATATTATAATGTTGAATTTATTAGTCATTACCATAATAAATAAAGAAACAATATGCACAAAACCCCATTCCCTTTCATTTTCTTATACCATATTGCAGATAATTACATTTTTTTTTCTTTTCTAGTTCTTTTTCTTTTTTTTGGATCATATATTAGGGGTCACTAATATTTCAAATGCAGTATATGATCTTAAAGTGTAACTAAACTCAAGAAAAAATATTGTAGCTTAGCCGTCCTTACTTGTGGTGATTGCATTAGTTTTATCTTTTCACGCTTTTGTTGCCCTTTATTTTCACCTGGTGAGCCTGCCACAATTCTTGTCCTAGGTTAGCAACACTCCCTAAGTACAGAGGTGTATCTACTGCAAGGCAAACTAGGCATTTGCCTAGGGCGGCACTTTCCAGGGGGCGCCAAGGAATGCTGCCCCCAAACCAGTTAGGTAAGAGAAAAATAAATTATATTATAAATTATTCATAAATGACTGCCAGTGCTCCCGGACCTGGTGCTTCTTTGACTGGGGAACCAACATGTCCACCTATGCCGCCTACTCCTACTCCATATGCCAGCTGCAGCTCCTTCCTCTTCCTGGTCAACATGCTGTGCAATGTATTGGTGTGTGTGACTTTCATCCGGATGCACTGGCAGTTCATGCGCTGGACCTCCCTGGGAAACCGGCACCCAAATCTCTGGCTTCAGGCAGCAGAGAAGCTTCCGCAGTACCCCAGGGCTGAGATCCAGATGGTCATCATGTTCATTGGCACCTCCATGGTGGTGAGTACGGGGAAGTGCAGCCTATAAGCTCCGTGAAGGGTTATGTCTCTAGAGCGGAGCAAGCTACAGAGCCCAGCAGCCAAGGCAGAAGATGGGTAACTGCAGAATTTGAGGGCCCAGCATATTAAGGCAAAAGATTGGTGTTGGAGCTGCAGAACTAGAGACTGGCGCAGCATGGCAGGGCAGGAGAGAATGGTTATTGTAGCTGCAGATCTAGGGAACCCATCAAGCCAGGAATGGAGAAGGTGGCTATTGCAAAGGTAGAACTAGAGCGTCACGCTACGTTGATAGCGCAACCTGTCAGAATCTAGATACACCGTGTGCGCTGTATCCCGTGACTGACAGGTTATGCAAAATGTCTTAAACAGGAAGGGGTGGGGCTAATTTAGATTCGGGATGGGGGGTGCTCAGGTTTAGTCTTGCCTAGGGCAGCACAAAACCAAAATACACCACTGCCTAAGTATTGTATTTATGGAGGAGCAGCGTTATCATCTTAAGACTCGAAGTGTGCTGGGACTACTAACCACCCAGAAGTACAAATTCCTTCATGGATAACATGGTCTTTCACTAATAAACCATCAGATTGCCACCATGAGTCTGTTTGTCAGGCCTTTCATCAGCAGGAAATAAGCTGTTAACAGAACATTGCAACAATATGGAAACAAATAGAAATGAAAGTTACAAGTCAAATAAATAGTGCACGCGTTAATGGAAACACAGAGAACAGTCACACAACCTTCTCCCTGCTGTTGGTTCTGAAGCTGAACAATGAAATTAAAGTGTATATATAGTCAAAACGTTTTGTTCTAGTAAGGAGAGGTTACAACCGTTCGGCATATTAGAGATAGAGCTTGATATTTTGATACGTGGGACTGCGTGTAAATAGACATGTAAATCTCATGATTTTATGTATCTATGGGGGCTATTCACAAAAGAGCCGAAGGATCCAGCCGTAGCTTCAGCTGATCCTCCGGCTCTCTTCGGCCGACGGAGCCCTTCAGGTCAGTCGAACGGAAGGGCTGCTGTACAGGCTATTAACAATAGCGAGCACAGCAGCCGAGGGCGGCCGAGCAGCTCAGCCGAGCCAAAGGCATTTGCCGAAGGCAGGCCTTTCGCCCCACAAATGACAGCTGGGCAGAGCAAGCCGTGATCTCATGACTGGCTCCTCCCAGTTGTAATGACAGATCAGTGTCCCCAGGTCATTAACCTGGGGACGCTAAACTGTCATTAAACAATAACAACTGGGCGGTTGTTATTTATTGGGCCGGGACCGGCTAGAAGACTCTAGCAGGTGCCGGACAATAGGAAACAGCTGGGCGGAGCTAACTGTTACTGCTTGCTCCGCCCAATAGTTTTTTCCCCTTTTTTAAAACATCTTTATTTAATGTAATATTTATTTACATTTAAAAAAATATTTTTTCAACTTTTTTTTTCCCCATCTTTTTTCACTATTTGCTATTCTGCTTAGTACCACGGAGGTACCGAGCAGAATAGCCGTGCCGAGCGAAAGCCTAACCGAAGTGCAGCCGATGTACGACTGAAAACAGCCATACTTAGCTGGAGTGAATATCCGAACGTTGTTCGGCTCACTTCACTTCGGCTGGGTTATTCACTCAGCTGCCGATAACCCGCTATATATTTTATTTGCAGGATTTGTATATTATGCTATTAGGTAGATTGGTTTTATGTATGTTTACATTAAAGATTGCTTTCAATTTGGTGGGGAGAGATCATTTGATGAGATTGAATATGGTGGGTCTTCAACCCCATATTATAGGAATTATGAGATTACCAAAGTATACTAGGTACAAGTTGTGGCTGCTGCCCTTTTTGGCATATCCAAGTTACTGGTTACTTTGTATGCATCGGTAAAGGACGTGTCATTTATTGTGTTACAGTTAAAATACTCTGAGGGGAATTTATCAAAACTGGAGCAGACTAAATCTGGAGCAGCTGTGCATGGCAACCAATCAGCTTCTCTCTTCAGTTTGTTCAGTTAAGATTTGAAAATGAAATAGAGAAGCTGATTGGTTGCCATGCACAGCTGCTCCATATTTTGTCTGCTCCAGTTTTAATAAATTCCCCTCAATGTATTATAGAGACATTATAGAGGGATTTTACTAAAGCCGGGCGTACACCTATAGATTTTCTATGGTCAGATGGAAAAAGTGCCAATGATTCCTCCATCTACGCTAAACTGTGTGGATGGAGGAATCTCCCACAGGGCCAAGGTTCAGTATCGTGCTAGTCGGGCCCGCTGGCTGTCAAAATACCTGAGCAATCTGATTGGGTGCAGTCATTGTTCAGGCATTTTGGGAGCCAGCAGGGCCGACTAGCAAGATACTGAAGCTTGGCCCAGTGTGAGATTCCTCCATCCACACAGTTTATTGTAGATGGAGGAATCTGTTGCACTTTTTCCATCTGACCACAGGCTGATAGAAAACAATCTATAGAAAATCTATATCTTTAGATGGGGTTAATCTTATCATCTGTACTGGTTGCCTCAATTAGGAATACACAAGAGGATCTCCCTACCACTGCTGTTACCTCTGTGATTGTCTGTGTAGTGAAACATGTTAGAGGCATAATGAAGATCTATCAATAAAGACGCCAAACAGTGGTACCTGCAAAAATAAGTTCTAATAATTCTACTGAGATAACTCTTCATCTGATGAGGTATCCCAAAAAATAATTAAAAATATGTTTTGGAAATAATGGTGGTTGGCTACCAACACTGTACTTTCTATGGAAAAATTAGCATTTAAAAAAAATGTAATACAAATAATAAAAACGTGAACATGAAAATAACATTCTGTACAAGCAATATCCTAAGCCTGACCTGATCTTCAATTAAAAACCTGTTTTTTAAAGGAATTATTTTTTTGACTTTCTTTTATTAACGTATTACCCTACAACTTCATATCTAGGCATTTCTGAAAATGTGCATCTTATGGGAAAAAGGAAAATAACTTTAATCATCAATTTTACTTTTTTGTGGTGTTTTTCTTTATCTCAGGACTTAATACACTCACGTTTACCAGATTCATGAACTTAACAAAATGTTAATTTATCCTGCTGTGTCAGCAAGCTTAAGTGTAGTGTAAAATATTTTATCCACTAGACGTTCATCCATTATCTAGCCAGATCTGGAAAAAATCCTTAGTCATCATCAAATAAACATTTGGTAGAAAATAAATGAGGATGGGACCATAAGGTTTATTCTAAGCTCAAGATTTGTCTGGATTTTTCATGTTTTAAGTACGACCAGTGACCTGTATGTGACCCTTCTATCGGTGATTACGGATTGCTTTTAGAAGGTTAACTAAACATGAAACATATTGTATTGTTTTGTCAATGATATTTCTAGCTTGTTTCTGTAAATAAAATGCTCATACAATTAACCTCTGCATGCAGGAGATTAATGTGTGGCCTACTATACAGGCAGTCAAGTTAATAATCAACTTTTATTGTTTTTAGGTCAATTGTTATTTTTTACATTGATACATTTTTAAACTGATGTGTTAAAATATTTTTACCATATGCATGGAATCTTTATTTTACAAATACATTTTGAAATGGTCTGCACCCATGACACAGGATTCACAGAGATAGTAAAGAAGAAGCTACTTGCAAGCTACTTGCATTCATACTCTCTCTCTCTGAATGCAACTTCTGGCAGTCCATCTGAATACAGTAGGCAGGAAGCAAGTGGAAGGAAGAAAGGATTTATCACTCAATCAGTTGTGTGTATAAATTTGAGCTTGAGCTATTGATCTTTGCAATTCACAAGCTTCAGGTTTTTTTAACATTAATATCTATTAGGGTTTACAACATCGGTAGAAAAGTATAAAGACAGTCATAAACAATAAAAAGATATAGGACACAGAGCAATATTACAACTCTGCCCCCGACTATATCTCAAACCTTGTCTCAAAGTATCACCCTAACCGTCCCCTCTGCTCTTTAAAAGACCTCCTGCTTTCCAGCTCCCTCGTCAACTCCTCCCATGCTCGCCTCCGGGACTTCACTAGAGTCTCTCCCATCCTCTGGAACTCTTTACCCCAACCTGTCCTTCTGTCTCCCACTCTGACTGCCTTTAGGCGATCCCTTAAGACTCATCTCTTCAGGGAAGCCTGTCCCACCTCAACCTAACCACTCAACCATTACATTCTCAAACAATTCATCCCCACACAGCTACCTCCTCATGTATCACTTCCCCCTCCCTTTTAGATTGTAAGCACTCAGGGGCAGGGCCCTCCTTACCATCTTGTCTTGAATTGTATTGTGATTGTAATGTCTTCCTTATATTGTAAAGTGCTGCGCAAACTGTTGGCGCTTTATAAAACCAATATAATAATAATACCGTCTTTGAAATAAAAAAACAAACAAGAAAAGTAATACACACTGTAACCTGTTTTTCAAGTATTACTACAAAACAGTAAGCATCAGAGAGAGCAAAAGTGGAGATGAAGTAGATATAAAGACGTAGAAAGAAGAAAAAACATGGTAGAAAAGTAGAGTAAAAAAAGGAAAGAGAAGAGAAAGAAAAGAGGAGACATCACCATTATCACTCCAAATGTAAAAAAGACACAACATGTCTGCATTGTTTACCCCTGCTCCCCAACACGCACTCACCCAGAACAAAACCTCTCGTTATGACTCCCTACAACAGCAGAGAGTATCAAATTTGAATGCAACTTCTTCTCAGGGCAATAAATCTAGACCTGCCCTTTTCCTCACGGGTGGTGAGTTCAGAGAGATCCGCTTTGCCCGCCATTCTTAACTCCTGATAAACTTGAAGCTTTAATTTTTAAACAGATCTTCTAAGAGCAGACAGGTGAATGTGAAAAATGGCCTAGACCTGTACCTGCTGTCTATAAATGTTAGCTTATATAAAATATTCATATGCAATAGGGGTGTCCCGATAGTGATAGTATTGGTATCAGGGCCGATACAGGGCATTTTCAGGAGTACTTGTACACGTAAAAATGCCTAGATACTAAAGACCGATACCGGCCTTTTACATTTTTAAACAGGTCGGGCCCCACATCTCCTCCGCCTCCTTCCTGGCACCCATTGAGAAATGCACAGCATTGGACAGCCCTACGCCACCCATACAGCCCTGGAGCCTGGCACGAGCCCAGCACCCACTGGAGAGCCCGGCACCCACCTGCAGAGCCCTGGGGAGACTGGCACCCACCCACAGAGCCCTGGAGAGCCTGGCAACTTCCAAGAGAGCCCGGCACCCACATGCAGCCCTGGTGAAATCTGCAAGCAGCCCTGGTAAGATCTACACACAGCCCTGGTGAGACCCAAACTCAACCCTGGTGAGCTCTGCACGCATCCTTGGTGAGACCTGCATGGTGCACTGATGAGACCCGCACACAGCCCTGGTGAGACCTGCACGCAGCCCTGGTGAGATCCAAATGCAGCCCTGGTGAGACTGCACACAACCCTATATAATTGCTGTATAATCATGGATTGATGGAATCTGTAGTCCTCTCTTGCTCGTTGCCATTCTTCATTGCTGAATTATCATGGATTGCTGAGATTTGTGGTCCTCTATAGCCAGTTTCCATTGCTGTGTAATCAATTATTATACAGCAATGGAGAATGGCAACTGGCTATTGAGGACTACAAATCTCAGCAATCCGTGATTGCTGGTTGCCATTCTCCATGGCTGAATAATCATGGATTGCCGAGATTTGTAGTCCTCTATAGCCATTTGCCATTCTCCATTGCTGTATAATCACGGATTGATGGGATCTTTAGTCCTCTATTGCTGGTTTCCATTCTCCATTGCTGAATAATCATGGATTGAGTTTTAGTTCTTCATAATTATAAAGAAACTGCCCTAAAATCACTAGTCTGTATTGTTTTAGAAAAAAATCACATATCCCTTTAAGAAAAGGTATCGCTAATTGGTAGTGGCAAGTACCTGAGTGAAAGTACTTGAAAAAATGGTATCAGGACATCCCTAATATGTAGTATTTCAAAAAAATGAAGAACCATTTTTTAAATGTATTTTTTTAGTCCTGAACATAAATATAAAGTGTATGCAAAACCAGTACACATTGCCTGTTAATGCCCTCAAATGCACACAGTGTGCATCGGCCCATGGTTGTGAGCACTACTTCATGCCTAACTAATCATGGAGTTCTACAAACATTGGAGTCTCCTTCTGGAAGTAAGAGATCTACATATTTATCTGGAAGTAATAGAGAAGAGAAGATGTGTCCTCACTGAGAAGAGTTTAGTAATGTAAATCCTCTCTTAGACAGTTGTCACTGGAAATTTTTCAACCTATACCAACTCAAAATCTTGGGTTTTCTCTCACTTTCACTGTCAGGGATAATGGTCACCAAGACAAATAGAGGAAGTGAATCAGACAGACAGCAAACAAAAACCTCATAGGGGTCCTAACCCTCCACCAACTATATCCAAAACTAATATGAATGTTTCATTTTACATACACTTCTGGGCCACCATAGATGGTAGCGGTCAGTTGAGTATGCTGATTTCAGTGCCCTTAGACACCAGTGAAGGGCATTGCCCTAAACACAACTGGACATGTGACTATTTGGACTTTGAAGAGGGGTCAGAGAGGCTTGCTGAAGACACCTCTGACTATTCGGGATTAACAATAGCAGGCAAAGGTTTTTATTTTCCCAGTTTTTGCTATTCCTTCTAACGTGCCTTGGCCAACAGTGTTTATGGTGGCTTGTAATAACGGGCGGATTGGGAAATCGCCATATGAGGTTTGTGGATCTTTTCCATAAAAACTCAGATAAGATTAATATTACTTGTTGTTGTTTGCTATGGTTTTGTAAAAATTTTGGGGAGGAATAGGTTAACTTTATAGTTGCCAGCCACTTGAAATGTATGCTGTTGTTATCTACGTAACAGCTTCTACTTTACATGTGTCAAGCTTTCAGACAAACGCTTGATTAAACACTCGGCTGTTCACATCTGTTTTTTTAATTTATTTTTATTTTTTTACCTAATATGTCCTCTTTTGTTCAAATGAATAGTACAATTGTTATATTGTGAGAGTCTATCTGAAACATGTTTGAATTCTGACTGCTGAAATAGGATGTATTTTTAGTGGACTAAGTAAAAAAGCATTAGGCCAAGTAACTACTGAAAAAAAAAAAAGTGAATTTACAAAGACACAATATTACAAATGTATAAAAAAAACCTTAAAGGTGACTTGTGCCTTCAGACCAATCAAATACCAAACAAAATACATATTTGTAGACATGTAAGCTGTGGAAAAAGTAGGTTTGGATATTTAGTTATTCCATGATTCATATCCGAAATTCAATTCGGTTCGGGTTGCGGATTTGGAAAAAATCTGAATTTTCTTTAGTTTTCGGGTGAGTTTACGAATATTTGTTGCGAATACCACAGAAAACCATATAGAGATAATAATAATACTAAAGCTGCAGCTCCGGAATGGCATTCGGGAGTCAGAATTTCTGAATACCATTAGCATTGCAATTCGGAAATTCGGACTCTATTCGGGTCTTGGAGCATCAGTTTTAGTATTATGTATATATAAGTAGTATTCTATAATATGAACGAAAATGTGTGGCGGCAACTTTGTGACCCATATATACATAAAACTAAACCTGAGGCTCCCAGACCCGAATGGCATTTGGGAGCTCCTGAATTCGGATTCAGACCCATTCGGATGCATTAAACTGAAAAACACATCTGATTGGCTAGAAAAGTCACATGTCCGATTCAATGTAATTTTTGAATGAAATTCGGATGGTATCTGAAATTCAGAAATGGAAATTCGGATTTGGACGCATTCGGATGCTTTGGGATTTGTCAAATTCAGATGTGACCGAATGTCCGAATTTTGGAAAATTTGTACGAATTTTGATTCGGAACGAAACAAATCGCACATGTCTACATATTTGCCTATAGGTGGCAGAAGCAAAGAGATAGCCTTTCCCAGTATAACTTTAACCATACATCATTTTCCCATCATTAGTACACATACAGTCATCCTATACTGTATAAACATTGGGCCTGTGTTGCAGTAATTTATGTGTTGTTTCACTGCAATGCCATTCTTTTTGTATGGCAATCCAACACACCTCCACATCTCACCTGGATTGCAGGGCAACACAACTCATGGCAACATTGTTGTGATGCGCTGCAATAACCAAATTGCAGCAGGTATGATTTCAGATCTGTTGTAGTGGATTTGGCATGCGTTAAACACAACATAATGGTTTATTGGTTTGGTGTGAACGGGCCCTGGTTGGGACCAGTAACAAGAAAATGTTCTGTGTAAAAGGTGATCTTAGCACAATGGTGTTTGGGCACCAATGGTAATGGTAATCCAGCTTTGTTTGTGGAAGTGCAGAGCAGAAAGGGAGGTTTGAATCAAAGGTCAGAATAGGACATTTCTACTGTTATTCTAGATATAGTCCTACTTGATTGAATCTGCAGGGTCTGGCCCACAGATTAGAAGCAATATGCAAAAGAGCTGTAGAACAATCACACCGCAAGGACATCCATAAACACATATCACAATGATCACTTTCTAGATTCTTGAAGTAGAAGTATCCAGAAGGGTTTATCTCACAGTGCAATTTGATTTGTAATGTATTGTTGCTTCATAGAGGCTTACTTGATAGGAAATGTTCACATGGGCCAAAACTGGGGAATCTAGAGACTAGTTCATACAATATCCAGTGTGTTCTGGCACAGTTTGTGCTTGGAGCTAACTAGATTGCATAAACCAAGCCTCTCTCATGAATGGCACCACCATGCCCCCTCTGGGGCAGGAGGGGGCGTGTTGGTGCCATTCATGTCAATAGCACCGCAGACACGCCTCACACTCGCAGTGTGATTGCCCACACCAGAGCGTGTTGTACAGCAATGTCCTGCCCTGGTGCGGTGCGATCACATAAGAAAGTGCATGCACAACTGAAAATGGGATCCACCAGCACAGTACAGACCGGGTTAATTATTGTAAATATTACTCTCCCCTCCCTCTTGCATTACAGAGGAGTATTCAGTAGAGGGAAAAACTTTTCTTTGAGAATTGAGCATGTTTTATGCAAACAGCAATTAAAATGTCATATGTAAAGTTATGAAATGTGAATAGGAACATGTAACAGATGGTATTATCCCAATTTGGCTGTAAAAGTAGAAGCATATTTTAAAGCTAAAGTCCAGGCAGCCCAACAAAACCCCAATGCAAAACAATGTATTTATTTTCCAAACTCTCCTTAAACAGGGCAACCAGTCTTGGTACCACTCACCTCTAGTTCAGGTAAAGAGGGCTAAAGTCCTAACATCAGTGAATCCTGTAGTGGATCCAGTCTCCAGATCCCGGTCACTGCCCAAAGAACCAAGATAACATTGTCACTACTAGGGACCATGGGACATGTCGTTCTGTGACACTGGAAGTGAGTCACTAGCACACTAGAGCTGCAGCTAACGATTATTTTCAAAATCGATTAGTTAGCCGATTATTAAGTTCGATTAATCGGTTAATCGGATAAACTATAAAATAAAGTTTAAAAAATGGCTCCAGTGATAGGACTACTAGTTTGTATTGAGGTTGTAGTCCATCACAGGAGCAAGCTTGGAGCGGTGGAAGTAAAAAAGAAAAAAAGATAGTGTGGTGTGCAATATAGTGAAATGGAAAGTGTAAAATTATACAGCAATGCATGCAGAATGGCACCGGCTATAGAGGAATACAACAAATCCCAGCAATAGTACATAATAGTTGGTGGTATTCTGCATTGCGCTGTATAATGTATTATTGCTGGGACTTGTAGTCCTCTATACAGCGCAATGCAGAATATCACCAGCTATAGAGGAGTACAACAAATCCCAGCAATACATTATACATACAGCGTACAATGTATTGCTGGGATTTGTATTCCTCTATAGCTGATGGTACAGGTTCATGCTCTGTATAATATACAGTACAGCAGAATGTACCATCAGCTATAGAGGACGACAAATCCCAGCAATACATTATAGAGCACCATGTGGAGGGGGGAGGGGAGTGCAGGCTTACCTGAGCAGTCTTCCAGCAACGTGCTTCTGCGATCGGACCTGTCTATCAGCAGCTGTCATCCCCCCACACCTGCTCCTCCTTACTACTTCTCCCCGCGTCCCTGTGCCGATCATGGATGTGGATGGGCAGGAAATGTGAGGCGGGGAGGAGGTGCGGCGTGTGGAGCGTGGATGCGAGCGGGTCTGGCAGTGGCGAGCGTGAGGTGGGGAGGAGGTGCGGCGCACAGCGTGTGGAGCTGTAAACAGGGCCAGCTGATCGGAAGCCGATTAATCGATTATTGGAAAAGTTGACAACTTTTTCAATAATCGATTATAATCGATTATGTCGATTAGTTGTTGCAGCCCTATAGCACACCATCATTTTCATAATCAGAATGCCTTTATTGATGTTCAGTTGGTCAGAAAAAAGCGAGGTTTCAGGACCATGCAAGGTCCCGTCATCAGGCAATGTGATAATCATCAAATGTTGACTTTCCCAGGTGGAAAGGTCAGCAATGGCAACCTTGACATCTCTCATGACAGGTTTCCAAGAGACCAGTCGGCAAACCCCAGAAGTGCCTTGGTGGGTAGACAAAGCTGAGAGATGAAGCTAAAATATTGGTTTTAGGTGCAATGACCCTTTAAGGCCGCACTAAGCAATCTTGAGGTTTGTGAATTATGAGGAGGAAAAGTCATCTTTAAAACGCTATATCAGATGGGAGGAAATCTCGCATACCAGTCAATGAAAAACCGCCGTGACTGCGGCCTCCGTATGTGGGAATATTCAGCGTGAGATCCGGCTGTTTATACAGCTGTACATGTGTACATTTTACTTTTCTGCATATGTTTTCTTGTCATGTGTACAGTAAATCATAACACCTGCTTGTTTAGCCAGGCATGCGGTATACACTTCTGTTGCCTTGATATGATTATGCTGTTATGTAGTAGTTGTGTATGTTTATGGTTTACTGCGTATTTCCTATTGCTTGCAATGTTTCATTGTATACACAGCCATTATACTCTGTCTGTTGTGTCACTCAGGTCTGCTTGTACTGTTCCATTCCTATGGATTGCTATCTTTGTGGCATCATGCTTCCAGATATTCTCTTTGTGGCAAATAAATGGGACTTCTGTACACTATCAAAATGGTAATTTTGCACTGTTTGCTTTTAAAGTGTCCACAGACATAAAATGATGCTCTGACTTGCAGGCATGATCTGGCCACCCTCAGGAAACTGGAAATGTGCAATTCGTTTCATTCGGAATCGAAATTCGGATGAAATTTTGTAAATTCGGACATTCGGATATATCCAAATTACAGATATGACGAATACAAATTAATACGAATTTCCGATTCCGAAATTCGTTAGCGGTAGTCTGGACGAAATTTCGTTTGTTGGACGAAAATTTCGATGCAGAAGAGGAAAAAAAAAGCTTGAGGTTCCCCCCCAATTCATACCAGACCCTTTAGGTCTGGTACGAATGTTAGGAGGGACCCCCCAAGTTAAAATAAAAAAAAGTGCGTGGGGTACCCCCCAAAATCCATACCAGGCCCTTTAGGTCTGGTAGGAATTTTAAGGGGGAACCCCAGCCCCCAAAAATGGGAAAAGAAAACGCGGGGTACCCCCTAACAGTTCTACCAGACCCTTGATCCGAGCACTGGCCCGGTTGGGCAGGAAAGGGGGGGACGATCGAGGCCCCCCCCTGCGCCTTACCAGGCCACGTGCTCTCGGCATTGGGAGGGCCTCTTCCCCACAACCCTGACCCGGTGGTTGTGGGGGTCATCCGGGCAAGGGGGCTTATTTGCATCGGGGTACCCCTTTAATTAAAGCAATGCTTGAAAAAAAGATTATGTTATGCAACATTGATTATTACCCAAATTTGTGGGTAAAATATACAAGACGGGCTCACATCAGGTAAATAGACACCAAACATGTCAAGCCTTAAAATTGCTCGCGCCTGCGAAATCGCAAAAAATTACCATACCCAGATGGTCATACCCAGCTACAGCTCGCGGTATACTGAGACGCCGCAGCTGAAGCGGATCCCGACAATTATGTCTGGATCTGCACAGCTGCGTGAGTGACAGCTGGCTCTGCCTAACTAGAGGCAGAATCAGCTGTAACCGCCCCCTCCCCCGTCCGTTCCGCCAATCAGCGCTGGAGGATCAGAGAGGAGAGGGGGGAATCCAGTCCCTGCCCAGAGAGCCGTGACTGGATCGAGAAGTGAACAAACGCCGGTATGTGTTCACTCACTTCCCGATCTACTGAGCCGACCTGTGTGTGACAGTTTCATTGTCACAGGTCGGCTAGAACTATGAGGATGAGTAAAAAGCACTCACCTCATAGTTCTCCTTTAATTACTACTAAAGGGATGCTGACACTGCACCTTTCCTTATTACAACACAGGAAGCCCACCAGCTGATTATAATGAACCCAGACCCTCATATTCAGGGATCAGTTTGGAAAGGACACGCTGCTATTTTAACAGAAGGACAAAGCGTCTTTTAATTGCTCTGAATAAAAAGCAGAGGCTCAAGCGTTTTAAGAACGATGGTGAAACCGTAACATACAGAAACAGGAAACTTTGTTAATCTGCCCAGCAGTGACCCGGGAATAAAAGACAAGAAAAATTGCATTTTAATGATCTGGTGCACTTAGGACAATCCCATATTTTCTTCATGGAGTTCCGGCTTTCCCAGCATGCTTTGTTTTCACATCAGAGCAGCCAGGAAACAGAGCTTTGGGCAATAAGGAATATTGGGAATGTCAATCTGGTTGACTTTCTGTCCAAGTGAAAAGGCCAAAGATCAGCACTTCAATAATGTACTCAGGAAGAGAGGGAAGGGAAAGGAGAGGCTTTATTTGTTTTTGTTTGACAGTCCAGGATATGCACTATTGTTTTCTTTCAGTTTTCTCCTAAGCTCTCCACTAGACTAGAAAGGAAAGGTCAGAATAGTGAGTGATTTTAATTGACAAGTTTTCATTAACTCGCTCTTTAAATTGTGATAAATTGCTAAACTTCGTACTTACTAATGTGCGTTTCACAATGACTTCTTTTTAATGGAGAGTTACAGTAACCCTGGGGGGTGTTTGTAAAACCAGAGACCGGTGCTTTAAAATGCTTCATAAAGTTGAAACTTTGCAAAACTTTGAAAACTCTGAGATTTGAGAAGGCAAAGAAAAAAACTTTAGTGCAACTAAAGTGGACGCTGTCAGGATGTGGTGGAACGTATGGAGTTAAAATGCCATTTCATCATACAGGAAAGTTTCTAAATATAAACTGCAGCATATTCTTCCTTTTTTCTGCTTTATTCATTCTTTTCAAAGTAGGATATTAAAGTGAGAGCAGCCAGTAAGCGATATAAAGTAACAATTTATATAATACTGGGTAGCACAGTGGCTTAGTGGTCAGCACTGAGTGCAGCACTCAAGGTCCCTGGTTTAAGCCCTGGTAGCTTCTGTATCATCTGGCAATCAGTGATGTCACTGGATGCCAGGGCCTGAGTGGGACACTGCCCAGAGTGTCCCAGGTTGCGAAGATCTGGACAGGGAGATATGTATGGCTCTTACACATCTCCCCACCTGGCTCCAAGCAACCTGGGTCACTCTGGCCAGAAAGGAGGAAATGTCAGGAACATTGTGCAGCAGAGTAGCTGTGCCGCTCTGGCTGCTGCCCACCCATGTGACCCAAACAGATGCTTGGGGCAACAGCCTCAGACTACCTGATTATAGGGAAGGCCCTGTTAGAAACCCGTAGGGAGGCATTCACGAAACATTCAGTGCAGGTAAATCTCCTAAGTGCATATATTTTACATTTCTTTGTTTGATTCCCCTGCAGTGAATGTTTGGCGAATGTCACATTTACTGTCTAATAAATAAGCCCCTAAGTAATTCACAATCCCATAATTCTTAGCTCTAGATTTCCATACAGCCCCGCCTCTCCACCACAGGTGTCGGTACTGTCACAGCATACTTAGGACAAGATGCATATGTTGCAGTCCAAAATCTTTCACTTTTCCATTTTTTTTCAAAACCCTTCCTCTGTCCCCAACTCACACAGATCAAATTATTCACATCAAGCTGATCAATTTTAACCCCTTTGTTGCTGCTAAAGGATGTAAGCTTGTATTTATATTTTAGTGCAGCTTCTGCTCTGAGCGACTATAAAACTGATGATCATTTCTACGGCTCTCATAGTCCCACCCACCACTTCTGATCCACCCCCTTTATTTTACAAAGAGTTTGGAGATTATATTGTGTTTGTGTGCGCTAAAATTCATTTTAGTATAATTTATACAGAAACTATATATTTGATAGAAATTTGTGCAAATATTGTGTGACAGAATATTTCAGCCACCATCTTTTTATTCTGCAGCTCGTCTGCTTTCCGAAAAAAGTTTTCAAGGTCTTAAGTAAATTTTTTAGCCACCAAAAAATTGAAAATGGAAAGATTGGTCTGAAAGTAAAATGGAAAACTTAGGAGAAAGAGTTACAGTTTGGTTATTCTGCTACTACTGCTGCTTCTTGGTGACCAAGGTGTGTAGGTTCCTCTGCAGATTACGATTTAGTGTGAAAAATAAATAAAATAAAAATAAATAATGAAAATAAAAGACTATTAATAATATGAATTTATTGCAATGACATGTACTGCAGAGCAACGCATTGCGAAGCTGTACATGCAGCATAAAACACACACAATGTGTATATTGTGTCCTATACCTTTGAAAAAATAAAATGCTTATGGAATCTTTACAGTTTTCAAATGAAACCATATGGTTTGAATTGATGTAACTTTACACAGCTCTACAGAGCTACTTAACTTTAAAGTTCCATTCCCCTAATAAATATAGTGGAACCTTCAAAATTTGCTTCAACAGCTATTTGAAACTTCATTTTGCAGACTAAACAGCTTTGTTACTGATATACAGATTTCAGGTTTCTAGCAAAAGTCAACAACTAAGCCCTCATCTGCATCTCTAATCCCTCCTCCTAGGATCTTGGTGACCAACAAGCTGCCCATGGGTCACATGTGGCCTACCAGCACCCTGTATGCGACCTGCGTTGCTCCAGACCTCTAAGCATATATTAAGCATAGCGGGCTGAATGCTGTGTGACAGTGGCTCAGGTGGGCATTCATGCTGGAACTTCCAGCTGTCAGTGACAGCCCCAGTGCAAAACTAAGCCTCGGAGCTGAACTCCAATAAATGGCTAAACACACAATTGAAATTCATATATGAGAGTTGTTTTACCTGCCAAAGTATTTTTAAAAATGTTGGCACAGTCTGGTCACCCAGGCACCATTGCTGGACTGTACATCCAGGTTTGGTGCCTCACTTTTTTGTACTGCAGTTAAAATACAACTATGGCCCCCATTAAAAAATGTGCTGCAACGCTTAATTATTAATACAGTACATCAGCACTTACAGTTTTGTCTTCTTGCCCCTGCAAAGTGCAACAAATACCTGCTGATCCTGCCAGTGCCACCTAATTCAGCTGCAGTGTCTGGGAGGGAGAGTGTGTGAGACATAATAAAAAGAGGACTAGGCTCATTCAGGGAAGGTAAAGGAAGTCTTTTTCTTTATTTTTTGAAGCTTGTGCATCACATAGTAACTGGAGTTGGGACTTTAAAATTGTTATAGAGGAGCCTTTAGATGTACTTTAAGTAATCAGCTTGCTGCTCTCTGCCTGCGATTGGACCACAAATTAGTAGTAGCAGGCTGAAGATATATTCTCTGCCCTTTCTGCCTTTCAGCATGTTCCTTGTGCATGCAACAGGGCCTGATTCTGTGCGATGGGCTGGCACTTTCCCAGTGTGAGGTATACAGTGGGTACAAGTGGGAGTAATTCATCCCAGCAGCCAAACTGTGCTAAGCTGTGCATGCGTTCAAAAACAAAATTGCTAGCAGGTAAGACAGAAGCTTTTAAAGAACAGACTTATAGAAGTTGATTTATTAAAGGCAAATAGGCTTGCACTTAGCTTAATGAATGTGGGGAAATTTCACTTTGCAAAAAATACCCAATAACATGCATGGAAAATAAAAATAAAACCACGTGATTGGATGATGGAAGTCAGCATTGCTTCATCTCATTCACTAAGATAAGTGCAAATTCCCTTACAAAGTGAACAGCCTATTTGCCTTTAGTAAATCAATCCCTACAGGCCAATATACAATGAAGAATGGGTATAGCTTTCTGCAGGACACCAAACCAATAATTCATTGCAAACCACCAATTTACTGCAAATGATTTCTGAAAAATACAATTCTTCCATCAATATGATTTTTTTTCCGAACTAGCAGATTCTTACATGCAGCGGCGTAACTAGAAATCATAGGGCCCCATAACCGGGCCCCGGCCTCCATCACCCCCAGGCCCCAGTCTTCTCCACCGCCACCTCTGCCGTCGGGCCCCAGCCTCCTCCTCCGCAGCCGCCGGGCCCCATCCACCTCCTCCACCACCACTGCCTCTGGGCCCCAGCCTCCTTACCAGGCCCTCCTCTGCCCCAGGCCCCATAGTAATTGCACGGATCGCTATGGTGATTGTTATGGTGATTGTTACGCCACTGGTTACATGTATGACCAACATAAGTCTGGTCTTCACCTTCTCCCATGTTTAGCAATGTTGGCTCTACAAGGAGCACAAGCTCCTACCAACATATCCACCTGAATCACAGAGACACGTGAACCCCCCAACCTAGACTAGGCATTGACCAATCTGATATTACAGGAACAAAATACAAATCTGTGCACAAAATAACTTCATAAACGTAAGCATGCAAGAAAAAAAGTGACATTCGAATCAACTACTTTAAGGTCAAATTTACATACAGGTCCAATTTATACACAATTTATACTCGCTAAAAATATGTAATAGTTTACCTTTTCATGTTGGTTTATTGTTAGCATCCTTTAGATTTTAGAGATGTAAAAAACTATAAATGATCATCTGTGAAATTTGAAAAAAAAAAAAAGCTAACTTTTAACCAAAGTGTCTAGAAAACGAGGCATGAAGAACAATTTTTCTTTTTGGTTCAATCACTCTGAATTGCTGTAGAAATCTGAGGAGAAAATATGGCAATATTGTTGAAAATGACCAAAATGGATATCGGTTAGCCACAAAAATGTGAAAGACAGAGCTAATGGATGTTTTTATTGACCTTTGTAAGAGAAATATAATCGTATGTCAACCCCAATTCAGGTTGAAGGGAATTTTCTTCAAATTATATATGAAATGTGAAGTTCTGTTTTTAGTACTGTAACTAGAATTTGTTGCCTTTGATTAAAGGAGTGTTTTAATCAATCTAGGCCTAAGGCAATTAATTTTACTATAGTTTACATATGAAGAAGGTATCACTTTCATAGTATGCATTACTTTTTTTTATACAGTGCCAGTAGGTTGCTGCTGGGTGTTGTCAGGGCAGAGAGTGAAATTTCCTGCCCTAATGCCCATTAACCCTCCATGTAATCACTCCTGTAATCCTAAATCTCACAGTAACCCTCTTGTAACTCTAACACTAATTTTCACAACCTTGCTGATAATCCTCACACCCTGACCCACTCTGAAACCCCAATTCAAACACTAACCCAGCCTGTAACCCCGACCCAAACACTAGTCCACCCTGTAACCCCAACCCTAACACTGATCCATCCTGTAACACTGACCCTGACCCTAATCCACTCTGTAACCCCAATTCAAACACTAACCCTTCCTGTAACTGTGACCCTAACACTAACCCACCATGTAACCCCAATCCAAACATTAACCCTTCCTCTAGCCCAACCCTTATAGTAACCCACTCCCTTCTGGAAATTTAACTCCACTTCACAGCTTCACCCCCACTTCAAATCTAATTGTTACACAAGCCATTTTGTGATTTCATATTGTTTAAATCACCTAACCATTTTAGATACGATTTTCTACAACTCCCATAAATTTTAAATGTTGACTTTTGGAAACAATGGCAACTGGGGACATAGGCCATACAGAATTCCCTCAGAAAAATTATTTATTTCCAGAATGAGAGGCTGCCACTATTCCCAGAGCTTACAGTAAAATTTCAGGCATCCCTTGCAATAGGACTGCCTTTTATGAGATATATTCAAAGAGTCTTTCTAACTAAAGTTTTGCTGGGGGAAAGACTGATCAAGTGGTTATAATAAAGGATGACCTGTTCATTTACCACAGTAGATGTAGGAATTGATGCACCGCACCATATAAAAATGTCCACATACAACTTTATTCCATTAGGGCCAGGGGGACACTCAACTAGGGTAGCCAACACCTTTGGGTTCAATAGTTCTGAAATAGAGCATTCTTGCCCTGTGCATAAATGTAAAAACCAAAAGAGTAGAGTATAGCCTACCTAGGCCAGATACTTAAACTCATTTCATCAATGTTTAATGAAATGTGTCTTCATGTATGTGGATTACAATACCTGCAGCTTGAAAGTTGTGTGGTGTTGTGACTCCCCTTGAACCTAATAGAATAAGGTTGTCTCTGGACTATTTTAATTCATCTCTACATCTACCATGCTTACTGTCAAGCCAAGGATACCGTGGAGATCCTTTGCATGGTGGAAGCTGCCTATACATCCGTATTCACATCACCTAACTGCTGTTGGATGCGAAATAACAAGAGAATAACTACACGGATCCAGTTCTTTCCACACTTCTGAATATCTGTCCATTTACCAATTAGTTTAATGGAAATGCTGGCAAGCTTTACACCAATATCTTCATAACTGAAAAGGTAAGAATGGGCATTAACATGTTTTTTTAAATCTTTCCAATGTACACGTATTACATTTTTTTTCCAATATAACACTGAATTTTCAATTTAACAGAGCCTTTGATGCTTCAAACAGACCACCTTCATTTTTAAGTGAAAAATCTCAACAAAACCCTTAATTCTGGTCATGACTCTCTCACTCTGAATCTACCGTTTCACACCTGTTAAAACATTGCAGCTGTAGAAGCTTTGCAGTTGAGTATTGATAGGTGCCAATGGCTCAGTGGGTTAAGCTATAGTGCATGTTCTTTGGTGTCACCGGTGTCTGCCACTGTAAGACCATTGTCTTATTTTATGTTTTCATTTCCAGTTTGATCTCTGGGATTTGTAACAGACAAACCATACAGCTCTGATGGTTTTTGTGAAATAGAACATTCTTGCCCTGTGCATAAATGTAAAAACCAAAAGAGCAGAGTATAGTCTACCTAGGCCAGATACTTAAAATGTCACATCAGGCAATCATATTTAACTCAATACACAACCACTGTTCCCATTGCCTATTCATTTAAATCTAATGTGCTGAATCTCCTTGTCCACACAAGTTTCTAGCTCTTGATCACTTCCTGTGGAGGGCAAACAATGCTGCGACACTGCTACCAAATTTGCAGCAGAATAGTCACCTTTCCCCATTCAGCACATATGTGACACAATCACACAAGCACATCCCTTGCATAAGAGCCTTGTCAACCCGGTGCAAGAGCCAATACCTATTTTGTTCCACACAGTCATGGAATATCAGAAAACATCACTGTACACTGGAAAACATATCAGCCAGTGACATATGAGCAGCAATAGCCCCCGCCCACCACCCAGACGCAATAATGAGATCTTGGCCATCACATGACCACAAATTACAAAGAAAATAAAGGTATTATTAAGTATATTTATATAGCTGAGTAGTGTTTGATCATGAACAAAGTTGCTTGAAGTGAATTTGTTACCGAAGTTATGATAAAGTCAATTATGTATCACTTAAAGCAGAATTGAAGTTTTTTTCTAAAGCAATCACTTTGCATTCGCAAGATAAAATATTGCATACATGCAGCGTTCTAGTGCTAGAATTGTCTATGACCTCTTGGCTTCATTTATGGTGTCTGTACAGCTGAGAGATCATTGGCTCTCCACACCTTTTTCTTAATATGTCATTATGCTCTTAAATCTGTGTAAGTGGGCAAGGACCATCACTGCACCGAACAGTGTGAAGTCTCCCAATCCTGTTCTGTGTTCTCCCATTCACATTTGTTGACAGCTGCATTTTTTCAAACAAATAACAAGTGGCTGATAAACGACCAGGAGATATGGATGACTGGGTGGTGATAGAACCTCCCTATTGCATGCCTAATTTCTGGGAAATAATAAAGTTCCTACAATGAACTTCCTGTGAGGAAATGATTTCATCATTTCCCTCGTGTGGTACCACTGCCTTCATCACCTCCCACTAATGCTGATGTACTGACTAGGCAAGATAGATAACAGGACATAAAAGGGTGACAAGTTTGGAGAAGGCAGAAGAAGTGAACAATCTAGGACAACATAGGTGAACTGGAAAATGAGCTGAATTGGAGAATTTTTCCAAATCGGCTATTTTGGTCCAGATTGTTCACTTCTCCTGCTTTCTCCAAACTCTTAACCCTGTAGTGAATAGCCCTGTTAGTTTCTAAGTTAAAGTGCAATTTTAAATTTTGGATGGTGTGCAGAAGCAGTTATAATGTCCTCTCACATCCAAACCAAAAAGCAAATAAAGTTATGGCTAGAGATACACTTTAAAGGAGAACTAGCGTCCTCCCATCACCCTAAGCTCAGTATACCGCGAGCTACTGCGCGCGGTATACTGAGACGCTGCAGGTGAAGCGTATCCCGACAATTATGTCTGGATCCGCCCAGCTGCGTGAGTGACTCTGCCAGCTGTCACTGGTCCAGACATAATTGTCAGGATATGATGCAGCTGGGCGGATCTAGACATAATTGTCGGGATACGACATAATTGTCGGGATACGAGCTCTGCCAGCTGTACCTGCTCCCTCCCCCGGAGCGGTGAGGGGGGAACCGACCTGTGACAGTCTCATTGTCACAGGTCGGCTAGAACTATGAGGTGAGTGAAATGTTCTCCTTTAGGCAATACAGCTGGGGCATCTCCTGATCTCTAAACTGTGATTAAACAGTAAAAATGTAGCAGCAGACTGATAAATTCATCCCTCTTCTAGCTCTGCTCTCTCCTCCTGTCTGCACATGTATACCCAGCTCATGTGATTGATTTTCCTCTCTCTCCCAGTCTGCGTTGTGTTGTGCAGAAGATTAAAACAAGATAATGTCAAGTCAGATTCAGGTATTTACAATGTTTGCATTTAAAATACATTTCTAGTTGAATTCTAGATATAAAATACACACATTAATGCAACTTTGTAATTATAATTTTTTTTTTAATACAAGCAGTGTAAGTACTTGAATTTGACCTTGTATGAGCCTCTTGCAGTCCCTGTACAAATGCTGAAGTATCGGAAGAAACAGAACAAAGAGCCAAACAGTTCATGTGCTGACAAAATACATGCTGACAGGAAGAGAAAGTAGAGTGTGATATATAATATAATCACTATGCTGCTTCTCCTTTCACTGTCCAGTCACAGGCTGGAGGGTGGGGTCCAAGATGACCTGGGCTCAGGGAAAGTGTATTAAACGACTCTGGCCATCAGACTTAAGACATTGAGTCCTAGACAAAAGTACTGTGAGTGAAATCACTGTATAGAAGCTGAATATTGCTGCAAAAGCTGGTTTTGTTATTTTATCTTTTCATTGTCTATTTTTATCTTGTTATTTTGGGCTGGAGATCTGCTTTAATATTTTAATGGCTACAAAATGGCATTATTCTATGTATGTTTATATTTGCCTGGAGTACAGCTTCAATGTATCCATAGCATACACATAGTTTGGTAAGATCAAACTATATCTTGGATCAACTGACTCCTCCATGGTGGCTCCTAGGCACCTGGTCTTTGTTTCATAAGGAACCCACTTGCAGATGATGTTCACAAGTAATCAGTTACACTACACCCGTCACATGAAAAGGTTTCAAATCTAACTCTCGATTGATCTTTTGCAAATCTACATACAGATTTCTGGGGAAAACACAGAAGAAAATCATTCGCAGAGATCTCTATCACAAATTATTTGCACACCACCGTACAGATGAACTCCGAAAGGGATGTTGTAGAGAAGAGGAAATCCACACAACAGAAGTGAGCGTGACATGAACTGTTCCATAAAGAACGCACACATTAAAGAATGTTATATCAAACTGCCGAGATGCATGACAACTTACACGGATAATTATGCTTCGTTGACTTGCCAAACTAAATAAATCAGAAGCATGAAATGCATAAGGACTGGTAATTAAATGAAAATCTGTTTAATCAAGCTTTAGGCACAAGGAGGAATGATTGTATGGTAGCCAGGAATAATAGCAGGAGAGGAGATGAACTTAACACAAAGACATGTACATTTTTTCAGTGACTCCAATTTAGTCTCTTTTGTTCTCATCAGTCAATTAGGATATTCTTAGGAACTGGTCACTCTTATATTAAATTACTAAAAGATTACATGCTTAATCTAGTTAAGGTTGAGTCTAATAGCATATTATCTAACATAATCACTTCCAGGGTATCTGTTGCATTTCTTATACTTAGAATTTATAATATAACTATATTTTGCCAAGTTACAAAATAACTTAAGAATGTTTTTTTTAATGCAACATGCAAGGGCACATTCACTCATCTTCAGTGTGGTGCATTGCGGTAACATGGTTATTGGCACCTCAATGGACAAACCCAAGGCATCTTCAACGCACATGCAGAATACCACAATGCATGGTGAAGTAGTGCTGTCCGTTGTGGTTTGCTGCATTGGAAAAAAGGTGTATGCCCCATATCTGGTCCATTTTGGTGTCCATGAATGGGCTGTCTTAACACAATGCATAATATTAGCTCAACACACCAAGATGAACCAGAACCAACCAACACTTGTGAACCCGTTGAGGAGTTAACCAATTAATTTTCAATATACCTATCCATGGGCAACAAAATGTATCTGATCAGTGTTGACGGCCTTGTGTTGATGGCATCAGTGTGACAGCAGTTTGAGACGCTGAGATCAATGACCTGCAGCTGACCTTAATCTGACTTGTATTCAAGTGGTTTTGGATTCCCATAGTCTTGTATAGGAATGCAAAACCCGTTTGAAGTGAACAAAAGCCCATCAACACAGGCCCTTTTTTCCCAGGACTGTGCATGGCAATGCAGTATAAACCACTTAGCTACACCGCTAAATGAAACTAACTTTATTCTTTGCTCAGCTGTTCTACATGAAATATGCTTCCTAATACATCAGTCTGAGATCTGTATTTGTTTTTTCATCAAACTTACTTTAGGATGGTCATACAGGACCTCCAATAGTTCCAGTATCAGTCAACCATGAATGAGGGTTGGGGAGTGATGATGACAACTTCTGATGGTTGAGAGCTCTTACTTTTGCACAAAATGACTCTCCAACTTGTTTGGAAATCTCTCTGTGAATGGGGTCAAAAGTTTCCTTTGGTATGGAGAAAAGGGAAGTTGTATTTAACTTCCTGGTACACTAGTAATACTCAACAGCTGGGTTGGAGAGAAGATTGCAATGGCTCACAGTGGCACAATGATACATTTGAGGATAAGCAGATAACAGATCATCTTCTTGACTCTAGGCAAACACCTAAACATATAGCTAAATACATATAATGGAAGTGTTTCACATTGCAAAGGATTTGTATTTTGTTCTTCTATTCCTGAGATATACAAAGCCCTGGAACATAGCACAGTCTGGTGCCAGACACCACTTACATTTAGGCAATACAGTGTTATCATCTTCTTACCTCCAATCTTCTGACTGGACAGAGAAAGAGCAGCAGCAGACTCACAAAGTAATGTGTTTTTTAATATATGCTTGTATTTCCGTAGCCATGATTTGGCTGACCTTTAAACTTTTCTTAAACTTGTATACTTGTTTCAACCCAGTAAAAAATTGCAAAAATGTGGAGGCTTCCCTGACAAAGCCAGAAGGTATCCTGGTGTGTGCCACAGAACCCTGGCAGCGTATGGCTGATTTAAAGGATCAGTCCCCTAAAAAGTCTAATTTTAGTTATAGATCGACATTTGGTGGGTGGAGTCGGTTTCTGGCCTGTTTTATGCCTTGGGTACTCCAACAGCAGCATTTCTCTAAAACATCCCAAATCTGGATTCTCCTGGATTTCTTGTCTGTGAGCTATGGGTGTTCCAGCCTAGCTTTGTGCGTTCTATCTCCTTCTGTTGCATTTTCCATAATACCACATAAATTAAAAAAAGGATATAGCCTCATAATGGCCTCAACAGTTGTAAAAAAATTGTCTTGAATGTCTATGCACACTGTAGCATACAAAGTTACAGCTTTTATGTTAGAGCGTACGTAGACCTAGATGGAGCTGAATTCCTATGCTTCTGGGCTCCATCTAGGTCTACGAAAATAAGTTTCCCCGAAAATAAGACCTACCCCGAAAATAAGACCTAGTACTATTTTTGGAAATTGCTAAAATATAAAACCTACCCCGAAAATAAGACCTAGTTGTGACTATTCCCAGGGACGGTGGTGGCATAAGGGGAAACTTGAAGAGCCGCGGGAGAGATTCAGTGGTGTCAATGAAGCCAGCGCTAGAGGAAGTGAAGCGGCATCGGAGGGAGCAGAGCCGCATAAGCCAATGCTTCCTCTATTGCGCTGGCTCCTGTCACAGGCAGAGTGATACCAAATGCAAACCGCCTGTGAGGAATCGATAATGTAAGCGCACTTCGCCCAATTTGGTTACCAAATTGCTCTTGGAAAGGTACGGCACCCCTGATTGCCCTGATCACCCTATTCTTAACTTTGCCATTTTGGATGATTAACTTTGTATTTGGATTCGCATTAATTTTGGATTGTTGTACATAAAAAAAAAATAAGACCTACCCCGAAAATAAGACCTATTGTGTTTTTTTTAAGCCCCAAAAAAATATAAGACAGTGTCTTATTTTCTGGCAAACACGGTAGTAGCCATAATGTGCTGTGAAAATCATTTCCATAGCTGTTCGCTGTGCGAAAAGTTAATAAACCAACCCCATGGTGTTGGTGTGATGGTCAGGAGACCACAAACTTGTATATCAGTTTTGGGCGGGTTGACCATTAAAGAGTTTGTATGACAATCATTACCTCGTTAATTCAGTTGAATCTTTGTTGGATCGGACAAAAAATAGTTCTGTTAATAGCTGCCTTAAACCCCCAATAGTTTCCTGCAGATTGCTTATCTTCAGAGTAATGTGATTGTTAAATAATACAGTCTAGCTGTTCTGGAGGATTCCTGGATGCGTTTACAGTAATTGGCACTGTTACAAGACAAGACTTTCCCTTTTCTGAGATTAGATTGACTCCAGCCAAATCAGCCTTATCATAAATAACTCTGATTACAAAATGTATATTACTTGTCTTCATGTAAATGGATTCAATAACTGTAATTACAGGGGTTTAGCTGTAAAAAGCTGCTGGATAAAGATCTAAAGATTGTGTCAGGGAAACTTTAAATCTGGATTATCTCGGAAGGATCCTTTTGCTGGCAGCTAGGAAGTAAATTGGCCTCCGATAATTAAGGAGTCTGTGCTATCAAGGTGAGCAGATTCACGATGTGTTCCTTATTGTATCAGACAATCCGAACAAACTTTATTATCATCCTGACAGTTGTTTATATTAATGCTTTCACTGACAGTTCTGCAAAAGTTACCAGACTGCTCTTAGTCCTGGACTGCACATCTTCCTACCTTCTTTCTTCAGTTCTAGCTACTATATTTATTTTCAGTCATTTCCATTAGTGGTGCTCTGAAATGGCATATCTCATCATTCACATATCTGTCTCGTCCTACCATATGCTAACACTCAATTTAGTCAAAGTTGGCGAAGCTGGGAACTTAGGTGAAGAGATATTGCTGCTGGAGATCTTGAAAGGTGTAAAAAGGAACTTTACCCACCAATTTAATGCCTCCCAAATCAGTTACTTTTAAGGCATGCCAAATGTCAAGGTTGCCAGTGTGCTTATTTGAGCTATCAACCAAACTTTCAAGCGCTTAAATGGCTGGTCTCATAGCTGGTCACATGTGCAGCACCTTGGCAACTGCTATCCAAATAGAGGCTATGATGGCACCTTCCTTGGCTGTAAGGGATAGAAGGTTGTAATTCCGCCTAAGAAGCTGGCAATTGATTCATTTAGCCAACATCTATCCAAAAAAGAAATAATTTTCATTAGACTTACCCTTTTGCCTGACCCTTCAGCCTTCTGCCTTTTTTTCCTGGAATTATGGGAAAAAAAGATAATGACCTGTTGGAAATTCACTTCAATTTAAGGAAGATATTTAAAATTAGTGATGAGCCAAGCATGCCTGGGTTGGTTCCTGGATTGGCTTGGATGCTGGTTGAGCCCAGATAAAAATCCAGGTTTCAGCAATCATCTGAGTGAATTTAACCCAGTGCCGCCTGTGTCCTAGCAACCAATGGGTCGGTCAGCATCACTGGCTACTAGGACACATAACAACTAATGACACGGTGGGGGTCGTCTGTACCCTAGCAACCAAGAGTGCTGTGCAGCCCATCCAAGTTGAAAGCAAACACAACCCAGGGTCATCTGTGTCCTAGCAACCAATGATGGTGTGTGACCTGCACGGTGTTATTGGTCACTAGGATGCTAGCGGCTGGGTGGTTCCACATGATTGTTTGCTAGAAGGCATAACAACCAATTAACTTGTGGGGCCATCTGTGCCTTAGCACCAATGGCACTGTGCGTCCTCATCACTAGCATCCTAGCAACCATTGAGGCTGTGAACTCATGGTTGACCCAAACCTGAAGCTCACAGCTAATTTTAAAGAAGAACTGCAGAGAAATGCCCACTAGAGTGAGCTCTGAGGAAAGGTTTTTTTTGCCCCTGACACATGTAAGCGCAGATTGCATCACTGGCAAGTCCAGTGACAGTGGATTCATCTTTCTTGTTATGCTGTCTGTTGAGTTGTGCGGTAAAGACCTTGGAGGGCTGGATTGATGATGTTTTTGCTCACATCTGTGAGTACATTTATCCATTCTTTAATTTGTATTAATAAATGATAATTCACAAGAAGGAAGAGCTTTTTCTGTTTTCTTGTTTTTCAGTAAAGGGAATGTCCAGACAAAACATTAGAGATATTGCCCTTCACTTCCTGTCCTGCTGACAAAGTTTTACAAGGCAGGAAGTGAGGAGACCTCTCCAACAGCAACACATGCAGAAAAATGCTGTTATTTGTAGGGAAGGGGAAGACTAGAATCGCTGTCAGATTTTTATTTCTATCTGCCTCCCTGTTGCACACTTTTCTTCACTTCCACCTAGTGAGAACATTGTCAGCAGGATAAGAAGTGAGGGGAAATCTCTTCTGGGGAGTTCTTATGCACACACACTATCCAGAAATATGATAAAGAGCCTTTGGTTTGACTTACCTAAAAAAATAGGGTATAGGCTTATTGGTGTGATAATGCTCATCCAGTAACCAAGCTGGAAGCAGGAAGGTAACATAGGAAGCCTCTGAGCTGCAGACATTGTATAGTGGCGTCATCCTCAAGCTTGATATTGTGGCATAGCTATGTCAATCACAAGAATGGTGTAAGAGAACTGCATTTTTTTTTGGCAGTCAAAACTGTTGACATACGTGTAATTTAACTGTTTGGTCAGACATCTGCTTTAACAATAATTTGGATGTTTATTTAGTCTGCATCTTCTTTCCAGTTGCTTTATTGTGTATTTCTAGACCAGCAAGATTTCTAATTAGAAGCAGAGGGCATTTTCCCTTTAAGCTCCATTTTCAGCACCAAACAGCCAAGGCCATACCTATTCTGTGACACACATATTACCGAGTAGAGCTCACACAAGCACTGCCAGTGACTGCATTATGTTTTCTTAAGCTTCATTAGGAAAAATGGAAATACAAGATCTACAGTACCACTAATGATTTGTAGCCTATTTATTTTTATAAACTATTGCCCACAAGGCCCCTGGGGGACACCAGGGGTAACAAAGAACTATAGTTAGCCCATTCCGCTAATAGTTTATCTTTACTCTCCTAATACGGGACAATTATATACGTACACTTTCGAGAATACATGTGACTTTTTCGTCTGTGACTCCTGTGATTTACAGAAATGTCCTTTGCCAAGTCCATGTTAAGTCAACAAATATTAGCCATGTTGTTCCCATGAGCAAATGTCAAATGTTTCTACTTTGTACCGAATTAAATATTTTCATTGAGATTCCAGAAACTCTTCTGATAAGGCCTCTTCTATGTGAAATTTTTTTTTTGCTGACGCCAAACTGGGACCGTAATAAATATTGTGCCGGGGCAGAGGGGCGCATAGTTGTCGTATTGTGCTAAAAATATCAGGGCGCTCTGTTCATACATGACTCATGGTTTATTTATGTTAGTGGGGCCACACAGACTATGCTTGGTGTTTTGGCTAAGGGCGTCCAAAGACAACGTTTTTAAAATAAAAATTATTTATTGTCTTTTAGGTCCAAAACAAGATGGAGTTTGAAAATATTTACAGATTACTTCTCAGACATCCTGCAAACCATGGACGTGACTGCCCTCGAAAGCCCTGGTGATTAGATCCAGGCGCCCCGTACAGAAAATAAATGTAAAGAAAAAACAATTATAAAGAAATAAATCCCCTCTCCTTATTAATCCCCAGGTCCCAACAAATTTGCTGGATGCTCTGGATGACATTGGTTGACTTTGTAAGTGTCACACACAGTATATCAGAATCCAAATTAATAGTATATAAAAAAAGTCTCTATCTCGGCACTATTCGGGATCCCAGCGGTTTTCAGTATGTATGTTTCCACAGATTTTGGGGGCTGCTCATAAAGAGGGATGAAGGCTTCCCACGATAATTGTCATTAGAATGTACAAAGCAGAGTGTCGCCTCTAAGTGAAAGCTTATGAAAGCTGATGATTATTGAAGGTTTTGTGAGTATATTCACTTGTTTTCATTCTGTATTTAATAAAAAATGTTACACTTAGAGGCGGTGCTCTGCTTTGTCTATTCCAGAATTCAAATGATTGCAAACCTGTGAAAATGTTCCATCGTGCTGATTTCTATCTACACAAAGCTGACTTGATGTCAACATTACAATACATTTTATACAAACCGATTATTTTTTCCTGGGTGCATCACTATGTAATTACTAATAATAAAACCAATTATATATATCTTATATTAGTAATAATTACTAATAATAGAAAAAAATTACAAAAACTAAGATATTGAGTGTCTCTCTGACCATGACGAAGTTGACTACCACAGTTCTAAAGCATTTATTCCTATTCTTGGAGATAAATATTAAATATGTAGTGATAACTCCCTAGGGTGCAGTTGGATAGATGTATCTTTCTGTCACCGCCAAGTGGTGACTCACCCTGAACTGAATCCAACACTTACTGACACACCAGTAGTATAAAGTAGGCTTTATTTTAGGCCTTGTTCACACCAAGCGCGGAGCAGGTGCAGAGCAGAGCAGTTACAGACCGGAGCAAAACTGCGTCCAATGTATTCCAATGGTATTTTTTGCTTGTTCTCATCGCAGCGTGCAGTTCCAGAGCAGTTCCAGAGCAGGTCCAGAGCAGGTGAAAAAACGGCAGCAGGCCCTATTTTACCTCCTCTGGATCCTCTCTGGATCTGCAAACGCATCAATAACTGCCTGGAACGGACTGAAAGCCCATGTTTACTAAAAACGAGCCGGAACGCATCAAAAACGCGGCACAACCCACTGCACTGCGTGTGCAGAAACCTGAGCGGATCTGCATTTGGTGTGAACAAGGCCTTAAAGTGGAAGAAAGCCCCGCAATGGAAATTTAGTTAAAACAATAGCTACAATAACACTGTTAAATCTGATACTATGCACTGACACAAGCAATATCAATACAAAATAGTTAACAATAATATAAAACAAGTGGCAATTAATTGATCTCCATGGAAAACAATCAACAGTAAGGCCTGTCTATGGTTTTAAGGTCCTAGCTAGCCCGCTGGCCAGTGCAAATACAGATATGTTTTTGCCGGCGGTGAGTCTCTTAACTTTCACAAAAGGGAGACTATAACACTATATTCTATATTACACTCTATTCACTGTATTATCTGGGTCCCTATAATAGAGTTTGTGTAGCAATCTCCTTACATTATCCCTCCTGCAGCAGTCAAATTCCCACAAAGGCATCAAGATGGGACTATATTAAGGTGACAAGAGGCCTCTCACCACCAGTGCTGGATCAATGACCTCCAGTTACCAGCCAGTCCACAAGTCCTCCCTGACTGCCAGGCGAGAGGTAATGCCACACTACTGGGCTCCCCTGTCAAGCATGTGCTTTTTCACTGTCTGGTGTCCTCAGTGCAAGTCCCAGAAAGGCTCTGCGGTTTTGTAATCTGCTTGCAGAATATGGTATAGTCTATAGAATAGTATAGTCTATAGTATAGAATATGGTATGGTATACAGCACAGTCTCTCCCTCACAAGAACCTTGATCTACACACACAGCAGTGTCCTGTACAGCACCCCAAATAAATGTCTCCCTAGGCTCCCTGCAGCTCTTTCTCTGCCCAGTCCTCCACTCTGCCCTACACGTTAGGGTTCCCAGGTTCCTTTTTATCCTCATTCCATTTCTTCCTTCCCGGAATGCCATTGGGCAGGGCTACAAATCTGGCTTTAGAAAAGCAGCCAATCAAGTTCCTCTACTGGTCTCCAAAAAAGGACTGCCAACCCTTCTATACTGACAGCACTTCCTCCTCTCACCTAGAACTTCTGTTTTTGCTTCTCTCCACACATCTCCTGGCAAGCCAGGAGAGGTAAGTTGCACCTCTAAATTTAAGAGAACGCTGACAAGGCTACATATATGTATCCTTCCACCAAAGTTATATGAAACAGACCTATAGTTGAATTAACAACCCCCATTTTAACCACCATACCAACATCTTATAATAAAAGATAAATAATCGATGCACTGCTTGTCTGTATTTCAGAAAATGCTGCTCGTGGCTTCCCCCACAATTGGCATGCCTAGGCATATGGTCACAGGATCTAAACAATAAGTATGATGGTTGGATTTAAAAGGTTTGTATAATTTGTATTATTTTTTTTATTTATGTATTTTGTTCAGTAGTTAAAAATGTAATTTTTTCAGTAAGGTAAAATTGGCATGTTGCATTTGGATATTTCAAAATTACAATGTTTTTAGTTAGAAAATATGTAAATTGCATTAAAAAAAAATCAGTATTTACCATCTGTAGCCAGCAGGTTGTACAGTCAAGTCAAGTTGAGAAAATAGAGATTTTTTTTGTCTAAACAGACTTAAGATGGATATCAATAATATTTGGGAAAGATAACCTCATGGTACATGCAGATTCTTTAATATCTTTGCTCTTTGTGTACACTACTTGTGTTTCTTTCAGGGATCAGCATAAAGGGACACCCTAGCCTGCAACTCATTGGGCTTTTATCGTTCTTTCCTGCACAGGTAATAGAAGTCAATGTTGCAAGATGATGAAGGGACTCTAAATTAGGGCTCATAAGCAGCCTGTCTTTTAAAAGTGATTTCTTGCACTCATAAATAGTATTTGATTTCTGCTTAATACAGCTATTGTTGAATCTGCAGAACCAGACAGTAATTCCCTTTTAGGGCTTGTTCTAGATTGAATAAAGCCTTTTGTATCACTCCTGGTGTGTCTGTGAGTTGTCAGTTCCAGTTACGGTGAGTCACCACTGGGAATGGCAGGAGTACCCAATAATCCAGCAACACCATAGGGAGTCATTGCTACGCATGCACTACTTGCAAAAATATATCTGATGCCAGGTCCACTTAAAAAGTAAAAGTAAGTAATTAGGGTGCTTCTTTGGTGTGTAGTAAGTAATTAGAACTTACTTAGCATAACCACCAGCAGTAATACTTTGAGGGCCCCTGTAGGGCACGGCTAATCTAGACACTGCCCTGCCATCTGCTTGTCCCATATTTTAGCATATCTTCATCATGCGCTACTGATATATTTCAGTGGAATGTTGTTACATTAAACGGATTAACAAGGAATCTGCAATGATTTATAGGAAGGAATCTATCTCATCATAACCCTGAGGCATGACTTTGCACCTGCTTGAGCTTTGGATCTAGAAGAGATGGAAAGTGAAGTGATTTATAGAAGGGTGTGAAATGTGTGAAGAATCTGCTTGTGATTATGAGTAAATGGAATAGATGAGTGATGGGTGAGCAGAGTGTAAAATATGCATATATTATGTAATGTGCAGCTTTCGCTGTAGCAATGCAGAATATGACCCTATATAGTGAAGGAATATATGTGGGGCAAGAAACATGGCTTCTTGGTGGGGTACATTCCTCCTATAGCCCGACTCTAGGCAAAACCTTTTTATTTCTTGTCTATTTACTGGATGTCCAATAGAACACGAAGTGAAGGAAAAGCCCATAACTTTCTGTCTTTTCGACAGTTGTCAGATGGACAGGAAGTGAGGAAAATCCTCCCCACTTTGGTGCAGAAGGAAGAGGAAGTGAGGGGAAGTTCCCTAAAAAAGACACAGGCAGCAATATTACAGAAAGATGTATATAACCTACTTGTAATTTTCCCTTCCTGGCTTCTTAAGGATGCATACCATGGCTTGAAGTTCCCCCTCTGGACCCCATATGACCAAGTACTTATAAAGAAGTCTTCCCTAGCTATGGACAGCATATTAGGAATTATAATGAGCACATGCAAAAATAACCACAGGGTGGGATTGTGTATGCAGGAATGGAAAATTACAGATGGGTGAGGAATCAATGTTCTGTTTTCTTGGTACATCTTGGCAGTGTACCTTAGGATTTACCTTTCACACATGGGAGGGCCATAACAGTTATAGCCATCTAAGCTGAGTAATGCTTTAAATTTAGTTCTGCTGGACCATAACTGGTCTAAGCTGAATAATAGTTCTGTGCTCATTTGGTCTCCCCTAAACTCAGTGTTATTGTCAACTTTTGCCTGCTGCTGGGGTGTGATCCTGGGAATAGAGTTGGAAGACCCAATAATGCTGGGTTATATATATTTGTGCCTCCCTGGCAACCACTAGGAGGTTTATTGCCAGTGGTACATGCTGGGAGAGGGTATAAATATTTTCGGCTGACTTTGTGAGTGTCTCTCCCCCCCTGGCTTCTGCCGGGGGAAGTGTGTGCTACTGATCCTGACCTGATCCTGATGCCTAGGGAGGCCACACATGCTATGCTGTATTGCTTGCTGGAGGTAGTTCCTCAGGAATGGAGCTGATCCTGGGAAGGAATACCAGGGAGGAACTTTGGCTGCTGGAGATGCCTGAGAAGCTGGAATTTGGCTTTGACCTCGCAGGGAGTCTGGGGTCTCGCCAAGGGAGTTTTGTGCTATGTCTGCTTTACAATCAAGTGCTCTAGAATCGCAATATGCTTGTCTGACTTGAAGGTTCTTGTGCCTGTGGAGACTGTAAGTAGAGTCTAGAGTCTGCATGTGTTTTGGGTGTCTGAAACCCTTAGTGAGCTGCTGAATCAATAAAATCCTTTAAAAACTCCTTAAAATTCTGGCACCCAAATTAAATTTTCAATCTAAAACCAGCCAAGGTCTTACCCCTGAGGTGAAATACTAGCCCATCCTGCCTCCAGGGCCGGATTTACCAGGCCCTGGAGCCAGAGCAAGCACGTGCCTACAGGCGCTCTCCATGGAAGGGCGCCATGCAGGTACCTACTTTGCTAATTCCTGGTGTTAAGTCAAGATACAAGACCGGCAATAGCAAGGAGGGTGCATTTTGCACGAAATGCACTCTCCTGCTCCAAGACCAGTGTCACCTACAGGAACCGCCGGCTTCCGGAAATGCAGTGGAACGGCCCCAGTGCTGCATAAGGCTGCCCTGTAAAATGCCTGTCTGATGCGGATAGGTGTCTAGGGCAGCCTCACGCGACCCCGGGTTGTTTCTCTGCATATGTGAAAGTCAGCAGGTCCTGCAGCAGGTAAGGGTGCTGGCTCAGGCTAAACAGATTTTTATTCATGCCTACAGGCACTCGCAATGGAAATCCAGCCCTGCCTGCAACTAGGTTCACTCACATGCTTCTGGGGCTCAGCAGGGTGCTTCAGGTTTATTAGTTAACTGTCCATAGCTAGGAGATAGTTTTTTTTAAAGGTAACTAGTCCCATGAGGCTAAGAGGCAGAGCTTCAACCTGCCTTATGCTGCCATAGGATGCATGAGAAAAAACACATTTGCTAGTATAGTATGGAAGGTTTAGAACCTCAGACAGGATTTCATTGTTGTTTGTGCCCCCATTGAGGGAGATTTACCCTTACTTCTTGTCCAGGTGAAAGGTGTCAGACAGAATGGGAAGAGAAACAGTCAGTGTAAATCATCTAAATACAATTCTGGTGCATCAAAACAAAAGGTGAGCAAAGTCTTACAGCTTGTTTTCAGAAAGCAACCACAACTTGAATAGAAAGGTCTGTTCCCTGCCAGTGCACCATAGAGAAGGACACTTGTTCTCTGTGTGGAAGCAGTGATCTTTGTGAAGAGGTCCAACATGCCCTCTGCTGAGTCAAAGATAGAGCCTCTCAATCAGCAAAGGAGCGTGAGATTTACTGATATTTTATTGGTGCCTAAGGTGTATGATTTATGTCCCAGGCAGTTCTATGCTTCTGGGCACCTTTGCAGTCACATGGTCTGCTATTGCTAGTTCTATGGCATTAGCTCACATCTAGACAGACATCTTAGTTGCTTGTAGCATTAGTGTGAGCTTACGGTACTGTAGCGTTAGATTATGGAACTGAATCCAGGCCCGAAATTCAGCGATCAGATAAATCCTGACACTTATATCTGCAGAACAGACCTTGAATTGTCTTCCCAGTGGTGCTTATTGGGTTTATCCTGGAGTAAGAGAGCTGTTTAATATAATTCCCTGTTTCTCATTTAATACTTCATACTTCAGCAGCGCCTAGTGCTGGGATATCAGTGCTCTAATGAAATGCAGACGTGGTATGACATAAATGTAGCAGCTTCTATTCAGCGTGGATACTTTTCTTTTAATATTAATGATGTATATTGCAAAAGATGTTTGCAGTGTTCAGTTTGCTGGAGCCTCCCCAGGCTCTGATTCTTTCTGAAGCAAAGAATAGGGAATGTACATTTCAGTTGAAAGGTTTGATGTTTTTTTTTCAATTTTGAAAGAAAAGTGAGCCTTTTTCCTGTGGGATCTACCATTTTGTATTTATCAGGAATGCAGAAAGTTTCTGTTCATTTATAACTTGGGGGATTTACCAAAGACAGCAATTCATGATGTGACTTATACATGAGCTTGGATTCCAGAAGGGGAAGAGATACTAAAATAGCACAACTTATTTTTGTAAAGGTATTATTATTATTATACAGGATTTATATAGCGCCAACAGTTTGCACAGCACTTTACAACCTATGGGGAAACAGTACAATTACAATACAATACCATACCAACTGTTTAGAAAGACCTTACTTGTGATACAGAAAAGCAAAAACTGTGAGGTATGAGCTGATTTAGGGAGTAGATGTACAGTTAAGAGGAGGTGGAAAAGGCTTCCCTGAAGAGAGTCTTCAGGGATTGCCTAAAGGCAGACAGATTAGAAGATAGCCAGATAGGTTGTGGTAGGGAGTTCCAGAGGATAGGAGAGGCTCTGGAGAAGACCTGGAGGACAGTATGGGAGGAGGTGATGAAGGAGCTAGAGAGCAGGAGGTCTTGGGAGGAGCAGAGTGGACTGTTTGGGTGATATCTTGAGATGAGGTTGGAGATGTAATTGGGGGGAGAGTTGTGGATGGCTTTGTATGTTGTTAGCATTTGTAATTTTATGCGTTGCACTATTGAAAGCCAGTGGAGGGATTGGCAGAGAGGGGTGGTGGCCCCTGAGTGGTTGGTGAGGTGGATGTGTCCGGCAGTTGCATTCATGATAGATAAGGGGGACAGCCTGTTTAGAGGTAGGCTGATTAGAAAGAGTTAATTAGTAGCTTTGTGGTACCATTTGTTAAGAAGGGACTACGTTTGCAAATGTTAAGGAAATGTTCCACAATGGGGAGATTGCCTTTTACTTCCTGTTGTAAGGATGAAACAGGATGTGAGAGGAAATCTCTTTAATATAAACACGAGAGTTGACATTTCTCCTACCAAAGTTGTCCCTAATCTGCTTGCCTTCTCTGAGAGTCCTTATCGATTGTCATTGATTTGTCTTTGAGATGCAAGTTTTGGGAATACTTAAGAATGTGTAAAACATCTATTATTTTTTGTCTGTGTCCCATTGGTGAGATTTTGATTTACATCCTCTCTTTGCGGCACAGCAGGAAACCTTTACAACATAAAGCAAAGCCCCCTTATAGAGAGTTGTTACTGAAAGAGGTGCCCCCATTGGAAGGTTTTCCCTCTATTCCTGTTCTGGTAACAACAGTAACATTGAGAATTTTCCATTACTTTCTGCCCCAGTGACAATGGTCACCAGGACAAATAGGTTACATTTCCCCTGCAGGATTCCAGTCAGTAATGAAAACCTGACATAGATTTAAAAGAAAACAAAAAAAAAAAATTAAAAAAGTTATGTTGTCTTATTTTGCTATTATTGTCTCTATGTCACGGATAAAATGACTATCCTCCAAATGGAGGGATTTTTTAAAGTTACATTCCTATCACTTCCTATATATCCTTTTGGATATAAAAATATATATAATAAGCTGCCATACTTTTTCTTTCCTTCAAAGAAATCAGCGTATTGGTGCACAGGATTTATAGCAATATTCCTAACCAGGAACACATGTACATTGTCTGTTGAAGTGGTGATGTCATCAGAATTATTGTCTCACATCATTTTTATTGGAGTTGGAATTTATATGGCCGGTATTAACTGCAATTAATCTTTTTCATATTTATGTGGATACAATAAGAAGGTCTATTACAGTCCAGCAGGAAAGATCTTTTCTCTTAAAGTGTTTTCCAGTTTTATGGTGGGGTGAAAGCCCTTATGCAGTTCAGAATAATGTTCCTTCATATTCAATATTCCCTCCGTGCAATGGAAAACACACGTCTGAAATCATATTTTGCTGGCAAAAGTGCAATACGCTAATGTGGGGGGAAGGGAGGAGCTCCTTAAAGGATTAGACATTTGCATTTAAAAGTAGTAAAAGTTCTTTTTTGTTCAAACATTTTTATTCGGAAAATCAAATGAAATATGTTTGGTTGGTCTGGGATGTCTTTCTTGTGGAAACCTCAAATACTTTCTGTACGGGCATCTCAACCAAAAGACGGCGATTAAAGAGGACCAGCGACAAAGCCAACACTGAGATGGTGAAACTAATAGTGGAACATTGAAATGACTTCATGTGGTTATGAATGAGCAATGAAAAAAATAAATCGGGCAAAGGTAACGAAACTTAGCTTCTACTTTACCACAAACTATTGAAGAAATATTTGCTCATTTCCTTAAAGAAGAATTATGTCTTCAAATGACAAATGTACATGTATTTTCTTTAATTTGTCTATATTATGACACAATTTTAAACTAAGGTAAAAATAATCATATAATCATAGTAATTAGGTATTGTATTATCATACACGTTTATTTCTTTATATATAGATGTATTTTCAAAAATATTCCTCTTGTGTTGCATGGATGGAAATTACAGGGCGGCGCAGAATGTTGTTTGCTGCATATATGTACAGTATATTTTAGAGCTAATTATAATCATACATAATTAGCAGCTGGTTCTTGGGAGGAGTTATGCAAATATCCAAATGTCTTGATTGGTGGAAGTCAGTCTGGAGGAGTGGGCATTTCTAGGCAGACTCTACTTGCATGCAGATGGCCCAAGCTAAGCCGGTGTGATGCTGAGCCTGAAATCACAGTAAGCAGAGAAGAGGAGCCTGAACGAGACTGCAAGTAAGGCCTGTGTTCTATCAAAAGCTCTGACAGGTCGAGCTCTCCGACTGGGCACGGCACATCTGGTGACTGCCAGTAGGACATGTACAGCAGATGGAGCTGGTGTGCATGGGCAGAAAATCCTTGTCGAAATGACTGCGCGGCTAGCGGCTCATCGGATTCTATAACCTACTACAAACTGATATTTGTCCTAGGTTATAGAAGCCGGTAGCCGCGCAGGCGCAGTGGCAACTGTGGTTGTAGAATCATGTGGCCGCGCTGGCGCTGTAACATAATATAACTTTTGACTAGGTTATAGAATCTGATGAAGCAATAGCCACTGTGCCTGCGCGGCTATTGGCGCATCGGCTTTTATAACCTAGGACAAATATAACTGTAGTAGGTTATAGAAGTGGATAGCCGTGCAGGTGCTGTGGCAATAGTTAGACAGTTTGACAGGATTTCCTGGGCATGCGCACTAGCACCATCTGCTGTAGATCTCCTACTGGCAGTAACTGGATGTCACGTCACCAGTTGAAGCAGTCACCGGATGCCACGTCACCATTTGGAGAAGTCGACAAGTTGGAACTTTCGATAGAACAACGAAGTTCAGCTTTAAGCCTGATTTCAGCATTTTTTTTGTTTTTGGATAAAGTGGGAAGGAGTAAAACGTGCTGTCAGGATTTTATTTATGTCTGTGACACCAGGGAAGTTTTCCATCACTTTTTGTCCCCGTGATGCCCTTGTTAGAAATGAGGGGAGAGGGTTGGTTGTCAATGTAACAGGGGGGCCCTGAGTTCAGCTTTAAAGCATATGGCCAACAAAAATTTCAATTTTCAGTACAGGCACAAATGAGATCTTAATACTGTAGAGGAAGGCTAGAACCCATGTCAGCAATTTAATTGTGTCTGTGTTCTTGCACATTTTCCCTCACTTCCTGTATAGAACTGTCATCATCAGGAAAAATAAGGGAAATGTCTCAAAAAACCTTACAGAGGTTCTAATGCTTCCACATTCTATCCAGAATTAAAAAGAAGGCATGGCTAGAATTAGGTTGGAGCTCCTAAATCAACCCCCATCCAAAGGAGGCACCTCAAGATTCATTCAGCCCTGCTCCAGGAGCCCCAAAATGAGGGGAACCTTATTATGCAAATGTCCAGTACCTCACTACTGCTCTAATAAGCCACCTATTGCAGTGAAGGGTCAATAATGAGGCATAAAATGCAGGAGGGATATGGGCTAAATGCTAACTTTCTGGATGAAGTCAAGATTTGCATATTATATTGGGGCTCCTTGGGTGCTCTAGAACATACAGTAGGTGAAGCTACATGTAGGCACCTGGTGGTTCCTGCTAGTGAATGGCAATTTAGGAGCTATAACGTAAGCAAAGGTGTTACATGTTAAAATGAAATGCATTCAAATCAATGTATAGTGGTTTTGTACAGTATTTTCCTCATTTATTTTTTATGATCAGAATTAAAATAAAAATGGTAAAACTATAATTTCTTTTTTTCACTTAGTCATGTAAATTTAAAAACATCATTATGTAGGCTTCATCAAGATAGCAGGTAGAGTATATGACTCATTTTCGCAAGCTTTTTTCTGCCATTTCCCAGTAGCGGTGCAACAGTGGGGTCCTCTCAAGCTCCAGAATACTGCAGCATGTTATGATGCTAGGACGAGGGGCAATATCAAGTTGAGGAGTTGGAGGTGGGTCCAGTTTGCAGTTCTGGATCACTGATCTCCACTCACAGGGAATCCGTCTCACGGAGGGTCACCACATTTACCCATAGATAGGAATGCCACGTTAGGGGTGCCGTTATTTTTTTCTACCTAATCTGTTCTCTGTTTCCTCTTACTTTAGGGAACTTAGGAAAGAGGTGTGTGCCTTCATCCAGCATGAACCTCCGTTGTGAAATCTATTAAATCAAGTCAGATATTGCTCTGTTTGGGTGAACATCAAGCACGTTTAGAGCAATATCAGAAAAAAAGATCAAAGACATTACGGTACTGGGCTTGACATCTGGACTTGTCAAGCCCTGCTCTTATCCATGCACTAAGAATAATCCAAAATATCAATGAAAAAAGAACATTCACCCAGATGAGTCATCTTTTATGTCTTGCTGCTTAAACACAATGTAAAATGGCATCTAGCATCTAAAGATAGGAAGGAACGTTCCATGTGGGTGCTAGCAATTGTAATAATCCTGATGGAAACCACATTTGACCTAAAACACAATAAAGATGTATACAGAGATAGGGGAGCTTTCATCACTAGATTTAACTGAGCAGCATCATAAATTCAAATGTCTTCTTTCCCATTCTCCTCCTGGTGAGCATGAGAAGTGTGTAAACAAGCTAATAAATCAGCTGAATAGTATATAAAAAGGCTGTTTTTCCCTTATCTCTGGTATAAGTATTCTATCTGGTAGACGTTTGTGCTAGACGTCCTGATTAGGATTTTTTATTTTGGCATTGGAACATGTTCCCCATGCCAGTGTTCATCTTGCCATGTCTTTTTTTTTTAATAGCTTGCTTATTAGCCCTTCAAATGGTCAGCATTGAATAGCAAAATTCGCCCACAATTGGGTTAGCTGCAAAGCTTACGAACTTTAAGCAAGATTTGAAAAACTGTTCACGAGTTGAACCCAGGCAGATTTGCTCTTTCGTAGTCCTGATATACAGTACTATACGTGGGACAGGAAACATCTCAAGGCATAAATAAATAAATAAAACACACCTTTTATTATTATTATACAGGATTTATATAGCGCCAACAGTTTGCGCAGCGCTTTCCAATATAAGGAAGACATTACAATCATAATACAATTCAAGACAAGATGGTAAGGAGGGCCCTGACCCTGAGGGCTTACAATCTAAAAACCTTTAAGTTGTTCTAAAAAGACACTGTCACTTATCTCATTTAAGGTAAAATTACTGTGTCTGTGAAACATCCCCCCCCCCACCCCAACTTACTGATACTTTTCTCATGAGTGCTTCCCTGTCACTCCTGTCTCACCTTAGCTGGTGCAAAATACCTGGCACTTTGGATTATGTGACCTCCTTTAAATGTAACATTGGTCGGGACCCAATGGCCAATCACTGGGCTGGGGTGACATCAACGCTTCCTCTAGGCTCCAACACCAGCCAACACCATTATTCTGCTGGCTGCAATAGAAGAAGGGTGTCCATTGTTAACATGAGCCTTGTCTCTGTGGAGCCCCTTAAATAATAGTTCTGGGTGGTACAAAGATCATTATAACATTACAGGAGGACCTGGACAAAATAGGGGAGTGGACAACTACATGGCAGATGAGGTTTAATGTTGAAAAATGTAAAGTAATGCAGTTTGGGGTTAAAAATAGGCAAGAGGAATAAATATTAATGGGTACTCTACTAGGGAAGTCTGAAATGAAAAAAGATTTGGGAGTCATAGTAGACCACAAACTGAATAATAGCTTGCAATGCCAGGCTGCGGCAAACAAAGCGAGCAGAGTACTGTCTTGTATTAAAAAGGGAATGTACTGTAGAGACAAAGCAATAATTTTGCCACTTTATAGATCGCTGGTTTGGCCTCATCTGGAGTATGCCGTCCAGTTTTGGTCACCAATCCTCAAAAAGAATGTCCTTGAGCTGGAGAGAGTCCAGAGAAGGGCAACTAAACTAATTAGGGGCTAGAGGACATAAACTATGAGACAAGGTTACTAAATTTAAACTTGTTTACGCTGGAAGTGAGGCGATTAAGAGGGGACATGATTTTGATGTACAAAATATTTAGTGGTGAGGGCAACATCAGCAATAAACGTTTTACAGTAAACTCCATAAAAAAGACTAGAGGCCACCACATAAAATTGGTGGAGAAAAGATTTAACCACAAGGGGCGTAGGGGCTTTTTTTCAGTTAGAGCGGTTCAAGTCTGGAACTCGCTGCCACAAGCAGTGGTATCAGCTTAGAGTATTGAATCATTCAAAAAGCATTTAGATACCTTCCTTAAGAGACCATAACATAAAGGGGTTAAAAACAAGATCACACAGGGACTCGTGTACACACATACACATGCACAATCACACACAGACACACAAAGGTTGAACTTGATGGAACTGTGTCTTTATTCAACCTCAAATACTGCTATAACCTTCACCCCTGTCATTCAGCTGTCATAAGCTTGAACCTATTTTATCCACTGGCACAAAGCACAAAGTTTTTTTACTTTAGTGCGGTGCTTCTAGTCATGTCCAGGAGTGCTGTGATCTCCTGCCTGCATGATGATGTTCCATGATGAGACATGTCTATGACAGCCAGGGTTCACAGGAAATGGATTGTAAGATGCTGGGTGCCAGATAGCAGGGGATGGGCATTGGAGGGGAGGTAAACGTTGCAGCCAAAACTGTTTTTTATTTTTAAAGCTGTCCGAAGACTGATTTTTTTAACCACTTCAAGACCAGGTGTTTAGACCCCCTTCCTGGCCAGGCCATTTTTCAGTATTCAGCGCTGCGGTACTTTGACTGACGTTTATTCCGTCATGCAGCGCTGTACTGAAATGAATTTTATACCATTTTTTGGGGACAGATAGAGCTTTATTTCGGTGGTATTTAATCACAACTGGGGTTTTTATTTTTTACTATAATTAGGAAAAATTACAGAAAATTTGGGGAAAAAAAAGTTTTTTTTAACATTATGTTAGGAAACATTTATTATTACCCAGTTTTTTGGTAAAATATAAAAGATATGATTTACAAACATTTAAGCCAACAATGCATAGCATCAGGAATTAAACCAGCCCTCCAGCTGGTTTAATGGTGTTCATTGTTTCGGTAAAGGGGTTAAGAGTTCTGCAATCATAAAATTCCAGGTTTTATATGTTAATTATTTTTTCTTACGCAACCTCAACAGTTCGTCCAAAGTTCTCACTCTCATTGGGGATATCTAAAAATATATTTTGGCTTAAGCTTCCTTACGCTGTCAACAATGGGCTAATTGTTCAAATTATTGATAAATAAGGTAAATTGCTCATTTGTGAATTAGCAAACATTCAAATTGTTGTCTTTCATCAAAGATTTATTTTGGTTGCTGCGTTTTTCATGCAAAACACACTAAACAAGCCAAGTGAATTTAAATAACCCACACAGAAAACCTGATTAAACATTTGTAAGCACAAGATATATTCTGCAGTATGCTTGACATCAGTTTTCGTATACAGTCTGCGCATGCGGATGTGATAGGCAACCAACTGAAGGAGTACGCATGGCAGGCTGACAATGCTGCTTTTAATTGCATGGCAGCAGCTTAGTGTTGTCAGCCTGAAAGAGGAAGTGCTGTTTCTGGCAGGATCTCCCACATGGGAGTTGGTGCCTGCTATTCACTGTGCGACTGTTGATAATACCAGATATTGCCAATGACTTTGCGTCAGGGATCTCAGCAGTGGGGAAAACACAGTAAAGATAAGCAAAGGGACAAAGTCTAGGACAAAGAGCTAGCTGAGGTAAAAAAATGTTTAATTTCAAGAATAAAGCAGGCCCAATCCAGGTGAAAAGTAAGTATTTTAGGGGTCTTATTGTGGCTTAAATTCATATTTTACTTTAATGGACAAAGTAACAGGGTCAGGGTTAAAAGTACATTAACTGACCCACTTATACTCACTATCCCTATGTTTCCATGCTCCTCATGCTCGGTTGTGCCATTAGAGTTCCTGTAAAATAAACAAAGCATCTAGGTAGAGGAGAGCTTGTATCCTTATATTGTAAAGTGCTGCGCAAACGGTTGGCGCTATATAAATGCTATATAATAATAATAATGGTAAACAGTACATTACAATACATTTCAAGAAAAGAGGGTCAGGAGGGCCCTGCTTGTAAGAGCTTACAATCTAAAAGGTGATCTCCTCCCTTGATGCAGTACTCAGGCCTAGCAGCCAATTGGTAGCCCTAAGACTGTTGTGTGAGGAGGCATAACAATTAAATCACCCCCACGTAGCCCCGTGACATGGTGCTTACACGTAGTTCATTAGTGGAGCAATGGAGTAGCAAGGGAGTGTGGTAAGGGAGAGTATAACTATCTATATGGTGATACAATGCTGCTGTGATATGGATATTTCCCATCAGCTGCCCATTGGCAGAATCCGCAAAGGTTCCAGAACATTGCAGCAATGTGATGCCGCTGTTAACCAGTCCCCTTGCATGGACTCTATCACACTACTGTGTTCTGAAGCCTGTGAGGACCTCGGCTAAAGACAGCCAATGGGAAGTATCCATATCGCCAAGGCAGTGATGTGGGCACCCATAGAAGGACCCTCTAACTCTGCAGTCCAGAAGAAAGATGACTTGGGACCTGGTGAGTCAGGTAAATGTGGGCTTAGGTAAACAAAAGTGGCTTTTAGATTTGGGCTTTATTAAACTAACTTGGCAATTAGTTAGGGGGAAGTGGCGGCAAAGCATGGGGAGGAGGTTTAGTAAGCAGTATGGATGCCAGGGAATTCCAGTGCTCTTGGAGAGTTTAGATCCACTTTAATAGGTTTAAATTATGAAATGTCTTTGTAACACTTATTTAATTGTATCCGTTTTTAACTGAAAAAGTTTTCCTTTAAGCCTTACCATGCATACAGTAAGTCTAAGAACAGTATATGGGCTGCCTGGTTGAAATGTCACGCATATATTATCTTAATTTGTCAGCGTGGCACTCGTAAAGGTGTGTTTATGATGAGATAATTATTCTCCCAGGGTTTTATGAGGTAGTTGTTACCGAAATACACCTCTGTTGTCCCTCAGGGCCCAAAGATCGGCTTGCTAAAAGAAGCGTCCCGCTGATATTTAGGCCATTTTGGACAAACACATTTCCTCTGAGAAGATGTAGCTGTCAGTTCTCTATAGCAAACATCTGTTTTTTCAACAGAACCTTACATTTTCAGTGGATTTTTCCATTCCTCGGGATCACCGGTCAATCAAAACACTTGTAAATTCCACAAAGTATTACATCTCTTCTCTGTACTTAATTTCACAAAAAAAAAGCTAATTCATCATGTTAAGTAAAACAATAAATTTTATCCACTTACAAATGTGGTTTTCGGTACTCTGTGACATCACAGGTTGATGTTTAGCAGTGTATCAAAGGAACTTAAAATTCCTTGAGCTCCAGGACTTTAAATCTTTCTAATTATCCCGGTCATGCCATTATTGCCTCTTGTTAGTCAAACGAAAAGTAATTCATGGCTGTCTCACTCAGGGAGTTTTCTCGGCCAATAAAAAACCCACAAAGAAAACTGACAGCAAGTGTATGTGTATGTAATGGGACCCCGGTCATTTTCCTTACCTCACCTCTCCAAATTACAACCTGGTGAAGAACTGAGTTTGCTGTGTTAAAAGGACCAGCAGAAGGGAATTAAAGGAGAACTCAAAGTTAAAACACAACAGTCAGTAATAACAATGTAAGGTTCTTTGCTCAGGTTTGCATTTCGTTTACAGATAAACTATTTGGAAATAAAAAAAATACTGCAAATTTTTGTTGCTGTCTCTGGCAAAGTCTTTTTGGCCACCAAATAGCCATTAAATACAATGCGGATCCTCCAAAGGCCTAATGCCTCAAACGGAGATCCATCCTGAACTTTGTGGAAATTATATCTACAAATGACTTTTGGCTTGAAGAACCTGGTGCTGAGTGCTGAGTCGGTAGATGGTAACATATAGGTCTGCATTTGTTTATCTCCATTACACGGACGGGGAGATCAGAGGTTTACAGAAGTAAGATAAGATTCTTTTTGCCTTCAGTTCAGCTCACAGGAAGGGACAAGAAAGAACATTACATTTCTGCCATGATCAATAGATATGTTTTATAATGAAAATGTTCTCATTGTAAAAATGCATGTAAGAATGCAGCCACCACATATAACAGCTGGTAAGCTGCAATATATTACAATTTTCTTCTTGGTGCTCAGCATGTTTGGCCGACCCGAAGGGCAGAAGGAGGTCGACTCAGCCGATCCAACATGTGGATCGGCTGAGCCGAGCCTACGGCAGGCTACTCGCTGCTGTTCGGTCTATTCTCATAGATGCCGAACAGCAGTGAGTAAATAACCGAATGCCGCTGGGCGGCATTCGGCTCGGCTGTTCTGCTCGGTCCCTCTGTGGGACCGAGCAGAATAGAAAAAAAGTAAGAAAAGTAGAAAAAAAATAGATTAGAAAACGATTGTGCGGAGCTAGCAGTGACAGCTAGCTCCGCCCAATTGTTTTCGATGGGCCGGGCAGTTCTGCTGCCGTAAAAAAAAACAAAAAACCAAACACACCATAGGAATGCATAGCTAGATTCCTATTGGCTATTTCACTTGGCTATAGCAAACCTGCTATAGCACACGCCCTCTGCTGCTGTCAATCACCAAAGGGGGACCTGATGGAGAACTGCAGGTCCCCCTCTGCTGATTGACAGCAGTAGTGTGCGGGTGCAATAGCTAGTTTGCTATTGGCTATTGCAAAGTGAAATAGCCAATAGGAATCTAGCTATGCATTTCTATGGTGATTTCTTTTTTTTTTCTTCTGATGGCAGCCAACGACTCCGATGTCAGAAGAAAAAAAAACAAAAGAAAAACGAGCAGTGAAAGGTTTACTCTGCTCGATCGAGCAGAGTGAACCTTTCTGGGAGAAAGTGTTTCTCTCCCGGGTGGCCGGGAGTCTATTAGAGTCCCAGAGTGTCCGGGTGAGGAATGACAGATGGCTTTCCTGGTTACCAGGTAACCAGGAACGACTTCTGTCATTACACACTGAGAACATGGAGAGGCCGCTCTCAGTGTGTAATGACAGTGTCCCTGGTTAGCTGGTAACCAGGGACGCTGATCTCTCTGAAAGTGGCTGGAGCCAGCCGTGAGATGATGGCTGGCTCCGCCCAGCTGTCAGAAGCAGGCTGTCAGCCGGCCAACAGCTGGCCGCTCGGCCAGCTTCGGCTTTCACCTCGGCTCAGTCGAGCCGAGGCATATGCATTCGGCTCGACTGAGCCGCTCGGCCGACTTCGGAGCTGTATGGGCTATAGAGAATACTGAACCGAAGGGGTCCTGGGACCGAAGCTAGCCGAAGGATCAGCCGAAGCTACGGCTAGATCCTTCGACAGCTTAGTGAATAGACTCCATCGAAATAGATATTCAGACAAATAGACATTGTAATACCTTCTGTTTTCATAATCCTGTTCTCATTTTTCTTTGAAACAGATGTGCAGATGGTCAGACATACCTCCTCTCTTCTTCACTATGTGTAGGGACACTTGTGATAAGGGGTGTGGCCATTACTCATCTATTCCATGATAGAGCACTACAGTGGGAAGACAAGATGTATATTTACAATAAGAAAAAAAGGTATTATGAGGCATTTCAAAAGAGATTATAAAACTTTGGCTGGACTTTAAGTATGTTTACTGGATAATTTTATTCTAGTCTCCTTTAAGGTGAACCTGGGAATACAGATAAGTGAAAATGCCATTGTTGGCATGGTTTTAAAATGGAGCGGACTCCAGGCCTGCTATTCTGACCCTGGCTTTAATACTAAGTCAGTGATCTGGAATAGGTGTGTATTTTCATATTTCACTGGCTGCTTGCTTTTTTCAGGTCAAATTTTTTTTTTCTATGATTACTTTCAATGAAAACCAAATATCAAAATGAGTAGTGGCTGTTTTGCAAAGATCAGCTTTGAATGGCCACACTGCTACAAAAAAAGAGTCATAGATAAAGCTGAGTGAGTCTCACATTGGTTCCCTTTAAGAAATGAGCAAGCCCATGAGAATCACTGGAATGAGGCTCGGAAATTTTTAGGTATACTGGAAAACGCTGTCATTCCAAGTACAGATCTATAACAGCCTCCAGGATTGGCATTTACTACTTTTGTCATATTTGATCCACATATTGGCTGCAGAATTTCTCAGTAGTTCCACAGCATTATGTTATTAATCTCCTGCTTTGTGAAGATTATGAAACTTTGGTCTATTCTGCTGCTGACGACATTGGGTGAGTCTGCTTTCGGTTGAGGTTGAACAGATACTGTACTTTGCACTTCACACTCCACAGAGGAGGAACATGGTGAAATTGTGTGAGTAATTTGCTACATTCCCAAGCTTTACTTATAGGTGGTGCTGCGTGCAACATTTGGAAATAGTGGAATCTGGTTTTGTAAAAATTGAGGAGATCTAGTTATGATAAACGCCTCTTTTTGATTTGCCGAAGGATCAGAATGAGGGTTGATATTTTTTTAGCTTGCAAAAACGACTAAACCGAAACTCTAACCAAGTAACAAAATACCTGTCAAAAGTAAAACTTCTGTGCATTCTTGGGATTCCAGCACCCCTTGCAGACAGCACACACAGAGGAAGGAAGCAGCATTGCAGCTTGGTCAAGAACAAACCCCTAGCTTGCTGATTAGACAATGGTGGAACACTGATGAAGCCATCTCTCTCCTCTTTCCTTTGCATGCTGCCCAGTTTACAGCAGCATATGAGCACTGCTGCAGAGCCTGATTTGGCCCCAGTGCTGGCCCTCCCTACCCCTGTATCCTGCTGTGCAGGGCACTACAGGAGAATAATATTCAGACATTTGTAGGTACTTACATTAGTTTTATATCTATTGTGAAAACGTTCTTGTTTGTTTCTAGATAGAGCAGTGAAGAGTTCAAATCCCTGTCAAATTATATTGCTGTCAGTAATGGGAAATCCATATATAATCCATAAAATAAAAGTTGTGTAATCCATAAAATGGTTGTGTAAATATATGTTCTAATTTGGTACTAATAAAGTCCCAATTTGGGGTTATGGTTTTTTTTGGATAAATCTTCAGGCTGGTCACATGACATGCAAGGTCCCTTTCCTCTTTGCCTCTCCTCTGTCCCTGCATGGTCCTCAGTGAGGGAGAAAGCATAGCTGATGGCATGATGATGTAATTACAATATTTGCATCATCGTACTGCTAGTGCAGGGTGCCATGATGATGTCTATCCCAGGGGGCCGGTCCATGACTTCCTGCATTCCAGGAAGTGGAATTAATGACACTGTAGGAGTATTGCAACCAGAGCTAAATTTTAAGGTTTTACAATTGGAAGGTCACAGATTTTAAAGAAAACTAAAGAAAAATGGGTGTAAATTATGTATAACTAAAGGCCAGACAGTCCGCCGTGCTTCCATAACTTATTTTACAAATGTTTGCTTTAATAGATGACTAATCATTTAATAAAGATTTTAACTGTTCAATCAATAAACCTCATTTGAAAGAAGTATCCCCAAGACCTAGTAGACATAGCCTGAGGGATTAGGTCTACCAGCACACGTAGCACTGTTTTAGAGCCTCTTATTTTAGCAGTTTTAACAGTAATAACCATGGCCACTGCTAAAAAAAATAACTTGAAACCAAAATAAAATAGTAGCTTTACAAAAGATTGTTGCATTCTAGTCCATATTTTTTCCCCCTCGTTTTCCTTACTTTCTTTTCTGAAGCACATCATCTCCAATAGCCACAAATAAAAGGGAAAACCTAAAACGGTTTGTATAAAAAAAGTAGAAGCAAAGTCTGAACATAAACTATATAATTTATTCTAAATTCCTAATGTTTCATATATAATTTACAATATGTATACTTAAAGCTGGCTACACAATATGCAATTTTTGAATAACTGTGTGTTGGAAGGGATTAGAGTTTTATGTAACGGATCTTAGCACGTTTCCAAATGAGTCTACTGCCTATTGCAAAACAAAGAATAAAGGGAGCGTCTGGCAGGAAAGTAAGGACAATCGGCTCGATTTCAGACAAAACTGTAAAGTTATCATCAGGCTGGTAAAGATTTGAGAACATGGAACTCGACGTGTCAAGTGTCAGCTCTAACTCCATGGGAAGTTTTAAAAACTGATCCAAGTGCTGCATTTAAACAATCTTCTACGTTCCTATGTTGTTGCGGTGTGTCACTTTGGCCAAAAAGAACCCAATTAGTGATTACATAATATTACTGAGATTTTCCACCATTATCATGATCCCATATAAAAAGTACTCCTCTCCAACGTTGTTAAAAAACGTAATAGAACACACACAGGTTGGACTCCTGCCACTGTAAATTATCCTCTGGTGAAAATAGATGTAGAAATTCACTAATCTCACAATTTATATTTGGCTGTTAAATTCTGCCTTGTTGCCTATATTTCACATTGGTATTTGTTTAAATGGGCAAAGCTTGGAATGAGCCTCCAGTGAAAACATTTGGTTCATACATTAAGAATAGGAAGGGCAATAAAATATTTTAGCCCTTTGTAATAAAGGTAACACGTTGGAATACTTATATGTTACACATGTCTGCCTTTAGTTTCCTGAGCTTCATGTGTGAGCTTTTTCTAAGTTGAAGGTGGACATACCTTGGCGGGGAACATTATTTTGTACATAATTGCATTGAATAATGTGTGGCCGTGCGTCCTGGTTCCTACAATGGCATGGAATGCGCAGAATGGTCAGATTAAGAGATATATATATCTACAAGGAGTTTGCATGTTCTCCTGTGCTTGCCTGGGCTTCCTCCGGGTCTTCTGGCTTCCTCCCACACTCCAAAGACATGCTGGAAGGTTAAATGGCTCCACTTCAAATTGTCCCTGTATGTGTGCATGTGAGATAGGGACCTTAGATTAGAAGCTCATTGGCTGATGTGTAGTAGCATATGTGCTAAATTTGTTGCAAATTGCAACCTGTGACCGAATTTAGAGTATATCTAAAGCCAAAACTCTTTTTTTTATTTTGTATATGTTTATTTGTTTGGAGGTGTGACTGTGTTCAGTACCGTCACATGGCATATTAGGGTCTTCTTCCTCTCTTTTCTGTGGCAGCATTATTCTCTGCATCATTCTGCTATGGGGCTAAGTTGGCTTAATGAGGCGCACCGAGGGGGCAGGTCCTTGATTGCCTGGGCTTACAGGAAGTGGGTTAAATGACTTTTATCAACATTCAACCCAGAAGAGGAGCAGGTACAGCCCTGAAGCATGAAGAGTGTGAGAAGTGCTTTCGGACCTTTTTTTAAATGGGGGAAGTTAAGAGATTTTGATAAAAAAAACAAGCATAGATGTGCTTAGAGCTAAATTTGTCGCCTGTAGTCGTGCACATTAAGACTGAATATTTTACATTTTGAAGTTTATTCAGCTGCCTGCCAGCTATGTGCTGGAAATTATTTAGTTGCCTATAAAGCTGTCCGATCACATGCAGAAGCCCTGCAGGATGCTGCCCCACCACTATCCCTGACACCCATGGGACAGCCATGGAGGGTGTCGGAAGTTACAGGGGTTCTGTGAACATCCATCCGCAGATCTCCCAATATCAATATATCTCCCAGTCAATATAAATCCATAATCCGTCATCAAAAATTCAAAACGTGTGAAGTGCTTGTGCTTGATAATCCTCCTAGTGCCACACACAAGCACTTCACACACTTTTAATTTTTGATGACGGATTATGGATTTATATTGACTTTATCACTTTTATCACTCTATCAAGTTTTGTTTTTCTAGTTATATATAAAGTCACTATTAAACACTGTGTAAGTTTATATCTGGATGGATATATATATCCAGTCTTCGATTACACCAACCACATTTTCAGGAACCATGCAGGAAATTTGGAGAATACCAGTGCAGAGAGTATTTCTGCCTTTCTGTAATAGGGGCCAAACTAGAATTGTGAAGTTTTTTCATAATAGTGACACAGACATAGACAACTCTTCTCTACTCTACTGTAAAAAATGTTCCCTTCCTGTCCCAGGAAACACAGAGGAAATAAAAGGACGCAAATATATATAGCATGAAATAAAAAGTAGCCGAACCCTTCCCCATTCCATTCAAAATAAAAATAAAAAAAGTGCCTTTACATACACTTAAATGATCAAGAAGTATATACTGGATACACTGGATAATGTAGATATCTCCTTTACCGTCAGGTATTCCTTCTAGCAGTTTTTTGGTTAATATTGTACAATTGCATTAACTTTTAATTTGTACATTAAAGTTTCACTTGTTATATTAAACTTTAATGAGCATCATATTAATTAATGTACCCAGAAAGGTTTCTAATCATTCAAAGATGTTTTTCTCTGTTACTCTGCTACATTAAAGTTACTCTTTTAAGGGCCAATTCTGTAGACAAATTTAACGCTGTTTTCTTGAATTGCTTTATATGTTATTTTTTATTGCTTACTTTTCATAGGCGGTTGTTAAGCAGGTTTATTGAGTGGCTAGTATGCCCCGAAGGGCTGTCAGCCTTGTTTCATGTTCGGTTAGTGTTGGCACTGAGTCATGCCAAGGAATTCTGCTAATCATGGATTTCCCATCTCTTGATGAACCATTTGGCATCATGCCCGGCATGGCTTAAACCTACAGCACCTATTAAAATCATATAGCCACACCAGCCTTTAAAATGTAGCAAATAAACTTGCCTTTCTGAAAGTTATGAATGGATCAATGTTTTGTAATCTTCCAAGAAAACACTTTTTGTTTAAAGTAGATTTGAAAGTAAACTCTTTGTTTCCTAAAAGATGATAAAACTGTTCCATAAAATGCATGCACCTAGAAGTACCTGATTGTACCTTTACAAATCTTCATGAGTGCCCATAGAACACTTAAAACCAGTCTTATGCAAATTCTGTCTTCTGCTAGTAAAATACAAGAGCTGGCTCAACCCTCTCGACTTTTCCAGGAGCAGTCATAATTTACATACAAGAGTGCCCAAGATTCCAGGGCTCCCAGTTCACATAGGAAGTGTTTGGGGCTTATGTACAGGGCCTTATTGTCAGAACTGCTTCTCTTCCCTTACAAGTCAATGGGGATGCAAAGCAGCTTGAAGCAGATCGATGCAGCTTAGTAGAAGGTCAACTGCACATAAGAAGGAAGTTAACCGCAGGTCAAATGAACCTGTAAAGGAACTTATAGGGAACTTTTAAAACGAGGCCTATAACTATATTTAAAGGTGCAGCGTTCCTCCTTCTCACCGCATTATGGTAAATCAAGTTCACAGTGTCAGGCACTTTTGAAGCTGGACAACTGCTAATTTGCATAATATCAGCTCTATTTTATCAGAGATCCTAAATTAATATATACACAATTATACAGCTGGTAGTAGTTTTAATACCTTTACTCTAGTTTTTATTCAGATCATTTACAGATTTAATTTCCTCCATGTTGTAATTTTAATTCACCTGTTTGCTGTCTAGCCCCTTTTTAGAAAAGTAATATTTTGTTGGCATAGTGCTGTATGTTTTCTGTTACTTAAAGAATATTTAAAGGCATGATGGAAGCCACATGTACTGATATATAAAGATTGTATATACATTACTCATGTTCTGTTCTTAAATGAAAATGATGCAAATGTAGCATATAATAAGCAGTAGGAATGTAAACATTAGCTTTACACAAACTGTACAAGCTTCTTGTATGATCTGTAGGCTATTTTTAGTCTTAAACTATGTTTAATCAAGGCTATAAATCAATGGAGCTGTTGCTTATAAAAATAATAATAATAATAATAATAATGATAATAATAAAAAAAAAGATAAAAGAAAATCATTGTTTTCAAAATAACCAATTAGATTCCAGTATAATAGTTTTGGTGTAGGCTGGAAAACAACATGTATAAGTTTTTGTTACTTGTTCACATTCTAGGATCAAATCCATTACAAATTTCATTTTCTGGTTTTAGCTAAACTCTGCCCAAATATATTTAAATCCCACCTATGATTTTCAAACTCCTCCCACTTAAGCTGAAGTAATGACTTGTGAGTGCCGCTCAGTGCAATAGTACGTGCAGCGCAGGCTGCGTGATGAAACCATCCATGATAGCCTGGGATCAGAAGAAGTGAGTTAGAATCCACAAAGCTACTCATCCACTCACTTTTTATCTCTCGTCGTGACTATTGCAACTTCCTCCTCATTGGCCTACCTCTACACAGGTTATGCCCCCGTCAGTCTATCATGAATGCAGCTGCTAGACTCATCCACCTAACCAACCGCTCAGTGTCTGCAACCTCCCTCTGCCAATCTCTGCACTGGCTTCCACTCGCCCAAAGGATAAAATTCAAAATGATTTACAACCACTTACAAAGCTATACAGAACTCTGCCCCTGGATATATCTCTAACCTTGCCTCAAAGTATCACCCTAACCGTCCCCTCCGCTCTTCCAAAGACCTCCTGCTTTCCAGCTCCTTCATCAACTCCTCCCATGCTCCCCTCCAGGACTTCTCTAGAGTCTCTCCCATCCTCCGGAACTCTTTCCCCCAACCTGCCCGTCTATCTCCCACTCTGACTGCCTTTAGGCGATCCCTAAAGACTCATCTCTTCAGGGAAGCCTATCCCACCTCTAACTAACCTCTGAACCATCACGTTCTCAAAAAGTCCATCCACACAGCTTCACAGCGGGACAGCTTCAGGTCGATTAGTATTGCAGATAAAGCTGATTTGCTATTTTAACTTCCAAAGGTCCTTATTATTTTTTTCATAAAGTTCTGCTTTATGTTACACCATGTACAGCAGATTTTCATTACAGAGAGAAAGTGTTTGGGTTCTGTCTTATGGTGGTTTATATATGTTCCTGTGAGTGATCATCAGTATTTCCTACCCTTATTCTGAGAATGAAGATTGGGAGTGGGTGTTTTTCTAAGAAAGTTACCACTTTTAAACAAGATATTAGTCAGAAATGTTGATACCATATCTGAAGGCAAATTCCTAATAGCACTCCTCTTATTTATATTACGGTCAATGCCTTTCACAGTCAATTAGTGTACTCAGTATTGATGATGAATACCTCAAGATATATTTCCATGCCAGCTTTGCTGATATGATTCCTACAGTAGTCACATTAAGGATAACTTTCTCTAATATCCAACTTAGTGTTCCTGGTTTAGTTTAAAATAGCATCATTAAAACGTGTAGGAAAGATGACACAATGAGGACTCCTTGGAAAGACCATGTGAAAGGCCAAACAATCTAACTTGTTAAACATCTAGCTGTTGAAGTAGACCTGAATTCAAAAACTGAAGAAATGCTCTCTTATAGGGAAGATCTTGTCTAGGCAACACCCTGAAAAATGTACCTTTTACCTGTTACTACAGCTTCATAACTGCAGTGGAAGATGATTAAATACACTGCTGCCTCTGACTGCTAGTCTCAGGAGATTTGGTGTGAGATATGGTGATGTCACTACTGTTGTCTGTGCTGGAGATGAAGCTGCACCTGAGGATTTGAGGTGCAAGGATCTCCCTGCTTCATTCATTCTGTGGAACTGGGCTTCCCCCACCTCTCCTTCTGCTTCTTGGTAATTACCCCACCTGTCGTCAGGGGATCAGCCCTGACATGAGGAAATAAAGCTCTGCCTTTATCAAGATGGATGTCTTGAGAGAGAAATAGTGCGGAACAAGACATGGTAAATCATGGTAAAAAGATCATCACCCATTAAAAGCAACTGACTTTCAAGGCCAATGGTGTGCTATGCTACAAAAAGCTAAGCAATTCAGAACTTTATCTGGGTGTATTACAAACTGCTGAGTGATGGAGGTATGAGCAACCACCAACATTTATAACTACATATAGAAAGGTGGACAAGCCTTTTAATTAACATTTTTTACATGTTACTTTATTATAATTTATCTCCTAACAGGCCAAGCTGGATAACTGAAGAGTAAAATACACAGTGGGGGGAATTTATCAAAACTGGAGCAAACTAAATCTGGAGCAGATTTGGACTGCAGCCAATCAGCTCTCTTTAATTTTCAAATCTTACTTGGGAAAACTGAAGAGAGATGCTGATTGGTTGCCATGGGCAACTGCTGCAGATTCTGTTTGCTACAGTTTTGATAAATTACCCCCATTGTGTGCTTGTTTGGACAAGGAAAACCTTTTCACCAACCAACCAACACAGGAGAATTTGAAAAGCATTAAAAACCAATTGACTGGTAAAGTTGCATAAAGCACAGAGTGTAGTTCTGTACCCTCAAAACTTCATTCTCTATGTAAACAACTGAGTATAAGCACCACTGAACTTTACTGCAATGTAATTATTTAAAGTACTAGTCCTTTCCCAATGAAAGCTAGGAATGCGCCTAATGAAAGACAATGCGTTTCGATTATTTTCTCTAGATTGATTAAATTCCACTAGTTCTTTCATTTTCAGAGTCAAACCATTTTTTTCCCAGCAGAATTTAATTTGGCTTCTTTTACTTGCAAGCCATTGTTTTCTGTTCCCAGCTCAGCCTGTGTGTTTTCTTAAGTTGTGTGTGTGCATTCCAAACCATAATGTGCTGAAACAAGACCCTTGTGTGGATGGTCCTTGGAGATGACATAATAACACTTTAAAGTTTATTCAGTGGTAATGTTACATAATATCAAGATTGAGTTTACTGAAAGATTTAGTCAAATGCCAAAAGAGTGATACTGATGAAGCAAAGCAAAATCTGTCTTTACAATAGAGATAGTGTTTTATGATTTTCTCCTCAGCTGAGGTTTGTCTAACGTATTTAATTAAATGTAGTAATATAGTGTAATAACAGGGGGGCACAATATAGGTTATAGCGATGGTTTGTCCTCAAATTGTAACTAAGAATATTGCATCACTTTTATAAGCTTACCACAGACTGGGCTCAATTACAATGACCTATCGTGTGTTTGACATCCAGAAAGCATCTTTTACATTTCACATAGATTTCCCTAATGTCTATATGACCATAGTGTCAACTGAGTTTCCTGGTTCCTCCCAATATTAAAAGTATATTTTAGTCATAACAGGAAACGGAACCTTGAAGAGTAACTCCACTTTTAATGAGAGAAAGTCAATCCCCTCTGGGTGATCAATGTACATTTCAAGGATTTTAACAAACTTTGTTGGAACCTGGTTCCATTCTAAAGAAAAAAGTGTTTGTTGCAGCATGTCCTTTGCGAACTGATTTCTGATGAGGAAAAGTGCAGTGTCTGCATCCCTTAAGAAGCAATTAACGCTTAGGGATTACCAAAAATGGAATTCCTATTGCATGGGATGCCTAAAAGTTTCCTTGTGTCTTAGTGAAGACATCTGTCAAAATCAGTCAGACAATGACAGAAGCAGGAAATGTTGTTTCTGGGGGGTTCTGTACCCATCTGTGCACAGTGGGTCCAAGTCGCCATATTGCATCTCATTGTTTGACAGATTTAGAAAACTTTAGCAGCTGTAGTTTTAAACAGAAAGGTGATTTTTAATAACATTAGGTTACAATATTGTCCATGCAGCGATTCTATATGCTATATATGCTATAATCTTTTTGGAGTTTCTTTTTAAAGTTAACTTTGACTTTACCCAGGCAAGGCAGCCAAGTTCTCTTCAATGACAGACCAACCAAGCTTCACATACATACTCTCCTTTTTGCACCCATACTGCTCTGCTCAGCTGGAAGTTTTGTGTAACCACCAAGTTGCTACTTACAAAGTACTGAGGATTTTTATTCCCTGCCACCATATGACAACGTTGGGTACCTGAGTGGTCAATCTCCAAGCATGAACACTGTCACACAGGAGGAATGGGGTTAAGTCACATGCTCCCCCAAACACACAAGTACCTGGAATGTTCTTTGATTCAGGGGTTTGGGAAGCTGCATGACAGTGTCTTTGCCTGCCTCAGAAGTAACAGTAAAATACGATATAGGGACATTCATTGGATGTTTTTCTTTACACAGCTGCAGTTCTTCCTGGAGACCATTAGTAGGTCAGTGGACTGCTGTTAATTAACTATAAAACGTTAGCCAGTCAGTGACCAGAAACTTATGACCAGTGCTGGAATGGGGTATGCAAGGCTCAACATTAAACCCAGTGACGTGGGCACACTATGGTATCACAAATAGTTTACATAAAATAAATATAGTAAACTGTAAATACAGAATAAGTGTACCCATTAAACTATTAATGCCATGGTGCTGGAAAACAACAAAATGTTTTTTCTGTTTGCTGTTTTCTATATATATATATATAGTGTATATACAGTATATGCCTCTATTACTCACCAGAACTTATTCAAAAGAGACCCTGTCATCTTACCCATTCAGAGTAACATGACCTGGTCGCTTTAATGGCCGTCTTCTGACCCACTCACCTTTCTCCTCACTGCTCCACCATTGCTGACACTTCAAAATACCTGGAGCTTTTGGGTAGAGTGGAGTATGTGACCTTCTCTCATGATGTATTGCTCACATACTGTCACATGACAGAGAGGTCAACATCATACTGTAAGTCCTGTGGAAGTTCTAAAACAAAATAGCTTACTTTTATAAATGTTATCATCTCTAATATGTGTGTATTTATATTGTAAAGATTTCCTTTTGCTGAGATAGATGCTGACTAAATAGAATGATTTGATTTATTATTCTCTTTGCTATTTAATTTTTTTAACACAGCACACATGTACTGTACATGTATATGCCTCCATATGCAGTTACTCATTAGGTAATTTAATTTCACTCTGCACTTAGGAAAAGCCACGAACCAATAAATCAAAGTTTGTCTGGGAAAAATAAAGCAAAACAAAAAAACATATTTAGCACATCTCTGCAATAAAATAATTTTTTTTAGAAAATGATGGCAGGTTAGAGGGAATGATTTAAGCTTTGCATATCCTGTCCCCTTGAAAACCAAATGTATAAGAAAAGACGGGGATATTTGTAGTTTGCGAATGCTCAATGCTAACACATGAGTAAAAGCATTTAAACTTGTATTTTTGAACGTAAAAAGCATGTTTTTAGTATTCACAGATTCTCTTTGTTAAAACCATGAGAAGAACCATTGCAGTGCCATTGTTTTATAGTTTATATAGTTAATAAAAAGACTAGCTTTATCCTTTTTTTGCATAATTACATTTTGGTTGTTCTTACTATTTTCCAGGCATTTGTTTTTGAGATATATATATATATCTTTGATGTGTGTTGCTATATATGTATGTTATAAATGTTGGGTTATGCCTTTAGGTTAGGAGGCATCTGAATTGATGGCTTTTCTGTTAGATGGGTGTGCCCCAGACTTCCTTCACCCTTTTTTGTCCTGGACAGGGAATACTCCCTGTTTTTATTCCATCTTTGGTAACTTGCAATTGCCTTCACAATGGGTTTTATTGCTGTCAGTATTACAACCAGTGGCGGAACTACCGCCGGTGCAGGCGGTGCGGACGCACCAGGGCAACTCAGGGGTATCCTGTTCCACTGAGGGAGAAATGTTGAACGTTGGCATGGGGAGGAGTTGGGTTGTGTTTCAGTGTGGAGCACACCTGAGGTGCACTCAGCTGATGCTGAGAAGTCCTTAGATCTTCATGTTCCAGACATAAATGCATTATTTGGTATACGTATTGTGTTTATTACATGGGGATTCTTTACATCTCTGTTTTTTTTTACCCCACTGTAGCTTTTGGGATAATATCAATCTCCACCCAGGGCAAGGCAAGTATTAGCAGTCCTCTGATTTATATCCTTCTATCTCATCCCCCGCCTCCTATCTAATCAGTTCCCCCACTTCCATCCTCTCCGATCAGTCATCCCTCCCACCTCCTCTCTGATCAGTCCCCCCCTCTCCTCTCTGATCAGTACCTCCCTCTGCCATCCTCTACCCCCTCTCCAATCAGTACCCCATGTCCCATCCCTCACCTCCTCTCTGATCAGTACCCCCCTTTTCCCATCCCCCTTATTCTTGTCCCCCTCCAGGGTCACCTCCTCAGGGGTTTGGATAAGCCTCTTCTCCTAGTTAATGGTGGAGCTAGAAGGGGCGGAGAAGAAAGCCAGGTGGCTGACATTCTGGAACAACTCATCAGGCCCAGGGATGTAGCATGTGGGGGGTGGCCCCTTCACCTCCGCCTGCCTCTCCTCCCCATCCTCCTCCTCACTACTCCTCCGGCTAGTGTCCGAGCTGCCATACTTCCGGGGGAAGATATTCTCAGGTGCACACGCTCTGTTTATGGAGGAATGGGGCAGCCTGCTGCCAAGCAACGCCACCCAGCGGCCACTCTGCGCAGAGCTACACCACCTAGTGGCACTCTGTTGGTCCTCCATTGTACGGGATGACCGGGGCTGTCCAGGCAGACATACATAGCATTAAACGGCCCTGCCTGCAGCTCCTCTAAAAATATGGCGCCTGGGGCCCCCCCCACACTACGCCCCTGGTGGACATTGGTTGCATGCAAACGACTAAGGACATACTTCTTAAAACATTTAATTATAAATATGATAAGCAATTCATGTATGAAACTTACATGATGTTTATCTGCTTTATAAGATTATTTATAATTCTTAAACATCATGTGCAACCTTGAATAAGAGAACTTATGTTGGATGAAAATCAGCATATGCAAGATTATCTGTGATTTACACTATATAACAATCGTGTTGCAATGGGTCTACTCAAGGCTTAATGGTAAAGAATCTTTTTATATGAAAAAGATAAAAATGTAAATGCTTTTATTAATGTGTTAGTATTGAGTATCCACATATCGCAAATATCCCCCTTTTTCTATAAATTAGGTTTACTTCTCTGCAATACATAAATATTTACCCATGTTTTACATCTAAAACTGTTGCCAGTACAGATAAACCCTTTAGATCTTGCCTGACAACTCTGCCTCTGCTGACAACACATATTCCCAACTGTATGAATGTGAATTCTGATGAGTCCCAAAGCTGTGTGAAGGGAATGGGAAAGTCATACTGAACACAGTGCTACCCTCATTTCTTCAAAATTCACTAGTGACAAAAACGGTCAGATTTAGATCTCGTGTTTGTGCTAGGCAGCCATGTAAGGTGACACCTTTGACAAGAAACACAGCAGCTTAAAATTACACTAAATTCAGAAATTAAATCTTAAAAATGCATTCAAGTACCCTTAGTAGGGTTGCACCGATATCGGTTTTTCGGTATCGGTACAAGTACCAATATTTGGTTTTTGGTACTTGCCGATACTGAATGCAGATACCGGAAGTCCCATTAAGGAAGCCAGGCGGCGTGTAATGACTCGCCACCCGGCTAGATGGGGACCTGATGGAGAAGTGCAGGTCCCCCCTCTGCTGATTGACAGCAGCAGTGGGCGGGTGCAATAGCTAGTTTGCTATTGGCTGTTGCAAAGTGAAATAGCCAATAGGAATCTAGCTATGCATTCCAATGGTGATTTATTTTTTCTGACTTACGGCGGCTTCCGATGGCAGAATAAAAAAAAAAACGATCGCAGGGAAAGGTTTACTCTACAGATTAAACCTTTCCGGGAGAAATTGTTTCTCTCCCAGGCGGCCAGGAGCCGCTATCTAATAGCGGTAGACTCCCGGCGACCCCTGGCAAATTGTCATTCAGCCCCAAAAACCGCGACCCACAGGTTGAGAACCGCTGGTCTAGGAGAACCTATCAAATTTTAATTTCATTCTGTTAAATAATATGTTGGTTATCAGATTGTAAAACCTTGTCAGATGGAAATATAGATGTATGTAGAATAATTGGGATTAACAGTGTGTCTGCTAAACATAATCAATGCTCTGGCACACTTATTGACACACCCCTCAGACCCTTTGGTTGGGGGTCATTAGATCTGCAACACCCTCTCCATGGACAACAAAATGCTGTTGCATTTGCCAAATTCAGTTCTTATTTACCTTCAAAGCTATGAATAAATGGTAACAGTAATTTATTAGAGCCGGTGTCATGATTCTGGGTCAAATTTTTCCCTTTTTTCACACTGCGTCATGCCTCTGAGGTGAAAGAGGAGAACTCTGAGGTAAGGCGGGTTTCTGATATGAAGAGGGTCTCTTAGCGTGAGAAGTGGGACTGTAATGTGAAAGGAGGGGGTTCCTATTGTAAAAGGTGGCACTCCCATTGTGTGGGGTCCCTCCCCTTAAAACCCATACAAGACCCCTATCTGGGATAAGTGTCTTGTATAGGTTTTGAAGGGACCCCAAATAATTTTGGGGTCCCTTCAAAACCAATGTAAAAACCCAGTTTTTACATTTTAGACTGGGGTGCCTCAAAATGTTGTTTACTTGTCATGTCTGAAAAAAGGTTGAGAAACACTGCCTTAGATCTCACACTGCATCTATACAGCTATGGGTTTCAAGGCAACGGACGTGTACGTCTATTAAGAAACAATAAAAGACAAAAGGTAATCCTTTTAGGTTACTACTTAGGCATAATAAGCATCTATAGATGTTCCCTTTAAGGCCTCATTCACACTGCTAAGAGCCAGCCCGTACAGATGCGTGCGAAGGACAGGTGCTGCGTGTGATTGCACGCTGCAGCCTGTTCTTCCCTATGTACACATCTGTGCGGGTTTGGGTGTCCATGCTTGGACGCAGACTGGATCCATCCTATCTGCGTACGAGTACGGACAGCCGAACCCGCACGGATGTGCAGCTCGGGTGAATGTACGGCCGTGTACTCCCATAGAGAAGAACAGGCTGCTGTGTACAATCACATGCAGCACCTGTCCTTCCCGGGAACCGCCCCATAAGGCCTTGCACGCTACACGGATCTGTACGGGCCCACTCTTCGCAGGTGAATGAGGCCTAAGAGAGCACACAGTCACTTATTGAATTCAGGTCAACTTTAAATGGTCCTTTCTGTACTGTGTCCAAGGAACTTCACCAAGATGTATTTTTGCTTTTTAGGTGGAGTGGGGCAGAGTTTATTTCCCTTGTATCAGATTACACCCATATTTTACCCAAAATTTTAATCATGAATTTTAAAGTTCCATCATGAAATGTAAACCAACTCTTTTTACCTGAAAGGGGGATTTTAGATGTAGTTCTGCTTTAATATAAAAAGCTATAGTTTTTAGGACCATGATTCAAGACACCAGCTTAGAAGGCATTAGAATAAAAATAGTATCAAGCAAGAGAAAAGTCTAAGAAAATGTGGTAAGTAAAAACAAGTGTTAACAGCTACAACTCCTACACTCATATTCATAGATGTGTACAGTGTCTTAAGTGTAGCTTGGGTGGTCTCAAAAGGTGTTGTGATTGTGGATCAAATAGTTATCTGTGTATACTGTACACTGTGAGACTGCAACTGCCAAAAAACTGTGACACATTTTCCTTCTTAAACATTTGCTTGTCGAACAGCAGTTTATAATATTCTCCCATATGCTTTAACTGTGTCAGTCACACAAAACTATTGTACATGGTTTATTTAACTTAGACATTGCACAAGCAGGTTTCAATATTAGAGCAAGCGAACAACCCAAGACATAAATCATTAAGGCACGCTGGCTCAGACTACCCATTAAAGTTACAGAGTGATCTATGACTGAGCCCCACGACTAAATGGACCCCAAGCCAAGCTTCCAAGATTGACAAAAAGAAAACATGGGGAACTTGGATTTATTTCCCCTGGATGTCTCTGAGTCATTAATTATGGCTATTTTCTATAATTTTAAGTATGTATACAAGACAAAAACATTGCATTAAAAAGGTATACATACTTATACTAGATGATAATAATAAAAAATTATATTATTATTATTATTAACAACAACAATAAATATTAGTGGTAATATTAGTTTATTTCTCAATAAAAAAATTCTGAGAAATAAATTGTTTAAAGATTAACAGACTACAATGAGCTGTAATACAATTAATATATCAGAACATTAACATTTATTTCTGCTGTACTATTTTGGAAATATTAATAAATAAGTAATATTGTTGTACTGCACAGTACCTTGCATTCAATATGCTTGTGTCCATAAAAATCCCCATTTTGTTTTAGGTCATGCCAAAAAACTTTTTGTAGCTTTTTCTATTAGTATAAGCCATACTGTACAGCATTACAGAAAGTGTTAAAAATAAATAAGGTTTCCACCTTTTTTTGGAAAAAAACCTTCCTTATAATCTCTTTTCTATCAATGATATTGGCAATATGTCCCATTTTGACTGCCAGCCAAGCCAGACTTTGCTAAATGTTTTATTCATCTTCTTCAGTTTCAAACCTTCCCAATTAGAGTTTTTATTAACATGGTATTTCTCAAAGACTATACTGTGTCTGGAAAGTGGATTTGGTTCTTGTGACTAGACGTGACACAACAAGCTGGAAGTCTTTGTGAAGACATAGGAACCAAATACCACCAAAGGATCACAGACACAAAAAATAAAATCAAGCGTACAACAAACATATATTGCTGTTTAGAAATCTATTTTGTGTCCACAATAGTTATATTATCAAATGCTGTGTTGGAGTAAAATATTAGTGTTCTGGATATTATACATTCCATATAAAGTGTATAATTTTGTGAAAAAAGTGTAATAAATATCGTTAAATACAAGTAAATATGACTTAAATAAAAGTGAATATTCCCTATGGCCTAAATTGTAGACTATGAGAAAATGCATTTGAATAAATTCTGTAACCACGTAAACAAATACAATTAAGGAATTGCAGAAACACGTAAAAATTACAAATTCCCATTTGTTGATTTTTGCTGTTATTTTGCAAACCAGACATTGTTTGTTATAATGAAATTAACTCCTGTTCTGAAGTATTTGTTGGTCTTGCGGCAAGTATTAAAAGCAAAGGTGTTATAGAAAGAGACTGTCACTCGGAGACTGATGAAGGAATTAGGAAAACATAGACCGGGTGCAAGTTAAAAAGGGTTCATCACATGCAGTTCCACTACAGGACATAAAAAAACTTAATGGTTTACATCTGCTGTATAACTTATAGAGCTTCTTTTCCTGTCATGCTATGTGAGAAAATAGTCAAAGCTGTGTTCCCCTAGTCTCTGTTCTACCGAGGATGCACAGGAAATTAAGCATATGCAGACTGATGGAATTGCAATAACCTTGCGATTTAGCTCCAAATGTTGAAAAGAAACAGTGCCCCAGTACGGAAGCCACGCTTCAGAAGAAAAGAAGGCAGTGTCTGTTTCAGCCTGGAAAGAAGATGCTTTAGATTTCTCTAAGATTTTCAGCAAAAATTGCACGCAAGCACTAGTGTATTGTCAGCAATGATGTCAAGTTTTATCATATTATATATTTGTGTCATAAAGTATCTTCCATTTACTTACATTACTTACATGTTTGCAGTGGGCAATCTTATATGAACATCAAGTATTATTATTATTATATTATTATTATACAGGATTTATATAGCGCCAACAGTTTGTGCAGCGCTTTACAATATAGGGCAGACATTACAATCACAATACAATTCAAGACAAGATGGTAAGGAGGGTCCTGCCCCTGAGGGCTTACAATCTAACAGGGAGGGGGAAGTGATACATGAGGAGGGAGCTGCGTGTGGATGAATTGTTTCAGAACGCGATGGTTGAGCGGTTAGGTTGAGGTGGGATAGGCTTTCCTGAAGAGATGAGCCTTAAGGGAACGCCTAAAGGCAGTCAAGGTGGGCGACAGACGGACAGGTTGGGGTAAAGAATTCCAGAGGTATTTTTAGTATAATTCTTCATTCACTAGACAGGCCATTTTAAAAATGCATTGTATTCCAGGTTGTGTGTTTGCTGTACCGCAAAGTGTTTGCCTGATGACATCCTCACAGCTTTAAATGACTCTCTAGTATCTTTCTTTTTCTATGAGGTAAGTGTGTAGGAAATAAATAAAAAAATATATATACATATAAACTTTAAAGAAGTACTCCAGGAAAAATGTATATTAACCCTTGCAGGAGGGTTACCCCCGCACTGCAAGAGTTAACTGCTCATTTTTGTCTAGGTTAAAAAAAAAAATATTTATACTCACCTGAACCGCGGAGCTGGCTTGTTCCAGCCTCTCTCCCCCTCCTCTGCAGTGGTCTAAGGTCCCTTAAATTATCATGTTCTATACACTGTGTATAGATGTGAGGAACATTCCTAAGCTGCAGTTATAAGAGAGAGGTTGGAGGGAGCGCTGTGACAGCTGGCCGGCTTGGAGCTTTGGGTGAGTATAACTTTGTTACTTTTGAGCACAGACAAAAATAAGCTGTTAACCCTTGGACCGTGGGGGTAGTACAACTGCAAGGGTTAATACAATTTTTTTTCCTGGAGTTCTTTTAAAAAAATGAAATCCAGGCAGGTATAAAAGACACAAATGAATGCAGCCCTGAATTTAAAAGAGAACTATGGGTAAGTATTTTTTCAATAGTTCTCTTTAGGGTCACAGGAGGACATACACTAACCTCCTCCCGTGAACCAAAGCTCAGTATATAGCGGGCTATTGCCCCCGTTATACTGAGAGCGCCGCAGCCAGGAGGGATCCTGACAATACTGTTTAGATCCACCCAGCTGAGTGAGTGACAGCTGGCTCTGCCTATCTAGAGGCAGAGTCAGCTGTACCCGCCCCCTTCCCCATCCGTTCCTCCACTCAGCGCTGGAGTATCAGAGAGGGGAGGGGGGAATCCCTGCAGGAAGCGGTGGCTGACAGTCCCTCTGTAAGGAGACAATCGTAAAGTATGCGAGCAATGGTATGCGTTCCCTCACTTCCTAATCAACACAGGTCGGCTCTAACTATGAGGATGAGTGGAAATCACTCACCTCATAGTTCTCCTTTAAAAACAACTGAAGCATCATGTTTTTTTTCACCATAGCACAGTCAAGCTGCATAAACAGTAATGGAGGTGGGTATCTTTTATTTTCTAAGGGACAATTGCGCTGCAGCAAGGTTTAAAATACCATGTGTTGGCAGCATGCTGGAGATTTGGGCCACAGCTAAACACAGGGAAGGGAATTTATCAAAACTGGAGCAGACAAAACACACAAACCCCCCTGACTGCAGTGCACCAAAACATATAGGGGGGATATATCAAACCTGGAGCAGACAAAATCTGGAGCAGCTGTGCATGGTAACCAATCAGCTTCTATCTTTCATTTTCACATCCTGACTGAACAAACTGAAGAGAGAAGCAGATTGGTTGCCATGGGCAACTGCTCCAGATTATGTTTGCTCCAGTTTTGATAAATTCCGCCCTCAGAGCCTGATGCTCTGTGGGATGAGATGTACTGCATTGCCCACAAATAGTGCAGTTTGTGGGCAATGCATGCATTAAGCTCCATTCAATAAATAGTATGCCCTAAAGTAACCACGTCACCACAGGTTCACTTTTACAAAATAGCACACCTGTAAAAGAAGACTGAATATACTTTCCTGCGGGCCATTGAAAAGCCGCCTTATCTCCTCTCCTCAGCAGCTGCAAGTATTTTCCTGTTGGATGAGTCTAGTACTTGCTTTCCCCACGGACCGCTGTGGTTCCCCTAGCCAGCTTGTACATCCTGTGGTGGCAGGGTCACTTTAACTCAACATATGTCAGCGCATGAGACAATTATCACAAAATGCAGTAATTTGTATAATTATTTTTTTTGAATCCAAACATACTCATTTTGGTCTGGACAGTGGAAATAGTTTCATATTAATGCACTGCAAGCTATTGAATTATATTTGTGATGTTATGTCTAAGTCAAATGCACTCATCTTTTTCGAGTGTGGTGAACATTCCACCAGTTTGACATGAATCGCCTCTTGTTTAAAGCTCTCCCTTGCTCATATTTTCTCACCTATGAATAGGACTATTCATTTAATGAAGAGCGCTCTTTTGATATCTGACCCAATGCATTTTTTTGCGGTTATTAGGAAAAATAGCCATCAAGCACTGTTGCCGCTGCGGGAACCTCTGGTGTATCAATGTGAATACATATGTATCTGCATATCTTTTATGTACAAGGTTGTACTAGAAAAAAGGGCCCATCAGTGGCAGGTGACTTATAATTCAGCCCTATTGATAGCCCCTTAACATTCTTTTTCCTACCCACTTATGATTCTAATTGTACACATAGAATTTGCAGCTGGACAATCTAAATAGGTCAAATAGGCCAATCTACTTACCATCTTGTCTTGAATTGTATTGTGATTGTAATGTCTTTGTTACATTGTACAGCGCTGCGCAAACTGTTGGCGCTATATAAATCCTGTATAATAAGAATAATACTCCAGGGCTGGACATATCCCAGATGCCAGGCAACCATTGCTATTCACAAAATTACAGCTGGTGTCTAACTTTTGAGGTTTTCTCCAGTTTTTATCAGTGGAGCTGGCTTCTAAAAAAAACAACCTTCTGGCTCCTGGATTGGACAGACTGGCCCCTAAATTCCATATGAATTTCTCCACCCCTGGTCTACTCAGAGACTAAGGGGTCTATTCACAAAGCTGCCGCAGGCAGCCGAGTGAATAACCGACCCGAAGTGAAGTGAGCCGAACGCTGTTTGGCTAATCACTCCAGCCGTACACCGACTAAAATCAGCAGTACAACGGCTTGCTGCGGCTGGCTTCGGGTCGGCCAAACATGCTCAGAGTGTGCTATTGGCTATTGCAAAGTGAAGTAGCCAATAGGAATCTAGCTATGCATTCCTATGCTGGCTTTTTTTTTCTGACTGAGGGTGGCCAGTGGCCCAATGTCAGGAAAAAAAGAAAAAACAGATCGCAAGTAAAGGTTTACTCTGCTTGATCGAGCAGAGTAAACCTTTCCGAGAGAAAGTGTTTCTCTCCTGGGCGGCCGGGAGCTGTATTAGACTCCCGGAGTGTCCGGGAGAGTAAAGACAGATCAGCGTCCCTGGTTACCAGGTAACTAGGGACGCCATCTGTCATTACACACTGAGAACCCTGAGAAGCCGTTGTGATATCATAGTGGCCGGGTTCTCAGTGTGTAATGACAGATGGCGTCCCAGATTACCTGGTAACCAGGAATGCTGATCTCTCTGCAAGTGGCCGAAACCAGCCGTGAGATGACGGCTGGCTCCGCCCAGCTGTCAGAAGCAGGCTGTCGGCTAATGGCCGGCCATTCGGCCAGTTTCGGCTTTCACCTCGGCTTAGTCGAGGCAAGGCATATGCCTTCGGCTCGACTGAGCCGCTTAGCTAACTGCGGGAGCTGTACGGGCTATAGTGAATAGCCCGTACAGCAGCCCTTCGGTTCTACTGAACCAAAGGGGTCCTGGGGCCGAAGCTACCCAAAGGATCAGCCGAAGCTACGGCTAGATCCTTCGGCAGCTTCGTGAATAGACCCCTAAGCTAACTGCTCATGAGCCTCTGTTGTGCTGAGCCTATATTGCGTATCATATTAGAGGAGCTTCCCCTTCATTGTAGGCTAGAACTAACCTGGTTCAGGCAGGTGGGTCAATGTATGATCATTGTTCACAAAAAGTAACTGTACTGCTCAACATTTGAGCTAGCAATCAGAGTAATCTTTAATGTGAGGAGAAAAGTGATAATAGTAAATGAGCAAATGTTTTTTTTTTATGAATATCAGGGCCTCCCTTACTCCTTGGGCCCTGAACAAGCTGCATGGTCTGCTGTGCCTGTAGTTAAACCCTTGTATGTATGTGTGTATGTACATAACATGCACTGTATGTAAGTTTCTTTATAATTATAGGACCTGCATAAAAAACTGAACTGGCTATTTGGTGATAGAAAAATACTGCTACACCTGGTTTCCAGCCAATAACACCATTCAACATTACAACAATATAACAACATACCAACATTTGTAAGGTACTTATTGACATGAGATAATCATTGTCTGGTGGCTTTTGGCCAGATCCTCATGTATGAGGATGCCAGCTAACCACTGCAAAAACCACAAAACATTTGAGATCAAATTTGCCAGAAAGCTTTGGGATAGCACCATCCCTACCAAGGGTTCTATGCAATGTTCACTGTCAGTATAATGTTGTCCTATATTGCAAACTTGCATGTTTCTTGGTCAATACTTCTGAATGTGGTAAATGTTTATAGCACCTGAACTCCACCAAGCAGCTATTCTGCCAACTAAAATAGACGCATGGGAGCTGTGTTACTTGCTAAAGGGTTTGCAATCCTGTGCAGCCAGTTTTGTGATCCAGGCACAAAAGCAACACCTTCTGTCTACTAATTGGACAATTAAAGAACAAAAGCCTAGTAACAGGTCATCACTCCACTACCGCTATCTTCTTTTCTTATCAGCATATTCGCTGTTAGCATATGTGCACTCCAACAGAGCCTGGTTGGCTTCCATTGCTAACCATCCCTCTCAAAATCTTCATACTGCTCTTCAGAAGATTACAAGAAGCTGATACAAATTCAGGCACTTTCACAACTTGGATTTTAAAAATACACTTAATTTTAAAGCATGCCTAATTGCATTACTTTTTAATAGCTGCACAGAGTTTAGAATTCCATAAGCACGGTATATCATATCATGTCT
>NW_017306269.1:5377647-5381475 GCF_000935625.1 Nanorana parkeri
TTCCTTACAGAGGTGTCTTTATTCCTGGGTACGCCTTCAATAACTAATTCTGCTTGTCTACTTGCCAAGATAGATTTCCTACAGGCAGACTTAAAAGTGATTTTGTCCCTTTGCATGCATGGATTGAAATGATCCCAGAACAGCAAACATTAAACTTCCCTCTAGACCACTGGATTTTCTCAAGTGTTACAACAACATTAAAAGGATAATAATATTTTTTTTTAAATCAAAAGAAAAAAGAAAAATTCAAACACGCCATATGATAAGGTCAGCATTATAAAACTCCTTTGTATTTCAGAAATTTTGTGAAATAGGTTCCTACATGGAGAGATGGTAATTCTGTGTTTAACAGAGGATTCTTGAAATGCTGAATTTAAAAACACGTAGAAATGTTTTATTTTATTTTGTAAATTGCTGTTTAAAAACAAAACTAGTATAAAAGAAAAAATAGTAATTTAGCCCAAAGCAAGAGTCAGATATTCACATTTTTGTTTTTGAGTTGAAAAAAAAAATAATGTAGTTGCTATAGAAAATATCCCTAGATAAATGTTTGTAAATAAACTATAATAAATCTGACTACCAGATCTGTTCAAATTACTTTGACCTTTAACCTGTATTGAATTTTAAACATTTAACTGGGGCCTTGCTTCATGGCCAAGTTACATCAAACCAACTGTCACCCCCAATCAAATAGCAGTACTGGAAGTATAAAGATTTGTTAAGTGCAACTTTGCATTTATATGGTTTTTAACTGAAATACATGAAATACAAATTTTTCCATTTTGGGTGTAGTTGCACTTTAACAAACACATTGTAGTGATATTTAAGGTACCTTTAAATATAATAAAAAGTATTTTTTAATTATGGTTTATTCTAGACATGTACACTGCCAAAAAATTAGTTTAGTTTCATTTTAAATTCGGATGTGTGTTATTTCGTTTTTCGGGATTCGGGTGTGAAAGTCAATTCGGATTCGGAATTCGGATTCGGACGAAATTCGGTAGCGGTAGTTCGGTCGAACGTTCGTTTCGTTTTCGTTTCTTATTCGTTTCATTCGTTTGCAGCAAAGTGACATTTGAAAAATGTTTTTCTCCTTCTCTGTCACTTTGCTCCAACGAACGAAACGAATAAGAAACGAAAACGAAACGAAAGTTCGACCGAACTACCGCTACCGAATTTCGGAAACGGAAATTCGGATTCGTTTGCATTCGTTATACCTGTAATTCGGAATTCGGATACATCCGAATGTCAGAATTTCCGAAAATTCGTCCGAATTTCGATTCGGAACGAAACGAATCGCACATCTACATTTTTTAATTATGGACGTATACCGGGGGTTATATACTGTATAGCAGGGGTGGCAAACACAAGGCCCGTGGGCCGAATCCGGCCCGCCGGACCTTGTAATGTGGCCCGCACAGCCAGAGTATGTGTACGTTAACTACATACTTTTTTCCCATCTCAGAGAGCTGGGAAGTAATTAAGCTCTAAGAGGCATATCAGCTGTGGTTTTTCATCCAGGCACTGCTGTAATGCACCAAACCAGCTTTGACAAGGTTTTCTTGCAAACAATTAAGCAGGCATGAGGCATTGTGCATTTACATTGCAAAAGAACCTCACTATTTTTTCTGAAAGATTGTCATAGACCATATAGTGGAATGTTATTAGTGGAGGCACAATTTGTTTTAAGCAGAATAAAAGTCAACTTTCGTTTTTAATAAGGCGGTCCACTTCCATGGGAGGACTGGGGTATGGGGGGCATTTGCCCACTGGTCCAGTATTTAATGTATATACTTTGCTGGTGGCCCTATAAGAAACGTCACTATTTTTATATTGATCAGTGCAGGGACTGCAATGAGTGATACATGCTGGGTATTATCATTCAGAGCAGGAACAACAGTCAGTGGTAGGTGCTGGGCATTATCAATCTGAGCAGGACCCACAGTCAGTGGTACCAGCTGGCCATTATGTGGTTGCCTACTACTAAGGTAATATTATGAGCTCAGTTTTGGAAAGACTGAATTTTAAAAAGTGATGTGACATCCATACTGATATGGGAGTTAGTAAATTAGTGATGCGCAAGGAGAATGAAGGCAATAGGCGAGGAGTGGAGAGAGGAGTAGAGAGATGGGAGGCTATCAAATGACCAAGATAGGAGGTGTAGATCAAGAATAGACGTGGTCTGAGGACAGAGCCTTGGGATAGACCACTTTGGAAAGAGGAAGAGGAGAGAGGAGGAGATTGAATTGCAAGCGATACTGAAGGAGGGCTGTGATAGGTAGAGGAGAACCAGGAAAGAGCACAGTCTTGGAGGTCAAGGGAGTGCAGTTTTTTGAGGGGAAGTGGGTGGACAACTGTATCAATGGTCAGTATGGAGTAGTAACCATTAGGCTTAGCACGTAGTAACTTGTTAGTGAGTTCTAGAAGAGCAGTTTCAGTGGAATATTGCAGATGGAAGCCTGAGTTTAAGGACTCAAGACTGGCTGAAATCTTTGACAGATAGCATTAGAAGTTAGGGATATCTAAACCCAAAACTTATTTTTTGCATTTTAAATATATTGGTTGAAGGTTAAAACTATTGTCAGTTTTTTTCCCATCTGTGTCTCTTAGTGAGATTTCAACAGGAAATGAAAGGAAAACTTACTGATGTGAGGGATATCCCCTTTTAGACAGTTGTCACAGGAACAGTGTCCCCGTTATAAGATTTTCTTTCTATCCCTGTTGTGGTGGCAACTTCAAATTTTGGATTTACCCTCACTCTCATTCCCGGTGACATTGGTGATCCCAACACTTAGAGAGTGTAACATCTCACCACTCTATCCAAATTTAAAAAATAATGTGCTGCCTTTAGTTACACTTGAAAGATCACAAGGGACAGATCAGCTGTCTGTCTACTAACTTGGAGAAGGGAGGAGTGGGGGAGAGGGGAGCAGGGGGAAAGAAGTGGCTTGTAGAGACACACAGAGCTTACTATCACACACAAGGGTGGCACAATAGGATCCTGCAAGGGAAAGGAGCCACCCTAAAGCAGGATGCCAGGGCCACTGCTCAGGGGACCAGCTGATTCTACAGTAAGCTAAAATGTTTAAAGTGATGTAATCAGCATTTGAAATAGCTTAAGGGCCTGTTCACACGACGTCCGTTTTGTGTGCTGACCGGCTCTGTACGCTGCTGCACTCAAAATGTATCCCAATGTATCCCTATGTGTTTTATGGGCTCCAGTTCTCACGTGCGCAGTCCGTTCAGCTTACGACAAAACACTGCATGTCACATTTTGTCCGGTCCGGAAAGGTCAGGAAACGCAAACGCGTCAAAAACGCGTCAAAACGCGTCAAAAACGCACTGCACTGCAGCTAACATACTAACAGCCCCACTCCAGCAAAACTGGAACGCATCATAAAAGCGGCCAAAACGCGGCCAAAACGTGGCAAAAACGCACTGCATCAGTCTGCAGATCCGCACCTGATCAGGACCTGATCAGGACCTGATATCATGTGAACAGGCCCTTAAACATTTTTACTTTAATATCACTTTAACTTATTATTACACTGCAGTGCAGTTTTTGTACATCATGTTTATTTTTAAAACTGTATAAGCTGAAATTATGTTTTCCTAATTACTAATTAGTAAATCTGAAAAAGAGAATTATATTTCACTTACAAACTGGTTACTTTTAGATAAATGCATTCATTACTTTTTTTATCTCTTCAATTTTTTCAGATGCTAGCAAAGCTTCAGGGGAAAAAAAAATTAGAGTGTGTCATGGAAACATCACGAAAAGTATATACACAGTATACCAAGAGGGGAGATGGGGGGGGGGGGGGGGGA
>NW_017306269.1:5382116-5406921 GCF_000935625.1 Nanorana parkeri
GGGGGGGAGGGAATGAAAACTTTTCGTAGTTTTGATGTTCTGTGACATATCTCACTGTTATTGAAATACACATCTAGCCAAAACCAACAAAATGATTACAGCCCAGTCCATGATGTATGTGAGGAATTAATATGTTCAAGATCCCTCGGCCGAAACCGTAAGAGATAGACTGAGTTTAAATTGTACGGCAGGCGGAGTGGATGTGCCGTGATGACTTGTCCTGCGCAGCTGTGCAGCCATACGAGAACGCCGGGCCGCCATAGCGTAACGCTTCTCATTTGTTGGTCTGTTTGCCATTTTGTCTGTTTGTTTTTTGGCTGTGGAAACTGACAAATGTAGCTGAAGCTAATTGGACAGTGAAACCTCAGCCTAATTAGAGTAAGATCGCAGCCTATAAAAATAATACGGACATTCATCACGCTCGGAGATTGTTGTTTGATGGAACCGCACTTCCATTGTCTAGTCTCTGTGATAATTCTGTAATGAGATCATTATACTCAGCTATTAAGTGTCCTTACAAATTTCAGTATCCTCATTAAAACGGGGTATCTTGTTACTAAACATGTTTGTCTTCTTAAAATTTCCCTAATTAAAATTCATAGGTAGCTCAGAGTATCTGTAATGCAAGTTTCTCAGCCAGGGTTTCAAGGCATGGTGCAAACAAGCCAGCCACCAGCACCATGGAAATGCATGACGTCAAGGACCTCCCTGAGCATTCAAAAAAGGACAGGAGTCCACATCTGTCCAGGCTTGCCCCATGTCAAACCCCCTGACATGCTGCCTTAGCCGCCCCGCGGGGAAGATTAAAAGATAGGACTCTGATGTGAAGAGGGCTCCTGATGTGAAGAGGGCTTCTAATGTGAAGATGGCTCCTGATGTGAAGATGGCTCCTGATGTGAAGATGGCTCCTGGTGTGAAGAGGACTCCTGATGTGAGGAGGGCTCCTGATATGAAAAGGGCTTCTAATGTGAAGAGGGCTCCTGATGTGAAGATGGCTCCTGATGTGAAGATGGCTCCTGATTTGAAGATGGCTCCTGGTGTGAAGAGGACTCCTGATGTGAGGAGGGCTCCTGATATGAAAAGGGCTTCTAATGTGAAGAGGGCTCCTGATGTGAAGATGGCTCCTGATGTGAAGATGGCTCCTGATTTGAAGATGGCTCCTGGTGTGAAGAGGACTCCTGATGTGAGGAGGGCTCCTGATATGAAAAGGGCTTCTAATGTGAAGAGGGCTCCTGATGTGAAGATGGCTCCTGATGTGAAGATGGCTCCTGGTGTGAAGAGGACTCCTGATGTGATGAGGGCTCCTGATATGAAAAGGGCTTCTAATGTGAAGAGGGCTCCTGATGTGAAGGGGAGCACAAGAAAAGGGGGAACTCTGATGGGAAGGGGGGATTCTTATGTGATGAGTGACCCCTTAAAATCCATACCAAACCCCCTATCTAGGATAAGGATTTCTTTTAAGATCTTGGGGCAAGCCACACTTTATTTTTTACATTTACGTTTTTTACATTCTAGACTGTGGTGCCTCAAGATTTTGCAGACTTTTAAAAGGTGCTGAAACTACAAAAAGGTTGATAAACGCTGCGTTAGAAGAATACCGTGACTTCAAAAGAACTTACATAATAGAGATATTTCTGTCCATCCAGGTATAGGATTTACACAACTCTGCCACACAGCACATTCCTGTGTGACAGGATAGGAGACCTGATTTTTCTTTGTTACAGTTAAGCAACACTTATAGGTCTTATCCATCCACCACCCTGTGACTGGAGAGTGAAAGGAGAAAAGCACATTCATGAACTTATGTCTCTGTCACGCTGCTCTCTTCTCCTATCAGCATGCTCCATGCTACCATAAGAGCAGTGCAGCAAAACTGATTGGCTCCTTGTGCTGCTTCTCTCTCTCTTTCTGTCTGTGTGCTGCTGTACAGGGATTCCAAGAGACCGATACCAAATCACATTTTTTTTTATCAGATAATTTCTAAGTTTTTCTTTAAACAGACAATATAAAAGAAAAATATATAACAACAAATATAACATAAATACGTAAGAAACAGCCAAAATCAATAACACCACAAAAAAACTAATCAAATTCAAGTACTTACGCTAATTGCATTAACATACATTAAAGGAGAACTATGAGGTGAGTGCTTTTCACTCACCTCATAGTTCTAGCCGACCTGTGACAATGAGACTGTCACCGGTCGGCTCAGTAGATCGGGAGGTGAGCGAACACATACCGGCGTTCGCTCACCTCTCGATCCTGTCACGGCTCTCTGCCGTGACAGGCAGGGCCGTCTTTAACGCAGGGCAAAGAGGGCACTTGCCCCGGGCCCAATAAAGGTTGCCCCTTGAGCCCGCTCCCCGCAGAAAATTGCCGATCGGATCGCATAGTATAATACGTTATGGCAGCGGCCACATACGGCAATGCCATAACGTATTGTCCTATGCGATCTGCACGATCGCATCCTAAAGGTAGCTCCTCCCCCGGCCCCCGCCTGCATAGCGTGACATGTCACGGGCTTCCCTGGAGGACGTGAAGCTGTGCGGACGGGTGCCTCACTCACGTCCAGGACATCCGGAAAGAGGCAGACTGGCACGAGGCGAGGACTGACTGAGGCAGGTAGGTGAGAAAATAAAAAAGGAGACATATAAAGGAGATATACAATTTGTATATCTCCCTGAAAAGCTCACTCCATTTCTGTATGAAGAGGGCTCCTGATGTGAAGATGGCTCCTGATGTGAAGATGGCTCCTGGTGTGAAGAGGACTCCTGATGTGATGAGGGCTCCTGATATGAAAAGGGCTTCTAATGTGAAGAGGGCTCCTGATGTGAAGGGGAGCACAAGAAAAGGGGGAACTCTGATGGGAAGGGGGGATTCTTATGTGATGAGTGACCCCTTAAAATCCATACCAAACCCCCTATCTAGGATAAGGATTTCTTTTAAGATCTTGGGGCAAGCCACACTTTATTTTTTACATTTACGTTTTTTACATTCTAGACTGTGGTGCCTCAAGATTTTGCAGACTTTTAAAAGGTGCTGAAACTACAAAAAGGTTGATAAACGCTGCGTTAGAAGAATACCGTGACTTCAAAAGAACTTACATAATAGAGATATTTCTGTCCATCCAGGTATAGGATTTACACAACTCTGCCACACAGCACATTCCTGTGTGACAGGATAGGAGACCTGATTTTTCTTTGTTACAGTTAAGCAACACTTATAGGTCTTATCCATCCACCACCCTGTGACTGGAGAGTGAAAGGAGAAAAGCACATTCATGAACTTATGTCTCTGTCACGCTGCTCTCTTCTCCTATCAGCATGCTCCATGCTACCATAAGAGCAGTGCAGCAAAACTGATTGGCTCCTTGTGCTGCTTCTCTCTCTCTTTCTGTCTGTGTGCTGCTGTACAGGGATTCCAAGAGACCGATACCAAATCACATTTTTTTTTATCAGATAATTTCTAAGTTTTTCTTTAAACAGACAATATAAAAGAAAAATATATAACAACAAATATAACATAAATACGTAAGAAACAGCCAAAATCAATAACACCACAAAAAAACTAATCAAATTCAAGTACTTACGCTAATTGCATTAACATACATTAAAGGAGAACTATGAGGTGAGTGCTTTTCACTCACCTCATAGTTCTAGCCGACCTGTGACAATGAGACTGTCACCGGTCGGCTCAGTAGATCGGGAGGTGAGCGAACACATACCGGCGTTCGCTCACCTCTCGATCCTGTCACGGCTCTCTGCCGTGACAGGCAGGGCCGTCTTTAACGCAGGGCAAAGAGGGCACTTGCCCCGGGCCCAATAAAGGTTGCCCCTTGAGCCCGCTCCCCGCAGAAAATTGCCGATCGGATCGCATAGTATAATACGTTATGGCAATGGATTGGACAGGGGAGGGGGCAGGTATAGCTGGCTCTGCCTCTAGATAGGCGGAGCCAGCTGTCAGTCACGCAGCTGGGTGGATCCCGGCACAATTGTCGGGATCCGCTTCAGCTGCGGCGTCTCAGTATACCGCGAGCTACAGCTCGCGGTATACTGAGCCTAGGGTGACTGCAGGACGCTAGTTTGTGTCCTCCCGTTACCCTAAGGAGAACTATGGGGAAAAGCCTTAACCCCATAGTTCTCCTTTAAGGATGTATTAATAAACACACACCATATAGGTTGAACCTGATGGACCTGTGTCATTTGCCAACCTCATCGACTAGGTACCTATATGTAACCATGTAACTACAGAGCTGCATTCATTTATGTCTTTTATATCTGCCTGAAGTCCATCTTTAATTTTCCTCAAGCCTAACCTGAGAGTGTAGCCACAAAAAACGAGTTCACTTTATAGAGAGGGGATTCTGGGGGAATTCCACCCTCTCATTCAGAGTTAAGGGAAGTATTGCAGACATTTGCAGTTACAGTATCCTGTTGAGTAACTGACGTAATTATACATTAGAGCGTGGGAATCTTTCTGATTTCCTCATGCTCTCCTTCATAAAACCAAACAGTAGCTTTCTATTGGTTGATTCATTCTCTCAGTGGAGGTCAAAGAGTGCACTTAGGAACGTGCTGACTGGATGAGGGAGCAGATTGATCAAGGTTAAGGACTTATTATGTTTATGCTGCTCTTTCATTGTTCAGTCAGCATGATAAAGGTGGTGAGGTGACACCACTGTATTTGTTAACACTGAAAGAAAAAGCAGTGTCACCCTCCTTACTTTGCAGCCTAAGGTTTATAAATCACAAACGTGGCTGGACAGAATCACAAACTTTTTGACAGATAAGACAGTTCACATATTTATATTTCAACTGCGTATTTAGCCCCTTGCCTGGAGTTTAGGTTTGCTAGCTGCCTGGAAAGTCTTTTATTTGATCTTTTTAATGGCATAAGCTGTCCCAACCTTTTTCACAGAACACTGCCTGTCAGCAGACAAAGAGACATTGAAGCGTCAGCCTGATATTTCCACAGTGAGACAATGAGAACGGACAGCGTGCGTCAAACATTCATTGCAACCTGTTGCATCTGCTGCGTAAAATCCAGCTTTAAATGCAACCAGGACAGGCCTGGGGTCAGCAGCTGTGCTCTGGGACTCCCGCCAGAGATGCGGAGCCAGGTATCGCCGGCTGCACCGTTACTGCCAGCACGCTTCCTTGCTTGTTCGTTTGTTTGTTTGTTTGCTGTCCTTTCCTTTTACATTCCAGAATTTTTGTTTTGTTTTTCATTATTGTTGGCTCAGCAAACAATAGACGCTTCAGCATTTCTAAAATAAGCGCTCCGGTCTGGAAAACTCCTGTAAGTACCATTTAAACCTAAACTGGTAATGTAACAAAATCCGGTATAATTTCAGAAAAGCAAACAAGCTTTTTTGTAAAAAAACAAAAACAAAATAAACAAAAAAATACAGCGTATCCCCATACCACTAAGACCGCAGGAGATCCTGTTACTGGTGACAATTAGCCAGCAACAGGACCATTACATAGGGCAAATAACCTCAATGACCTGTTCCTATGGTGTCCTTCCCTCGCTAAACAGAACAGTATGAAGTCACTTACCTGCTTACAGAAATGCGGCAAAATCTTGTTCACCAGCAAGGGAACAGTAGCCTTTGTTGTGGACGGTGACGCCATAGAAAGGTTGTTGCCATCAACAGTAGTGTTGGCATGAACCAGGTCCAATAGTCTTACATATATGCAAGATTTTAGAAAATTTAGGCAAAATAGATTTTGCTATGAAATTACTGATTTGCATTGGCAAAATCTAATTAAAGCAGACACTCTTGATTTTGCTTATTAAACTCCATATGAGAAATTTGCTTGACAACATTCTTGTGGGATTTCAAGCACTCACAGGAGGTAGCTGTTAGGAAGAGTTACATCACTGACCCCCAGCAGGGAGGGTCCTAGGTAAGTACTTTTTCTCTTTTTTGTTTTATTTTTTTCTAGGTTTTAATCTGTGTTTTTTATTTGCCAGGGTTTTAGGACATTAAGAAATAAGGAGTTTCCATTGTGGGCTGCCCTCTGTGTGACTGGGGGATTTCCCCAGACAAGAGAGCATGTCAGTATGCGTCGGTGGTGGGTGCACAGTTCATAGTCAGTGGGTGAGAGGTTGTGTACTGGACCTCTCTAGTTGCCATGTAGCCTGTATCTGGGTTCCCCCAACAGGGAGGAGTAAGGCACTGCTAGTTTTGTTCGCTCTGAAGGCCACGTTTGCCTCCTCTGTGAAGTTAAGGTGAGGAGGAAGAGTCATTGGTCTACCATGTGGAGTAACTGGACTAAAAAGAAAGGGTTCTTGTGGAAACGCCAATCATGATGTGAAAATGGTAGTTAAAAGGAAGAGTTGCTGCTCTTCATTGTGCACAACATAGAATAATGTCCTAGTAAACAAAGTTCAAAAGTTAACTACAGTTATGTGGACCATAAAAGAACGCTTGGTCTGCAGGTAAATCAGTTGCTTTAGGAGAGAAAGGGGGTTGGATAAGGCTAAAAAAAAGGTCAAGAATGGACAGGTCCACTAGAGAAGTAGCTGGGGCTAACAAACCTGAGTCTAATAGGACAACATGGACGTCTCCATGATCGGAATCAAAAGTTTCCCACAGTGAAGCCCAAAAAGAGAGAGATGGGTTGTCTGCTGTTTGCATAGATGGACCTTAGGATGTTCTGTCCATGACAACCTGGAAGAACACAGGTGAGAGCTCAGCTGCATGAGTTCTAGTGAGGCCCTGTCCATGGTGCGGGAAAGCACCATGGGCAGCATTTAGCATTGGACACACCAACGGTTTCGCCCAAGAAATTGTGAGACCCATCATACTGTAACAGTGTGAGGTGCTTAAGGAGGAACATCTAGAAAATAATTTCTAATGAGCTGGAGCATGATCCCTACCTAGAAAAGGCTTTCTCTCTGTATGACCATCATGTAATAAGTGATAGACTCCCATTACACATATTGAGAAATATTTTAAATGGCTTGTTTAAGAACTTGTACAGACTTTACTTTAAAGTAGGATTGGCACAGACTATAAATGATTCTGATCTGCATATTAACATAGTTACATAGTATTTGGGGTTGAATAAAGACATACGTCCATCAAGTCCAACCCATATAGGTCCACTCATTCTTAGGAATACTTGTATCCCTAAATATTACGGTCCCTCAGGAAATCGTCCAAAAGTTTCCTGAACAATTCTACACTCTTAGCTGAAATCACTGCCGGTGGCAGTGAGTTACAGACCCTAACCGCTCTTACTGTGAAGAACCCCCTTCGCCTCTTGTGCTGGAATTTTTTCTCCACCAATTTTAGGTGGTGGCCTCTAGTCTTTGTAATGGAGTTAAACTTAAAGAGTTTGTTGCCAATGTTGCTGTCACCATTGAACATCTTGGACATGAAAATCATATCCCCCTTAATCTCCTTGTCATCAGTTTTTGTTAACTAGTGTGTTAACAAAAACTGAGACAATGCCCTGCCATTTTAAACCACAGAACGTTTATTGCTTAGCCGTATTTTGACGTTAAATGTCTTTCACTGCATCTATGATTTTGGAATTCTGCTATTTGGTCGGCTTCTTGATTTTATTATCTACAACCTCTGTAATAATAATTAAAAATAAGCTCTGTAAGGCTGCACAATTTACCCCCTAAGGCCAAGCAGTTATGGAGACGCTGAAGAGACATCAGCAAGCAGAGAGGAAGTGTAATGTGCTTTTACTATGATTGGCAATAACAGCCGCAAGACAAAAGACATTTCTGTCAATTGTAGTGGAAATGCCACACAGAAACGGCTGGCCGCTCTCCAAGAACAAAACTCACAATGTTACAGTAACAAGATGAAGTAAGCCGAGAACTTGTGTTTTCACCGAATAGCGAAAACTATTAATGTCATTTAGAGTTCAGTGGAAATTGTTGTCACCTGAGGCTGAATCTGGCTAAAAGATAATATTCAGTTCAGTGTCTTCTGCTCAAGCTGAGAGCAATGGTGGTGCATTTCAGGTGCACAATAGTTTTTTTTTTAATTTTTAATTGTATATTGCCTTTTTCATGATGAACATGTGCATCAATAGTGCTGCAGAATCATTCATTAAAGATTATATCCTTCCACAAATGGACCACTTCTTTCACAGTTGGAGTATTGTAGCACATAAAAACATTCTATTACCCATATAATGCAATTCACAGACTGATTTATTGAAATATTGCTATTTAAAGCGTATCTGAGCCTGAAAACAAAAAAATGTGGTGGCTGCTTTAGTTTTCTTGTTTACCTGGTGATCCTGCCAGTGAGACACTTCCGGTCTTAAGGTGACTACGCTCACTCACTGTACTGTATTTTTGGAGGAGTAGCATTGTCACTCTAGGCTCGTCTCCTGATTTTGACTACAAACCTCTCCCTTTTTCCTCTCCTTATCTCCATTGCATATTGCCTTATTTGTTTTGAAGTTCACAGAAGATACCTGGGGAACCTTATAACATTGTTTAAGAATTGTTTTCAATGCACAGGAAGTCACAAGGACACAATATTTCTGGCAGGATCAAGAGGTATTTTTCTGTACTTGCAGTAAAGGTAACTTTATGCAGACACAACATCTAAGTGCTAGTAAGCTGCAATATATTACATTTTTGGATTTAGATATACTGTACTTTAACTACTATTTATAGACACAATTTATCCTTCCAAAACACTAAGGTAGCCACACAAAAATGCTGCTTATATATATGTTGCATCGGTCATAAATGAGAAAACTATTTTCAGGCAGATATAAACAATACCAATACATGTAGTTATGCATTTATTAACAAAGTTATTAAATGGGAGAGGCAGTGAAAGCACTATTGACCAACTGCAGTGTTATCACAAACAGCCCATGCTCAACGGGGGCATTCAGGTTCAATGGCAGTGCTTCTGATTGCTCCCCCCAGCAAGATATACTTACACATTCATGGTCCATCGCAGGCTCCCCGCTGCAGGGGTCCACCCTGAGTAAGCTACAGTGTCAGAGCCTGTCAGAGCTTACCCAGGTTGATGATGTCACTGCTCTAATTGAGTGCGGACTGTCCTGAGAGCTGTCACATAGGGAAAATCACATGCTCCACCATACCGAAAAGCCCCACTCTAGTCATCATACAGCAACAGAGTGGTGAATCAAAGGAGCACAGATGAATGAGTATGACTTGCTGGGCCGGGTGCGAGGGTGGGGAGAGAGGGGGTGGGCTATCAGAACTCACTGCCATTTTGCCCTAGATGAGCAAAGGAGTTTGTATGTTCTCTCTGTGCTTGCATGGGTTTCCTCTGTGTACTCCAGTTTCCTCTCACACTACAAAGACATGCTGGTAGGTCAGGGATCCCAACCTGAAGAAAGCAATTTCAGGTAGGTGCCCTTCTCATTTCAGGGAGGTGCCCTCAGTCCCCCCCCCAATCCGCAGTGGGGAGGGGGGGAGCACCCCCCTGAAATGATGGCAGACAGCACGGGAAGCAATAGCTTCTTTGCTATCTGCTGGTTTTTTTTTTTTTTTAGTTTTCTGACAGCTGTTGCCATCAGAATAAAAAAAACTAAACAGAAAAAAAACAGCATAGGAATGCATAGCTAGATTGCTATTGGCCATTTCATTTTGCAACATCCAATAGCAAGCTGGCTATTGCACCCGCCCTCTGCTGCTGACAATCACTAGAAGAGAACCCTTATGGAGAACTTCAGGTCCCCCTCTGCTGATTGACAGCAGCAGTGGGTGGGTGCAATAGCTAGTGTGCTATTGGCTATTGCAAAGTGAAATAGCCAATAGCAATCTAGCTATGCATTCCTATGCTGGGTTTTTTTTCTCTGACTGACGGTGGCCGGCGTCCTCGATGTCAGAATGTTTCTCTCCTGGGCGGCCGGGAGCCACTATCCAATATAATTTGCAAGCTCACTGGACTTTTCCTTTAACCCCTGTCCTCCCCCTTTACGTTTCTGCCATCTCGCTCTTAGTCTCAGTCCCAGTCCAACTAAAAAATATGGAATGTCCACGTGCTTTCTGATCAAATCTTTTGCCTACACCCTAAGTGAACCTATGATAAATGTCTGGTTTGGGAATGGAGATTTTCACAGAAAGAGCACTGTTACAGAAAAAACACCCCATGACAGCTAACTTGATAAATGGATAGGCTTCATTTTATTTCCTGAAAGAACAGGTAAAGGCCTACATATCCCAGATCTAACTAATCTTACTGAAACATATAAAAGACATATTCCAGAAGTCCAGCCTAACATTGCTTCCCAAGGGCACCACAAATCACTTAAAAAGGGTCCAATTTTCAAATAAAATGCTGCACTATGACTTTGTAATTGCTGCTGTGATTTATGATTGGGATGCACAGAGAGCAGCAAATCCCGGTATAGCAAAATTCAGGTAACTGTTTAGTGTTGGCTCAGACAATTACACTTTATAAAGTGCAGCAGTGCAGAGGAAGAGTTTGATTAAATAGGTAACTTATGCTGAACTGCACATTTATTTTTAACCAGTGTTTACACAAAACACTAATGTGTTAATTAATATTGTAAGACTCTGTGCTTAGTTAAGGTCTTAACAACTTGTGTCCATAAACCCAACGTATTAGGATACTAAAATGAGTAGACGTGCACACTGCCCTGTGAGCAAATAAGTCTGCAGTAGGTTTATGGAATAAACGTTGATTAAAGCAGTTGTGTAAAAAAAAAATTATGCATCCTCCCACCCCTCAGCATTGTGTAGTAGTTTTATTAAAATAAATGTTCTAACATCCAGTAATACTCCCTATGATGATTGCACTCTCAGACTCATCCTGTGCACCAATCTAACCAACAGAGAGCGATCATCACTGAAGTCAGTCAATTCTGCAATTAACCCTTTACAAACACAAGCTTTAGCTGCCACCCCATATTTTAGGGCCTATTCACACCACATTCAGATAATCTCCAGACCAGACCAGAATGTTTCCAGACCCAAATGCATCCTAATGTATTCCTGTGCTATATGTGGCCTCTGTTCACACCAGCGCAGTCTGTTCCAGACCACACCAGAAAAATACTGTATGTCTCACTTTGCCTGGTCTGGAATGTACTGGAACTGTGGGCAGGTTCACACAGTTTTCTGGACCAGATCTAGTCCAGGAAATGGTGTGAACCTTAATGGAGACACGCACCGTTCGCAGTCTTTGGTGTAGCAATTCTACTCTTTAAGGTGGTAGTAAAGTGAAAAAAATAAAAAAATGTGGGGGGTAGGGATTTTTGGCAGAAGATACATACACCTATTGCAGCAAAAGTATTTTGTCACTTTTCTAATGATATAAATATATACACTTGATCATGTTTTACAATCTGACAACCAACATATTGCACAGAACGATATCATGATTTAATAGATGTCAGACATGATACTGATCTTATGTGTATTCTCCTTAGGAGATGTAATGTGGCCAATTCACCTTCTGGATATTGAAGCCTAAGTGGTTTTGGTACCTAATTGATAGTTACTTTTGAATACATTAGAGTAGACACCTGTTAAGACGGTAATATAATATATATAATATCAGGAGTTACGGAATATGAATAGATTTTAAGAGCTGTATTGTATGAAAGGGGGCACTGAGTTCAGTAGTACTCCCCATTCTCCTTACTTAGTATGGAGTTCACTGGACCTCATTATTGGAAAAAGACAGAGACAGACGGGGTCATCATTGCCATTTAATCACTACAAGGAATGCAACAAAAAATGCAAAAGAGCAATCAGGCCAGCAAAAATAGACTGTGAAGAGCTTCAGAAAGCAAAAAAAAAGAAAGCCTTCAAATATATAAAGAGTAAAAGGGTAAGGACAGAACATGTAAGCCCTATAAAAGACGAAAAAAGGAAGTTGGTTACCAGCGACGAGAGAAAGCAGATGTGTTAAAAACATTCTTCTCCTCAGTCTTTACAGAAGAGACAGACAGGTTTAATAAACAAGGTATAATTCTATTAACAATAGATTAAAAGTATCCCAGTCACTGTCAGAGATATGAGTGAAAAGAGTCTAGAAAAACTAAATGTAAACAAATCCAGGGCCTGATGTGTTACATCCGTGGATACTTACAGAACTTATTCAGGTCATAGCCAGACCACTGTTCCTAATCTTAAAAACTTTATTTTTTAACCTGCACTTTTAGTTTCTGTCTGGTTTCTTGGTTCCCTGACACCAGCAAATCAAGCAGGATACTATTCTGCACTGAAAGAGGGATTTTGGCAAAAGATAAAAATATATTTCTACCACTCTATAAATCACTGGTTCTGCCTCACCTTGAGTATGTAGTTCAGTTTTGTTCACCAATCCTCAGCAAAGATGTCCTCAAACTTGAGTATTTTCATGGAAGGGCTACAAAATTAATAAAGGGGATGGGAGGCCTGAGCTATGAAGATCGCATCCAGAAATCAAATTTGTTCTCCCTAGAAAAGAGGCACTTACGAGGGGGCTTGATTGTAATTTTTACATTCATTAAGGGCAGCATGGCGAAGATCACTAGAGCAAGGTAAATATTTGAGTTGCTGGACTGGTGAGAGGAATTGATTAAAGGACAATCGTACCAATGGTCAGGGGCGTTTTGAGGCCGGGTACCGCATGACACCCCGCCGTGATGTCGCGTGCATGTGCAGTCATCTTGGTGATACCTGCTGGCGGTCATCTTGGTGATGGAAGCTGACACAGAGAGGAGGGGACATTCACTTGGCGGGATATGGTATGCCGCCGGGTCCCCTCCTCTCTCGTGCAACTGTAGGGCTCTCAGTCCATGACTGAGTGCCAGACCTTTTAGAGGGAGTGGCTCCAAAATGACTGCCAGTCATTTTGGTGTCACCCCTCCAATGGTGAATGGTGTCACCCAGCTGCGGACATTTTTAACCAGAGACTCTGCCAGTAACGGTACTTCCTATTTCAGGCTGACTATTACTAAGCAGCTGCCTTGCATTTAGCAGCATTCGGACCTCCTTCAATTGGCTGTTGGGCTACCTATTTAATGGACTTGACTAGCAGCCCAAGACACAGACACAAGCCACACTTTAAACAGCTATTGGACCTAGGACTACCGGTGCAGTAAAAGGGCAATAGAGCTGATCAAAAACAACAGACTTTTCTTTTGTTGACTTTGGTGTCTCTTTACAGGTCTGATTGAGTGTGTAAGCAGGTACATAACAGGATTTTATTTGAATGTTGGTGTTATTTCCAAATTCCATCACTCGCTCAGCTCAGCTAAAACAACATTCATGGGGAATATAAATAACTTTTAGCATTTTAAGTAACAATATTTTATTTTTCTCTAAGCAGAACAGATAGTCCAAATCTGTTTTCCATCTCCAGCCATAAAACTGTCTGGGCCGGACAGGGAACTCAGGGAACTATCCGAGTGATACTATTTAAGCAGCACTTCAATATATTGTACAGAATTCGGTGTAGAGCGAATACTGATCATTGGTATTTTTACGGTCTTGTAAGACATTTATCAAGCCGTGTCCCAGGATAAAGTTTCTTGTAGAATGCTTTCAAGCCTTTTTATTTACTGCTGATAGGTTTATGGTTGAACATACTATTAGTGACTGTAGTGAATCTAGAGAAATTTATGAAAAGCCATACTGGAGTGTTGGTTGGCCTGTACTGTTCTCTATGTGTGATCATGCTGTGGCTTTCTGCTACTGAGCTGTGTAATAACACAGGTACTCATGTATAAAAACGGTGCAATCCGTGTAAACCTGGATTTTTATATGCAGTACGTTTGCCTTGCAGCTTCTTTCTGTACTGAGAAACCGCTTCTAGCAGGAACACTTTTTTCTATCTGTTAACAGTTCCCTTCTAGTAAAGAGTATAGTCTTCTCAAGTTACCCACAGTGCAGTGTTTAGCTACAAATTTAAAGTATATTTCCCTTTCCCACTCCTACCAAAACTGAGCAAAATGTTTTGGTTGAACATACACTTTAAGGGCCCATTGAGACCAGATCTGTTAGCATCTGTTTTTCAACGGATGCCAAAGCAAGGACATCTGAAAATGAATGGGTGTAAATGGGAGCAGTTCACACCAGTTAGTTGTGTTGCATTGCACTGGCCTCTGTTGAAAAAAAAAGTAGAGCAGGCTCTACTTTTCTTTCTGCGCAACTCAACTGATGTGAATTATTAACGTATGTCAACAGAAGGCAGAGCCAACACCTTGTATAGCTTAGTGCAAAAATCAAACCAACAAAAATATATATATATAACCCCCCCCTAAAAAAAACCTCCGATTACTTGTGTTTTTGTCTCCGATTCTGGTGTGAATACACCCTTAGACCATGTAGTATTCACACCTGCTCATTTTTGCCTAGGGTAAAAAATAACAAAGTTAAGCTGGCCATACACCTTACAATTATCTGCAGGTTTTCTATGGTCAGATGGAAAAGGTGCAACAGATTCCTCCATCTACACTTAACTGTGTGGATAGAGGAATCTCCACCTGGGCCAATCTGTTGCACTTTTTCCATCTGACCATAGAAAATCTGCAGATAATTGTAAGATATATGGGCACCTTTATACTCACCTGATCATCCAAACCGGCCAGCTATGACAGCCCTCCCTCCTTCCTTTCTCCTATGCTGCAGTGATGGAATATCCCTCGGCATCCTTGCATCCAATGCAGTGTAAAGAATGTGATGACTCAGGAACCTTAGACCACTGCAGCGGAGGGGGAGAGAGGCTCCAGAGACTAATCTAAGAGCAACCTGTCTCAGAGAATTGGTTGCGTATAACTTTTTTACGTTGACCATCGGTAAAAGCACTTAAAATCACTTAACTCTCGTAGGGCGGGGGTAGCCCTACTGCAAGGGTTAATAAAATGTTTAGCTGGAGTTCTGCTTTAAGGCCCCAGCACTATATCATACTACTACTGGTATTTCACGGGGGTTCTTGCAGGTGAATTAGGAGCTGGAGGAGCACGGGAAAGGTATCAGTAGGAATTGGGGGAGGGATTGTGAGTTACCATACAGTGAAACTGCTTAATAATGGACACATCAGACGTGCAGAAATATAATGTATTGTCAAGTGGTTTAACTCCTAATCATCATTTAAACTCTAAAGTATCAGTTTTAAGTGATGAGACCCTTAAATTATGTTATGTAGTGGGGTAGCATTTTATCATAGGGCAGCTGTGCGTTTGGCAAGCTTTTGCACAACTAAATAAATAAAAAAATAAACAGAATGAAAAATGATTTTTAACAAAAATTGTAGAGAATGTAAGAATACGAGAGAAATAATGTATTCCTATCAACAAATATATAGTAAAAAGTAACCACTGACCTTGGCAAACAGCAGAGTTAAACCACAAGGCAGCAGATGGCCGAAGATCTCTTCCTACTTGAGCATTGTCCTCACTCTAATGATATGTGAAACTTTATTCCTTTTACTTTTTTTCTACTTTCACTGCTCGTACATTTACTGACAGCTCAAAGAATTCAAATAATGATGTGTGCCAGTATATACAGCATTACAAGCTAAACAGTTCATGAGTGATTCTGGAAAAATTCAATGGTATCCATGGGCTTAAGGTTAGTATAAAAAAAAGAAAAGAAAAACACACCAACAGATCCTGAGTACCTTTTTTTGTATAAAAAGTAAGTAAAGCAAAATAAACACATTATTGAAAGAGACAAAAAATATTAACAGTTAAATTGCACTTAGCATCAAATGTATATTTTCATATTAGGTGCATGCATGCTAAGTAATGTGTAGTTCTTCTAGGTATTTATTACCTATGGCAAAGGTCACAACACTCACTCTTCAAATGCCTTCATCTGCAGTTCTCCGAGAAAAATCACTCCATCTATGTTCAGGCTTTAGAAATGACACAATCATGTAAATTCTGGTGTCTGTGCAGCTTTAGGGCTTGTTCACACCATATACAGTGCGTTCCAGCGCTGTTAGCTGCTGTAACGCACTGTATCGCCTCCCGGATGGCTTCTTGCGTTTAGGGGCAGGAAGGGCATGCTGGTGCATTGAAGTCACTGGCACCTCAGCCACGCCCCCCGCCCGCACTGCGATCGCCCGCACCAGCACGTGTGGCACAACAATGCCTTTGTTCCGGTCCAGTGCGTACTGAAAAAATGCTGCATGCACTATATTTTCAGATAGCACTGGACCGGAACGCAGGCATTGATGTGCCACACGTTCTGGTGCAGGCGATCGCACTGTGGCTGAAGTGCCATTGACTTCAATGCACCGCCACTCCCCTTAACGCAGGAACCCAGCCGGGATGCGATACAGTGCGTTTAAAAACAAGGAGGATGTTAAGTTTGGGGTTATTTCCAGTGCTACTTGCCTGTTCAGTGAAAACATTTTGCTGATTACTTGTTTTTTGATACACTTTGTTGTTTTTTTTTACATCTCATTGCACCAAGCATTTCAAAATGCTGAAATATTCTGGCTTAGATATAGTGAAAAGTATTGAAATGTATTTTAAACTATGATGTACTGTATGCATCCAATTTAGCATGATTGTGAAGTATGGAGGAAATAATCATACAGGTATTGGTAAACCTGACAACAGCTTTGCCCTGTGCTTATCATCTGTACTGTTCATTTACTTAGACACATTAATGTCCCATCTGTTCTTTGCCTTTCATCTGCCATATTGTGGGAACGGGCTCGGTTTCCTGGTCGTGTGCCTAGTTCTGACTGTAAATATTAAGCTTCAGAGATTAAGTATCATCAAGAACTAAATGATATCTTGGCTCTGACAAGACGCTGTTATTACGGCATGTGATAAAAGGCACGATTTATCTCTACACAGATGATGACAAAGAAGTTTTGCTTGGTTCAGGCAGCCAATTAGAGAAGTCAGTTTTGAGACTTCATATCTAGTCTGAACATCGAGAACAACGCACTATGTCAAAATAATGGATACAAATGTGGTGAGATGGTAATTCTGATTTTTCATATTTCGCAATGAAAAATGAATACCAAGATGTTAGATGAAATTTCAAAGTAGAACATAAAAAAAAGGAAATAAGAAGTTACATTTGACGAAATACAGGCCCCGAAATAACATACTGTCAACTGCTGCTGGTTTCATCTCCTCTGTATTTATACAGTGCTAGCATCAGCCCAACATTTTTTTTTTGTTTCAAATGGACATGAAAAGGTAGAAATATCTGTCTAGTTATTATTTCTGTACCCATCGGGTATACTTTCCCAGAGTTCCTGACCCTGTGATGCTCTGCATGAACTTGTGGGCCTGGTTTTCACAAATACATGAAGGAACATTGCGATAACACAATCATTTTTACGGAATTTGCCGGTCATTTGGCTGTCTGGCCAAAATCTGGTGGTAACAGTTGACAATTTACACTTAAAGTGATACTTAAAAATGCATTCAAGTACCTTAAATATTAATACAAATGTATCTCATTTGTGTATCACTCGGGTGTGGGTCCTCAAATCATCTCTGAATTGGTACTGACACTGTCCTTCCTTCTGGAGGGTGGCTACTTTTGTTCCTCATGGTCCCTGTGTATGTTGTAAAGTAGCCACCGCTCCAAGCTCACTCCCGTGATAGACTACAATCTCACTACAAATTGGTAAACTAAATGTGAGATTATAGTCTATCACGTGTGCAAGCGAGGAGTTTTTAAAAAATGCATTCAAGTACCTTAATTATTTAAAAAAATTAGGGCTGGTACTGATTAAAAAAATTTTCATTGATTAATTTCAATTAATTATAACGCACATACAGATCCAACTATATTGGCCTATACACATACAGCACAGCAATGAAGTAATAAAATGAACTAGGATCACACTAATCCAGCACGTTATTAAATCTCACGTGCCCCACTCAATATGGCCGCCGCTTGAGTGGGGCAACTCAGATTAATAACGTGCTGGATTAGTGTGATTCTAGTTCATTTTATTACTTCATTGCTGTGCTGTATGTGTATAGGCCAATGCCTTGGCTGGCGCTCGTGCAGAAAGTTTCTTGGGCAAACTCACTGGCCCAAGTGGCTCCGTCGGCTAACGAAGGGAAGGGGGACATCAACGTCACCGGACTCCTCCCCCTTCCCTTCGTTAGCCGTGACGGACATCAACGTCACCGGACTCCTCCCCCCTTCCCTTCGTTAGCCGACGGTGCCACTTGGGGAAGGGGGGGGGACGGGACTCCCGGAAGCTGGCGGAGAGGTGAGTGTTTTCATTAGCGATCAAAATAAATTCAATCGATCAAAAAGTTTAACGATTAATCAAGAAATGAATCGTTAATTTCCGCAGCCCTAAAAAAAATGTAGCTTATTTATGTATCACTCGGCTGTAGATCCTCCAATCATCTCTGAATTCATGCTGACACTGTCCTTCCTTCTGGACAGTGGCTACTTTTGTTCCCCATGGTCCCTGTGTGTATTGTAAAGTATCCACTGCTCGAAGCTCCCTCCCATATAACCTATTTTTTCAATACATATTAGTAAACTAAATGTGAAATTTTAGTCCATCACAGGAGTGAGCTTGGAGCAGAAGGAAGGACAGTGTCAGCACCAATTCAGAGATGATTTGAGGATCTACAGCCGAGTGATACACAAATAAGATACATTTTTGTTAATAATTAAGGTACTTGAATACATTTTTCAGATTCAGCTCCTGAGTTTAGTGTCACTTTAAATCCTTGTTGGATTACAGTCACTTATTTAAAATAACATTAAAGTTACATAGTGACATTAAAGTCAAATATATTTTTCCCTCCCCCCAATGTTAATTAAAGCACTTATCTTAAATGATGTTTCTTAATCCGATCTTCTTCTTCTTTCCCTTGCTTTTCATCTGTCCCTCCAGCGTTGCTGCGGCTCTCCGATCCAGCGCTGACTCTTCTGTCCTTGCTGGCACTTCCTGTCCCACGGTGTCTGCATGCGGGTGCACGCCGTCCATATACTTACCTTGTGTCTCTCCTCCTCTATCGGCCGAAAATGGTGAACTGCGCATGCACCCGCCCCGAGATGCTTTATGGCCGCCTGAGAATTTTCAAATTTTTGGACAGGAGCGCGCGAGGGAAGACACAGGTAAGTTTAGATATATGCAAAAACACCAAAGGGTTTAATGACCCTTTAAGGTTCCATAATCCAACAGAACCCAGGTGGTGCTACGGGTAAAATCAAAGAACAAAAAGTAAAGAAAATCCGGGGGACTTTCTGTTTGAGAAAAGAAACCAGCGGCCACATTTTAGTTTATGCTGGAGAATTCTTTGAAACATGCATTTCTGGAAGTGAGAAGTTGAAAACAAGCTTGCAGTTTGTTTTACTGTATGTCCACAGGGTTAAACAAAGCTGGAAGGTTTATCGTACATGGAAAAAAAATTAATTACAGGCCATCAAAGATAAATTTAAACAAGATAATTTTCTCCATTGCTTATGCGTATAATTTAAGTCTGATCTTAGATTGTGGTTTTCCTGTTATTTATGGAAAATCAGATAAAGGGATCCAGAAAGCACAGCGTATTCTGTAAATGGTACATTCCAAAAGAATGTGAAGAGAGCAGCATATTTAATGTTGAGGTTCCGTCATGATTGAACTGAGATCACGATGTAGCTATGTTCCCACACTTTTCACAGAGCAGTACAAGTGTAGGCATTATTCAGAAGCATGGGTGGGTTTTAAATTATTTACATCAAATTTTGTTTTTCAAAGAGGACCTGTTGATTCTGTAATACTGTAGATTGCTGGCATATGCTTTTTAAAATACCTCTGCAAAGGTGGAAATGGGCTTTAAGGCAACAAAAATCACATATGAGAATACTGACTGAGAGGGCACTCTAGCATGTCGGAAGAACACTTAAAGTGCCTTACGTGTCCTTGCAGGTTGATCAATCAGGGCTAAAGAGTCTTTAGTATGTAGATCCTCTTGGTGCTGAGTGTCTTTCATGTACTGCAAACAGAAATTAAGGAGTTAAATGAGTTTTAAAGTATTGAGAAATCTTCTATATGAACCCAGCCTATTTTCACTGTCAACAAAAAAGAAATTTTAATTTCCAAAACTCCGGACCCTGAGCAGCAGTCTTAGAAAGAGGTCACCATTCTGTGGAAATCATGATGTCACCGGGCCCTGCAATTCGTGATTCTCAGTCGTATATTCCTAACAACCTTTGCCAACTTACTCACCTGCAGAAATAGACTTTCATAAGGCAGCTGGCAGAGGACTGAACAGCTTTAGTTGCTCTCTCAAGTTACTGCAAAGCCTAAATTCGAGTCATGCCAGACCACTTAGCTTGGACACAGAGCCATTAATCGTGTAGGAAAATAGAACAACATGCCGCCAGGTGTAAGTGGAAATTCTTTCATTAAAGGGAAACGGTTATTCAGTGCAAAATGCATTTAGCCTTGTAAGTTATTTGTGCCAGCCCATAACTCTTCCCATGTAGGGTGTATTAGCCACATTTGGCTTAATAAAAGGTCACGTTGTTTGATCACTTTCTTTTGCTCTCTTCCCCAATCCACTATGCTCCATAAGACAATAGAGATAAGGGTAGACTTTAAGTATATCTAAACCCAGATGTGATGGTTGCATTATTTTTCTTTTTTTCAGGCTAAGTACATTTTCTGCAACCACAAAAAAATACCTACTACTGTATTCCTGCCAGACATCCAGTGTCCTTGTAACTTCCTGTGTACTGAACTGAAATGTTAATGTTATCAGCTTTGCCAGCTATCTTCTGTGAACTACAAAGTAGCATCCATTCACAAAAAGCCTTGTATTGTTGTAAGGCGTTCTGTGAATGGACAAAGGAAGAGAATAGGTGGATGTGTGAGTGAATCCCTTTATTGTCGGAGCTGCATGGCTCATCCCTGCAACAATGGAAGTTCACTGCTGCCTGTATCATCGGGTGGGTACAAATCAATGAATTCTAAAGTAAACAGGACACATGGAACCATTTAACATACAGCTAACTTATTTCCCACCTGTGGTTGGTGTTCAGCTTTAAACCATCTACCCTTCCTCTTGTCTAGTAGTTTACTGTGATCAACAGCATCTTTGGATATGACACTGGCTGCAAGGGTGTTTATGAGTGAACAAGGAGGTGTTCAAGATTTAAAGTTTATCTCGAGGCAAAAATTGGATATAATGTGAAAGAACTAGACCAGCTTTTAAGTCTGTTGCTTTCTGCGACCCCTTTGGGGAGATTCACCCTCTATTTGTACTGGTAACCAGTGTTACCAAGAAAGAAAGTGTAGAGGAAATCCTAACTTTTGCAGTTATTCTGAGAAGAAATCTTCTAATGGGTATACATGTTCAACCTGTCTAAGATGGGAATTCCCCTCAGTTTGTGAGTGAGGGCATGTGAGTATGTATTTTGGGATGAATGGCCATACTCTATGCGAAATCATGAAGAACTAGCTGAAATTCGCAAAGCACTGAGTGTGATTATGCGGCATTTTCGTCAATAAACAGACGCCTCTGTATTGCAACTGGAGTGCCGGTGTCCATACTTCTCTTTGTGCTTCAGATTAAAGGTGCGTATTGCAGCAAAATCTGCTAATTTATTTTGTCATTTATCGGCCTAATAATGTTTTATTTTTGACTGGAGTTCTGCTTTAAGTATTGAGTGAATTTTATGATTTCAACATAGCTTCATTCTCTCCTGGATAGTGTTACCAGCTCACTGATTAATTCCTCTTGTTGCCTGGAAATTGCACTTTAACTTTAACTGGGAGAGGAACTATTAAAATGTATTCCCCTTAATACGAATATGGTGATGATTTACCTTACCTGGCGAAGATTTTCAAATAATTTCTAGGTAAGATGTTGAGCTGGCTTGCAATATTAGTGCTATGAGATGGAAAGTCATCTGATCCTGCCATATACATTACTGTAAAAGCATTCTTGCACTTCTAAATTCCAGAACTGAAGTCCTTTCTTTCTAAAATTGCAAAAATATGTTTTCATTGATGAAATATGCAGCGATTTTTCCGCAGATCCCTGCTTCTCTAAACTTTTATTAATAGGTTTTTAAGCATCGTGATGAGAAAATGGTCAAGAAGTAATATGTTAAATAACTTTTCCAATTAACCTCCAGATTTTTAAACAATCTGTAAAAGGAATATATCTGCTTTCATTAAATTAAGATCATGTTGGAGATGGTGGATTAAGTGCAGGGATTTGGCCAGTTTTTGATTGCGGTATTAATCATGCTTATAAAGATAACTACTTCAGCATATTTGGCACATTCTATACAACACTTCAAGAGCAGTTACAGTCAATCAACTAAGTACATGGTTGAAATATATACACTATGTGCAGACTGTTTACCTGCTGAACATGTAGTCTTGTAATGTGCTCACTCTGGCTGTGCTGTGCAGCAGGCAGCAAGGCATGAGGAGGTGATACATGCCTTCAAAAACTTTGGCAACTCTTTTGACTTCTAGCAAACAAAACTACATAGAGAAAGGCTTGGAGCTGAAGACAGATGCATACGTGTAAGGCATGCATGACAGGGTTTGGAGGGGCCAGGATCACAAAGCATTAACGGTGGGTATAGAAATGGTTTCCCTGATTAGAGCTAAGAGTTGGCATCTGAAGTGGACTCAGGAGGTTGAGAAGGTCAGTTTAGTGTGCAGATAAGAGAGCACCTTGAGCCCACATTCCCTACCCTTTGCTTTGGATTGGCATGCAGGGTGTTCGTCAAAAATACATTTATTTGCCTTTCTTTACTGATGTCAATGCAACCCAGTGGAGTCTCAAGGTCCTTGACAAGGATGCTGCTAAACCCTAACACACAGCGCCCGTGTTCCAGGTCTTCTACTGTGCCCCCTGTTAGATGACATGGATGAGAATAAACACTCATCCACTTTTGTCATGGTATTCTACAAACCATAGCATTTCAGTCTATGTGCCCAAGTGTGCCCTGTATCTGTCAACCATGTTCAATGGAGATAGAGCATGAGCTCTTTTTTATAGTTGAAGTTTGGTGGAACTGTATCTGCAGTGGCTAGGGTGGAAATGTCCCTGACTTGGAGGCAAGGGGCCTCCTTTCTAGTGGTGCAGATACATTGAAGGGAATTTGTCAAAACTGGAGCAGACAAAATCTGGAGCAGTTGTCCATGGCAACCAATCAGCTTCTCTCTTTCATTTTCAAATCTTAACTGACCAAACTGAAGAGAGAATCTGATTGGTTGCCTTGCACAGCTGCTCCAGATTTTGTCTGCTGAAGTTTTGATAAATCCCCCCCATTATGTTTTTAGAACAAGTCTTCAAAGAATTTACTGCAGATCCAGTCTATTGCCTTTGTTCGGGCTAAAAAGAGAGCCAATGTCATTTTCAACACCCTTGTCCTTGTTACGCCTGTAAGCTCACTATAGTAGCTTCTCCTTCCTTTTTAATTTTACTGCCGGGATATCACTATAGTGTACTTTAAGCATGAGACTGTTAATATTTGGTGCTGAAAGTTCAGATGAAGGATCAGGTATGTGGAACAGGTTCAAAAGGGGTTATAGGTGTTTTTTTTCTTGGATTAGATTGGATATTTTTCAAGGATTAGAACTGATCATGGGTTTTTATTGCTGTCTGTGTCTCCCCTAGGTAGAACAACCCCTAGGTAGATCAAGCTTTTCTCTGGTTGCCATTGTCACAGAAACAAAAAGTATTAGGAAATAAAAAATGTCACAGTTGTCACCAGAACAAGAGGTGAGGGTAAGTCTTCCAGTGAGGACACTGATGCCAGTAACAACAGCCACATTGGGGAATTCTCTGTCTGTTGTATATTTGGGACATTAAGGCAAATCTGCCCAATGGGACACAGAAAGCAAATTATATTAAAAAAAAAAATCTCCTGAATTTCCCCAAAATGTTGGGGAAATGAAAATTCTTTTAAGCTTTCCAGGGTGTACAGAGGCGTGTTCAGTTGCTCAGCCGCTGCAAGTGCTGAGTTAGCAAACCGCCACTGAATGCTGTGCTGCAAGTCAGCGCTCAGCACTGCTAACTTAGCACTCGCAGCGGAAGTGATGTGGATGCAGAGTGCTGAGAGTAACGGAGAATGCGGGGACAGAGCACCAGTGGCCATTTAACTGTGGGCACACCTGGCATCGCTGGAGAAAGATGCTTGAACCTCGATGTAGGAAATCAATACAGTGTGGGAACCTACAATTTAATGTTTTGGTGGATGAGGACATCAAATATTCGTTGGAAAATTGTATTTATTAGCAATTTTGCGTAACACTGTGCAGGTGAAGCGCTGGGTGAAGCTGCTGGAGTGAACTGAAGTGCTGCAGAATAGTGATGAGCTGCATGTTCGAATTGAACATAGGGTCGACTCGAACATAGCCTGTTCTAGCGATCGCTAAACGCCGAACATTGCGGGATGTTCGCGGTCTGTTTGACCGCGGAACATCCCACAATGCACTGCGCCCTCCGAAGCTGTAATTGGCTACAGTCTTGCACCTGAACGCAGGTCAGGTGCAAGACTGTGCCAATCAGGGCTCAGTACACATTTAGAGCCATGATTGGGCAAAGTCATGAAGACTCTGCCCAATCATGTACAGCAATCAATCAGCACACTATATAAGGCTGCTGACACCGCTGCCCTATGTAGTGTGTTGTAGGAGATAAAGAGAGAGAGAGAGAGTTATAGCAGATAGAGATACATCTAGAGAGCGATAGATAGATAGATAGATAGATAGATAGATAGATAGATAGATAGATAGATAGATAGATAGATAGATAGATAGAGATAGATAGATAGAGATACATCTAGAGAGATAGATAGATAGATAAATAGATAGATAAAGATACATCTAGAGAGAGAGATAGATCTCTATCTATCTAGCTATATATAGAGT
>NW_017306269.1:5406971-5453922 GCF_000935625.1 Nanorana parkeri
TAGCTGGCACCAAAGGCCCAATTTTAAAGCACCTGTTAGTTCCATCCGAAGCCTGCAAAAGAGGCACCATAATTTATCCCCCCAAAAAATCATTAAATTACCAATACACAGTTACCGGCAATTTAAATGTAATTTTTTTCTTTATAAATTTAATTTTTGCTTCAGCAGGTCCTATACATCATACATATGTGCCACTTTACAGGCAGTGAAAGGGGACCCCCCAGGCACCATATTTAAAGGAATTTTTCATTTTTAATGTTTCATTTTAAGTGATGTTAAATCACTGCTCCTTTAAAAATTTTATTTTTTAAAAGTGTTTTTTTCATTGATACATGTCCCCCAGGGCAGTACCCGGATCCCCATACACTTTTTATGGCCAATAAATTGCATATAAGGCTTCAAAATGGGGACATTTAATTTTCTGAGTTCTACCCCCATAGACTTACATTGAGTTCTATGTTCGAATTATAACTTTTTCCATGTTCGAATTAGAACAGAACACGGGGGTGTTCAGCTCATCCCTACTGCATAACAGCTATTTAGTGCTTGGCTAAATAACTGAACGTGCCTCTGGTATAGCCCTGTTATAAACACAACTATTATTCTGACTCCGATCGTTGTGATAGCGAAATATATCCCTTGCTGAGACCTCTATGCCTGGCCTGTATAAGCAGATATACTCACTGCGGACAATCCTCGTCAGATAGCTGAACTCGTCAATACCGATTCATTCAAAAGAGGTGTTTATTCTTTACATCAGGTTACAGCAGATGATAGGAACAGCAGTTGAACGGTTATAGTATTGTGCGGTCAGAAAATGATGCCTTTCCTACGTACTGTGCAGATTACATGTGTGTCCTTGTTACATGTGGCTAGTAGCTGTGCCATGACACAGGAAGTACTGCACACAGGAAGCAGGAAGGGGCTACAATAGGGGGAAATACATCGTCACATGAGGAATAATTACAGAAAGCATGCTTGTTACAACAAAAGGCCACTAGATGGCAGCATAGGATAACACATTAATTTAGCTATGAGAAAATAGTTAGGCAAATCACACTATATAAATTCTAACCTATATAACAATGCTAATATTAACTGAGGCTATGCATCTCATATTCTATGTCCCTATTGGGGCGGCACAACTATAGTAAATAGATATTTTCTGCAATATGGTTGGGCCTGTATTACATGGGGCCGGAGGTCTTGTGTTACCTGTTTGCAGTAAACACAGTTTGAACAGTTAGTGTAAAAGTAGCTGCTTTAGAAAAACACCTCCTAAGTTTGATCTGCTGTATTTCAGGTAGGCTTCCCTATGAGTACGATTGCATCTGTAGCCCATCAGCCCAGCAAGGATTTATCCTTCACCTTACCCTGTGAAAGTAAAGTAACAGCAGCGATACAGGAAACCAATAAAATAGACTTTTCCTCTGCTTGAAGGAAACATTGTAGATCTAAGCCAGACCTGCTTTATATGATACCCCAAGCATCATTTCTCTCCTAATAAAATTAGAGAAAGAATAGCATTTAAATGTTCTCTTTTATTTTGTTCTCTGTCCGTGGGGAGTCCTTAAATAGGTGATAGTAACTCATTTTACATATTTGTAGGAAGATACTGGGGTGTTTGTTACATAAACTGTTTTATTTAAAGTGTAACGCCATGTTTTGGGCAAAAATAAATATACTTAGCATCGCAGCTGGGATGTTAATAAATGAACAGATATGAAGTTACCTCTTCTGGAGTATTTCTGTCCTTGGCGTCCAGTTTCCTGCCATTTAAATAACATGATTATCCCTTATTTGTGCTAAGACATAACTGTAAGCCCACGTAGGTGGCATGACCACCAGTCGGGACACAAGGTGTAGCTAAAAAAACAAACAAAAAAAACTAACGATTTCCCTCCCACTTTGAATAATTTAATAGCTAGCATTGTCAGTGAAATGCACAGACACAGTCCTTGCAATAACTTAGCTGCCTGAATTGGCCTAGTTCTCTGACACCACAAAGGGAAGGAAGGTTCAGATCCCTCTCAGATGGCTGGAACCATGACAAGACAGAGATATCAGCAATTCTCAATTCCCTGACCTGCCTACTACCTCTTTTTTGAGTGATCAGGTGACCTGTGACCTACAATTTAAAGACACTCTGTCACTGTGCACAAAGTGTTTTGCTCAAGAATATGTAACATACACCTCAACTTACAGAGTGCAGTGGTTAGGAGTATGTAAGATACAGTTCAGCATACATAGTGCATTGGTCAGGAGTACACAGCACAGAGCACAGTAGTCAGCACAGCCTACAGAATGGAGCAGTTAAAAGTATGTAACACACAGCACAGAGCACAGTGATCAGATGTATTTATAGTACAGCACCACCTACAGAATGTAGCAGTTAAAAGTTTGTAACGTATAGGACTATGAAACTTACACACAGCATACAGAGGGCAGTGTTACAGAATATGTAACATACAGCCCATTGTATAGTGTTTTATGGTATGTAGCATGTAGCATGGTATACAGAGTGCACAGGTCAGGGGTATGTAAGGCACAGCCTGGCATAGAGTTCAGTGGTCAAGAGTATGTAACGTCCATCCCAGCATTCAAGGTGCAGTGGTCAGGAGTATGTTATGCACAGTACAGAATGCAGTGGAAGGTGAATTAACACACAGCACAGTGCATAGTAGCTAAGGCTGTACATTACACTCCTGACCAAAATGTTAATTCCACAATGTACACTGTACAGTACTTTACATACTTCTGACTCCTGCACTCTGTGCTGTATGTTACATACACCTGACTTCTGCCCTTTGTATACTGTGCTGTACGTTACACATTCCACACCAGCTGCACCAGCATGCAGAGGGCAGCATTCAGGCATATGTAATATACAGCCAAATGTACAGAGAGTTGCAGTCAGAAGTACCACCTCAGAACCCACTCCACAGGCAATAGCCCCTTGTTTTGGTAGACAGTATCTTGACAGTCGTATCTCCCCTGCCTGCTTACCTGCTTATCTGCAGGCCAGAGTGGCCAGGCAGGAAGGCAGGCGGGAGAGTGTTACAAAACATACCCTACCAGATCTCAAACACAGAACAGCGCCTGGTGTGGAGTGAGAGATAGTCCATGCGGGCTTCAGCTCAGCTTAATGTCATGTGACATATCAGAGCTAAGTAGAGCTTCAGTTACTTCAGATTCTGAGGTCTGCAATGGGCATTACCACTGTATCAGAAAATAATATGTATCAGAAAATAATTATGTGCAGAAACACTATTAAGTGCCATCAAGTTGATGTAGACAGCTGGTGACCACATGAACTTTATAGCTTGTCTCTAAAATTATCTTTTTATTTGGTTCTAAAGGGGTTTGCAACGTCATGTTCGAAATGTTGTCTCACTGTATACTGCTACCTAATTGTTGGTAGCCCTCTTCTTCTTGTATACGCTACTCTTTCTCTAGCTGTTGGGAACAGCATTGGGTAATTCATTATTATGCATTGTTTAAACTTTCTACCTTTCCTGTTATAGGTTTGCACACTGCATTCATATAGAACGTTTTTATTCATAGCAATACATTTTTATTTTCCCTTATGACCTTCACAGATGAAAATCACATTGATGAAAATTTTTAAAAAATGTGAAGTTAATCTCAGCGGAAAAAACATGTTTCCAAAGCAGGAAGCTGAAAAAACAAAAGGAATTTTGCACGTTGGAAGCTGTCAATGTAATAGTCTGGGAGCTGAAAACAGATGTGGGATATTGACACATAACATAAGTATTGTATCAGTGCAATCGGTTTTATAGTCTTTTTTTTGTCAAGCCCTTGGTCAAAAAACAGGATAAATTAACTGTTGATTTCTGTTTTTGAGCTAAAATAGGGACTTCTTTGGAAACAAAGTCCTGGAGGGGAGACCAGCAGGCCTAAATGTAATTGGGTCAATTCACTATAGTATGTATCAAATTCTCTCTTCAGTTTGTTCTCTTAAGATTTGAAAACTAAAGAGAGAGGCTGATTGGTTGCCATTGACAGCTGCTCCAGAATTTGTCTGCTCCAGTTTTGATAAATTGTCTTTGTGGTGTTTTCATTTTACTCCTAAGTGCTAAGCAAAATTGAACTGGGGTTCAACCCCAAAGTTGAACTGGGGTTTTTAGCAGATATTGGCAAATGCATTGGAGTCAGTGGGAAGACTAAAGCTTAAAGTCTATTCAAACTCAAAATCTATTTTTCAGTATATTTGCCATCACTGTATACATTTTGATTAAGCAACATTTCATTTTTTTTGCATGGAGATCCTGTGAGTAACAAAACAACCTTTTTCAGGCCGACAATGCTAAACCTTCACCTTACAATTAGCAGCAATGTTGTCAGCCTGCCTTGTTCTCTCCTTCAGTTGGCTGTTGGACTGTCTAGGTCAGTTCATGCCTCTTGCAGACCTGGTAGGCAACCCATAGGCCAACTAAAGTAGTGTGCATGGTGTTATGGTTACTTGGAGCTGAAAGACAGTTGGCCTAGATATACTGTTACTTATGTACGTATGCCACCTCATTGTGACATCTAAAACATATCCATGGTATTTTACTCTGTGTTTGCGATGTACATAAATGCACTCTCAGACTACAGCATACATGCAGTCAATTTACTAGCTGTTGTGCTTTGCTATTAAGTGTACAGTCAAGTGTCCGAACATATGTCAGCTATGCAGTGGCATGTATGCACATTAAAAATATGATTTTCTACAAAATATTTGGGTCTATCTGTCCATCTTCCTTGGGAACAAAACCTTGTTAAGTGTGTGCTGGTATCAATAAAGCCTAATTAAAGTCATAGTTTTTACAAATGTTGTACAGTCAGATTGTATAGCAAGTAAAGATAAAGTCAGTTTGTTATTTAATTTTTTTTCCCTGAGCAGCGTTTTTGATTGGAGTCCAGTAGAGACCACCTCGAGAGGCAGAGTCAAATTCCTAAATCCAGGTTTCAGTAACAGCAAGAAGGCTACAGGGCTTGGAGATATAATGGCCATAGACAGAGGCGAGCATGTTACAGACCAAGCAGGTAATTCAGAGGGCACAAGAGTGGGTGAGGGGGCTAGAAATAGCAATTCGAGTGTGCAAAGTGTGGTTGCTGCCAGAGGAAGGAGGGTGTCCGATGTGGGGATGGAAGTTAGGTGGAGGGACAGGATTAGAGGAGATATCCCAAGAAGTTAAAAGAATCAGAAGGGTGTGAGGGAGGTAAGATGGGAGCAAGATTTATATAAGCAAACTCCTCCATGAGATGATCCGAATATTTAGGGCCATGGGGCGAGAAATGTTTGTCAATTAATCAATTAGGAAACTGAAAAAAAAAACACACATGAATGAAATAGGACACTTTCAAACTAAGGCAGACCACTAAAACTGGGTATACACTGGTAGATTTTAGAACAAACTCTCATACAAACAAATTGTTTGTCAAAACATCCAGTAATTCCTTCAGAACTCGTAGAATTTCATTTGAAATGTTGTTCGATTTTAACATTTAATTTTGGAATAAATGGCGTTATCCTGAATGAAAACCACATTCAATGTTAAAAAATTTTTTGCCACTATGGTCATGATCTAACAACGGTCCAAAAGTGAATTTTCAACCAAAATTCTATATAGCCATCTTAAGACAGGCTGGAAACATAAAGATAATATCAGTTGGATAAAACTATCTCAATAAAATAGATATAAATTTAACAGTTGAAGGTTAAAAATCAATGTACCAGATTACAGAGGAGAAGAAAAGGTATATATGTGATAAACTTGTACACTTATGTAGAAATAAACACATTATATGAGGTATTTATATGAATATACTGTATATTGAAACAGCATTGTATTATGTATCTAAGAGTGTGAGCATAGAGAGTTTGTGGTATTGGTTGAACCATTTTCTTGGCACTCTGTATCATTGTTTTGTATAAGGGGTAACACCACTATTCGTAAGCATTGTATGTTTATTATTTATGTAGGGATTTTTATTCAGATATAGTCAGCGCAGTACTTTGTTTAATCTGATACTTATATAATGATTGTTCACTATTATTAGCAATGAAGCTGTATATAGTATAGGACACAGTTCACAATCATAGCATGGGTTTAATATTGTACATTCATTCTATATATGTCTATCGTATAGATCATTAACCCCAGGCTGACAGATGTGTATTCTGCCAGACATATTACTATTTTTACCATTAGAGACTGTGCTGTGTTCTATTTGTTATGATAATGCTAGAGTTTTTATGCCCCTCCTGCCTGGCATCTAATGTTATCTGCCTTTTAATTTGGGGCTAGTTTCTGTCAATTGGGCTACAAACCAGAACTTGTTTTCGATGCTTCCCTGGCCTGTGGCTTTTAAAAGATGTCTCCCTAGAAGAGGTAATGTGTCCCATCTGCCCCCTGCATCTCATAACACTGGTGTGTTTGGTGTCATATCAGGTGTAATGCAGGTGTGTTTGGTGTCTAACTGATGGTTTTCCCTCATACATACATGTAATTGCTTTTAATGAATGTGACTCTATGGTACCAAGATTTATGGATCTTATATAAAACTTTGATCTGCGTGATTCGAAGAAACAGACTGCGGAAGTGTATTATGGAGTCTCATCAGCTCTCCAATCAAACAAGACAACAGGAAAGTAAATTTATCTCAGTAATATTTATATAATTTAACAGTGTTAGGTTAAAAATCAAAGTACCAGATTGCAGAGGATTGCAGTTGTGATACAAGTGTGTTTGGTGTTTAATAATATAGATAATCATAGCAAGTTTTATGGATCTTGTATAAAACTTAAAACTGGTTTGAAAAAACAGGCTGCGGAATGTATTGTTGAGTTTAATGGAGGTTAAGGACCATTATTGGCAGGCTCTGAATTAAGAGGCATCCTACTAATGGAGTTAATGGGATTTTTGATTGTTTTAATTTGGTCCTGAGCTAAGCTGTGTTCAGGTGTGGGTTATTTGTAATGTGTTTCATGACTCTGCCTGTTGCCACATACAAGATTTAAATATTGAGGATGGCACTATGTTCTGTACAGGTCCCCATTTGCTCCACCAAGTTTGGGGTTTGTCAGACCTCATTATCGTCACAATAGGGGGCGGGAGAGTGTTTGTCAATGAGTCAATTAAGAACTGATGAAGATAAACCACTATGGCCAAAGCCATAGATAACATCAGCTCTCCAATCAAACAAGACAGCAGGAGGGTAAATCCATCTCATTAATATTGATCAAGTTTAACAGTGGTAGGTTAAAGGTCAATGTACCAGATTACAGAGGATTGCTGGATAAGTTTCACACAGGCAGTCAGTATGGTTTTGGCTATGCATCTGTGAAGGAGCAGAGAAGAGATGATGAGAAGATGAATGCATGATCTGTTGCCGTATTAAACTGCCAGTACATATATGTAGAAATTACACTCTGTTAGAAATTATTTTTACAAAATGCCTAACCCCCCCCCTTTCCCTTCCACAGAGAAGAGAAATGGAGGTTCATTAGAGTGGAGGTTGTGGTGGCTTCAGCAGCAGTAACTTTTTTTCTTCCCTGGAATTAGACTTTATCTCTTAAAAAAAAAAAAGCTGGGGGGCGTGGCTGGATGGCAACATGAGCGGACGCATCAGCCAAGAGCTCCGACCTAGAACCAAGTTAAACAGCGATAACTAACTTCAACAATGGGGAGAAACAGAGCTTCAAAAACTTCTAAAACATCTAAAAGACTCTCCGGTAAACAAGGGAAATCTCATCCGGGCTCGAGTATTCAAAATTTTTTCGAACAACCCGATCTCTCGGATGGCGGTTTTTCAGCCAAGATGGCGCCGGATTGTTCCACAGTCATGCGTCCAGCGTCTTCTTCGGGTGCCTCCCCTGCAATGGGGGATACTACTCCATCGAGTTCCCCATCCTCCTTCTCATCCTCGGCAGAGGGTATGCAGGAACCCTTACATCGATCGGCTGAACGAGATGCTCTACAATCAGCATGTGTGGGTACATGGGATAAGGATATACAGGCCACGGAGTGGGTAGGCCCTAACACTAGCACTCCCAGTACCCTGGTAACGGCCATAGACATGCGGGACACAACCCTAAATCAAGACCCAGGAATTGAGGCCTTTTCTCCACATTTGAGCCCTCCTTCTCCACTGCCGACCAGAGCACAGCCTCTTAAGCTGGATCCAAAACCACAACGTATGCCCATACATGGGGATTCCAACACGGTGGGACTTATGGAGATCTTCCCAGAAACTACGATAGATCTACCCCCACAATATGAGATTTCTGCACTCTCGGGGGAACAAATACTCAGGGATGCCACCCGTCTACATTCATTTTCACTGACACCTCCCCAGCAGCCTGCTCAGGATCCTCTGCCCCCACTGACTGACAAATACCCATCCTCTGAACCACAGAAACGCAAATCCACTCCAACTACTCATCTTCATTCATCCCCTGAAGTAGCTGAGGAAGACTATGGGGTTGATTTACTAACCTTATAAACACACCACGAACATGTATACACCTCTGTAGTGTGTTCCCTCCCATGCATGATCAATGGGTGGAATCTAAACACCTTTGTAGTGTGTACACACCCAGCAGGTGTGTTGTGCAAAGCCCTGCATGAATTACAAGGTGATGTTGTGTAAATTAGCTCTAACCATGAGCTAACCATTTTTGTCTAAACTGTGAAGCAGCATTATATATGCATCATGTGCATGATTTTTCCATATATGGCATTAGTGGAAATATGCTTTTAGAGACTTTTTGGTTGATAAATACGTTTTGTGGTGAACCAAACTAACTTGCGCTAACGGAAATAGTAAAACTAAATTAAGATGGATTAAAATTTAAAATAGATATTAATATGACCCCGGAGCTAAAAAGAAGAAGATTTTTGTTTATTTATTTAATAAGGTTCATGTATGACACGCCTTTTATGACACCTGCTGACACATTTTATAACGTACTATAAGTTTTTACACAAATATTTATTATATATACACTGTTTCACGATTGCTTGACACGGAGGTGACACCATATGATCCCTACCGTTATCTAATTTCCTGAAGGGCATTTAGCGCTGTACACTTCATTACACCATGATAAATACGTTTTGCTGTGTAAAAATCACACGCACCTAGTGCATGCGTGTGTTTAGGTTAGTAAATCAACCCCTATGTCTCATGGAGAGAATGTCTTAAACATATTCCCACGAAAAAAGACTTTCGCTTATTAATTCAAGAAGTGCGGGATACATGCCGCTCGGAGATTCAACTTCTACATACAGATTTCCAACAACTCACGCAGCGAGTAGAGGGCATAGATGACGAACTTCACACTACTAAACGAGAAGTTCACAAACTTCAAACACAATTTGTTGCTCAATCTAATTTGATTCGAGATCTCCAACGCCATGTCGAAGATTTGTACAACCGAGGTCGTCGCAATAATTTGCGCATAAGAGGTCCACCAGAGGCAACTGGACCAGAGGACTTACCACGAGTTCTTCAAACCATCTTCACCAATATTTTGGGATGGCCCTCCTCTCGTCAAATCGAACTGGATCGAGCTCATAGAGCTCTTCGCCCTAGAGGTGCCTCCTCGCTTCCACGTGATATCATATGCAGAATACACTACTATGCTGTCAAGGATGAAATTTTGCAAAAGGCTCGGGTTATGAAATCTGTAGAGTTTGATGGCAACCCCATCCAGATCTTCCCAGATCTTTCGTGGTACACCCTCCAACAAAGGCGACATCTTCAACCTCTCCTAACACTACTCCGAGACAATAACATTCCTTATAGATGGGGGTGTCCTTTCAGCTTGACTGCAAGACGAGATGGAAAAAGCGCAACACTACGCTTTCCAGAAGATCTCCCCTCATTCTGTGGTGACCTACACATCACTTGCCCGGTGCTCACTGGATGGGAACCTCTCCCCACGATACCACCAGAACCTTCCCTCTGGCAGAAGTTCACTCCACTGAAGAAGATATCACGCCTAGATCCTATTCAGGAAACTCCACTTCGCAGACCTCGAGAACAATCAACGTACCCCACACCAAGGAGACCCCGCTGATGCCATTCAACGGGTCTGGTTGAGTCCTAGAAATATTGTATACCTGCTACATACCAGTAGTGTATAGGTTACAATAGGCTGGTTAATCCCCATATGACATAGTGAATCGTTTAATTTACCATATGTTATAGGTTTACATTGATCTTATAACTATAGCTATAGGTATAGTTCTACCCCTGTTTGTTTTTTCCCCAAAGAGTATTGCATAATCCTTTTCAAATCGCACAACAGAAGAAGTATTACATCTTATGTGGGTCTACCTATGGACCTCTCGGTATTAATCATCATTGGTCAACTGATTAGTGATATTTCCGCTGTGGTTTGCCTTTCCTCCCACTTCCCTTCTACACCCCCCAGATATACCTGGGGTTGTTGTACGAGATACACTTCACTCCGACTTCATTGTTTATTGTCTTAGACTCAATACACATTAGTTTACTTCGGAGTCCTGTAACCCCATTTTGATTATGCCTATTATATGCACCAGAAAGTATATTGTTTGTTTTTCGTGTTTAAGTTTTTTGATGTTTCTTATTGACATGGTTTTTTGCTTATTTCAGTTGCCTTTTTCCTCCTTAATGCTTCCTCACTCCACTCTTCTAATTCTTTCTAATTCCACCTGGGGCCATTTGAGTTGCAATCCGAGGCGGGCTGGCACAACGTTCCTACTCCTGGTGAGTACATACCTGTCTACTAGGATTCAACATCCTCATATAATATCTACACATTTGTCTTTAAACATATCCCTGAATGATAATGGCGAACCTTGCAGACTATAAAATACTTTCCCTTAACGTAAGGGGGCTTAATTCTCCGACCAAACGAGCCCTGGCCTATAGAGAATTCATGTCCTCAAAGGCAGATATTCTCTTTTTACAAGAGACTCATTTTGCGCTGCGGAACTCGTTTGGATTCCTATCCAAACTTTACCCTAGGTCTTACGCTGCCTCGTTTTCATCAAAACGTGCTGGAGTGGCTGTTCTACTCGGAGAATCATGCCCTTTTAAGCCTACCAAAACCCTCTTAGATAATAAAGGCAGATATGTCATATTAAATGGGACTTGGAATGGAATCCCTTTTACACTATGTAATCTATATGCCCCGAATACGGGACAACTCTCTTTTCTTAAAAAATTGATGTCCAAGATTGATCGCTTACAACACACGTACTTGCTCATAGGGGGAGATTTTAACCTTTCATACTCACCAACACAAGATTGCTTAGCGCCTCCTCTTAAATCAGTCCCTAAAATTACCATTGCACACTCTAAATTATTTCGCAAACTAATCAGACAATACTCACTATTTGATTCTTGGTGTTTAGTTCATCCCACTGAAAAACAGTATACTTTTTTCTCTCATCCTCATAGCTCTCACTCAAGATTAGATTATTTCTTTGTCAATACTCCGATATTGCGCAATATGGTTTCTGCAGAGATTGGCCCCATTTCGTGGTCAGACCATGCGCCCATAGAGGTGACTATTCGCCTAGATCCATCTCGGATAAAACAATGTAATTGGACTTTAAATGATGGCCTCTTGAAAGAGACCTCCACTAAACTAAACCTTGAATTGGCGATTCAACGGTACTTTGACCTTAATGAAGGGTCAGTATCGGCACTCTCCACTTTGTGGGAGGCTCATAAACCCACGATTCGGGGCCACTGCATAGCCTTGGCGTCTAAGGTTAAAAGAGACCACAAATCTCATATAAACAGACTAGAACAAGAGCTTAGAGAGTTAGAGAACCGATTAACCCGTGTACCCTCTAAAACCACGCTACGCCACGTTCTTCGCTTGCGGGCCCAGCTGAAACATTACTCCCTCCACAAAATTGAAATATCCATGCTCTATCTGAAGCAAAAATATTACGAAAGAGGTAATAAGGCACATACCCTTCTAGCCCGCAAATTGCGAGCGGAGGCGAATGTCAAACAGATTTCAGCAATACGGGACTCTAGTAATTCCTTACAGCAACATCCCCAGAAAATAGCGGATATCTTTCGAGAATACTATACATCGTTATATAATCTCCAGGATTCTGCATTTGATTCCTCTGATACAACTTTGGAGTCTCGTATTGGACATTACCTGGAGGAGTGTAATTTACCCACTCTCACGAAGGAGGAGCTAAATGTTTTGAATGGGCCCATTTCCACTTAAGAAGTGCAATTGGTGATTAAAAATCTCCCTAATGGTAAGTCTCTGGGGCCGGAGGGCTTTCCATACCTTTACTTTTCCATACCTTATACAACCAATACCTAGAGGGTAAAACTATCCCGACCACATTCCTCCAATCGTATATCACAGTCTTCCCCAAACAGGATAAAGATGCCACTGTATGCACAAATTATCATCCAATTGCCCTTCTCAACTCTGATTTCAAGATTTTCACTAAAATATTGGCTAACAGACTATCCACGCTTCTTCCTCGCCTAATCCATGGAGATCAGGTAGGCTTCGTACTTAATAGGCAGGCAGGCGACAATACCCGTAGAACGATAGACTTGATAGATGTGGTGAACAGATCCAAGACATAAGCCGTATTGCTTAGTCTTGATGCAGAAAATGCCTTTGACAGGCTTAGCTGGCCATTTCTCAAGAAACTACTAACTCACATTGGTATCACGGGCCCGTTCGCTACAGCTGCTAATTCTTTATACTCCACACACTCAGCCATTATTAAATGGTTTTTCCCATTAGAAATGGCACCAGACAGGGCTGTCCACTCTCCCCACTTCTGTTTGTACTATGCATAGAAGCACTAGCTTCCAGAATCCGGGCCTCCCCCTACATTCATGGGGTCTCATTGAAAAATCATGAATTTAAAATGGCCCTATTTGCAGATGACGTGCTTCTCACTGTCACACGGCCCTTGCAATCACTTCCCCACCTTCATCGGGAACTCCAGCTATATTCAGATCTATCTAGCTATAAATTGAATGTAGGTAAAACAGAGGCCCTCCCATTAAATGTACTTCCCTCAGTCTTATCCCTCCTACAAAATTCCTTCACTTACAACTGGAAATCGGATAATTTGAAATATCTAGGTATACGTCTTACCCCTAAAACATCGACGCTGTATCTTACAAACTACAAGCCGCTCTTCTTGGAACTTAAACATCTCCTACAGAGATGGCGGACACTGCACCTCTCCTTAACTGGTAATATAGCGGCGATTAAAATGACATTGCTACCAAAAATACTTTATTACTTCAATACCCTCCCAGTACGTATTCCAATGAAAGACCTCAGGTCTTTCCAAGCGGAAATTCTGGACTTTGTGTGGGGGGTGGCAGACACAGGATCGCTCAGTCCATACTCTACAAACCTAAACTCAAAGGGGGTTTGACGCTACCTAATCTAATTTATTATTACACAGCTGCCCAATTAAGGACGGTTCCTTTTTGGAGTACAGCAAGACCGCTCAATACCTTGACTGAGATTGAGTCATTGTGGCTCTCACCTGTTCACCCAAATTCCCTATTATGGTCCTCCACACCCCTCATACCATCATCCACACTCCTCAGCTCTATGCAATGTACTAGAGACATATGGTACAAATATAGATACACATACAACTTAGCCTCTAGAAGATGAGCTCTTACCTCCTTCTTGCGTACTCCATCCCTTCACTCAGGACTAACTACAGCCTGGTCCTCAGTTTGGGCAGATAGACACTTGTTCCATTTTAAAGACATCTTAGATTCTACTACTATGACCCTCAAATCATATCCACAACTCCAGGAATCACTGTCCCTCCCCTCCAGGACTATATTTCAATACCTCCAGATTAAACATATAGCACAAACCATCACTAGAACCCTTACATTTGACACTCCTACTTCTTTTGAGAAAATATGTGCAAAACTATGTTCCTCAAAGGGTTTGATTTCGACAATATATAATCTCCTCAATGACCCAGACCCAAAAATATTTCTCAAACTTCCATACATGACCAAATGGGAATCATTACTGAATCTGAATCTTACCCAAGCTCAATGGGAATCGATCTGGCGCATGGCCTCAAAATCCTCCGTATGTTCATTATACAAAGAAAATCAGTATAAGATCCTCTACCATTGGTATCATACACCGGAATTCTTACACTCCATCTACCCGATCATTTCACCCCTATGTTGGCGGTGTGCCTCTGCTTCAGGATCCTTAATACATATTTTCTGGACTTGCAATTCTATTCAACCATATTGGAGGATGGTGAGCACTATATTGTCAAAAACCTTCAATCGTGTGCTTATTTTCCCCCCAATTTATTACATTTTAGGCCTTCCTTTTCCAGAACTGAATAAATATAACAAAAAACTAGCATCTCACCTGTTGACAGCAGTGAGATGTCTCATACCCCTATTCTGGAAAAAACATAACCCTCCTTCAGAATTAGATTTTTTAAATCGAGTAATGGATGTTCAGAGAATGGAATATTTATCGGCTAGATTAAATAATACAACACCGCTCTACTATAAGGTTTGGGATTTATGGGAGGACCTGGAGGAATCCTTAATTACTAGACTTCCGGACTAAGATTAACCTGCTAAGTCTTGGCTGGTTTTGATGATGCCCCCCCGAGTGGAAATATATTTCTTAATTTTTTCTACCTTTCTTTCTTCTTCCTTCCTATTCATTTCTAGCTTACTTTTTTCCCCACTCCTTATTTCCTTTTTTATTCTTTATCTTCATGCAAATAGATATAAGACTGGAATAAAATAACGGTGTATATCGCTATTGATAATAATGCATTTTAACTCAACGCAGTAGATTTGCTGGTCCAAGACAACTATTGTATCGATCTAAAATACTGCTCCATTACCCAAATGGATTTGTACTGAACATTTTGATACCCAGCTACCTACTTTTAGAAATAACTGTATTGCTAGATATATGTTTATTGCACTAAAACTGGAATCATCGCTCATTAATACTGCTGTACACTATTATGTTCCATGTAACTATGATATTTTAAAATAAAATAAAAATTGTTAATAAAAAAATAAATAAAAGAAAAGCTGACAGGTTTGCTTTAAAGAGGAAAATTCCTTGAATCCAACACTGCGGTATTCTGATAACCTTACCACTTGCACTGCAATGTTTAGTCATATCAATTTTTTTTCCGATGCCTTACACTGAAAGCACTAGACTTGCCCACGCACTTCTGTTTTATTCATTTCTTTAAGTGTTCTCCCAAATGAACATCATAAATAATCTTTCAGAGATAACTCCTTCATATCTGTAGTGCAATGTTTCAATCCATTTAATAAAGCTTCGAAGTAATAGCTTAACGTATGCTGTCCCTTATCAGCGGCGGCTCTATCGCACTAATGGATAGGAAATTCCCGGGGCCAGGGATTGAATGCTGAGGAACAGAGGACCTGTGATTGTTGCCTGGAAAGAAAATACACCATACTTTGCTGATGTATGGCTTTCCGGAAAAGTGAGCATTCTTTTAGGAGTACATGGGCCCAACCATCTGATATCCTCCATTGCCTGATGGAGAGGAGAGGGTGAACTCAATACTTTAAATGTTCTTTAAATTTCTTTTTTAACACTCTTTGTTTTCTTAGAAGTTTATCATGAAACCACTTAGGAATATGAGAAAGGGAACTATGGGGCTTTTATTTTTTTACATGAGAGTCGGCCGAATAGTTTTATTTTTTAACTAAAGAAACAGCAGTTCAAATTATTACTTTTAGATTTTTTTTTTGTTTAAGCAGAAATCCATTATTATTATTATTATGGTTACTATTATTATACAGGATTTATATAGAGCCAACAGTTTGTGAAGCACTAAGAAGAGGACATTACCGTTACAATACAGATCAAGACAAGGTGGTAAGGAGGACCCTGTCCAGGAGCTAACGATCTGAAAGGGAGGCACAAGTAATACAAGATGTGGTAGCTGTATGGGGATGAATTATTTGAGAAGTCATAGTTCAGTGGTTAGGTTGAAGCAGGATAGGTTTCATTGAAGAGATGAATATTTCAGGATCGCCTAAAGGCAGACAGAGTAGGAGATTGCCTGACAGGTTGGGGTATCCAAATATTTCCAAAAATGACGAAAAAATGACTGCTTTATTAAACAAGGCCTATGCTCTAAATCAGTAGTTCTCAACCTGTGTAACCTCAGGACCCACACATTTGTCCTCGGTCGAGACCCAAGTTGTACTGCAATGGAACACACGGCAGTGTGGGCTGCTGTGCTGTGATTGAGCTCCATCCATATGTGCATTGTTTGTACAGCTCCCCATGCGCACCTGTAGAGGTGCCGGGGGCCAGAATGTGATGTCACTCCAGTCCATGCACCCCTACAGGACATGCGAGGGCGCTATAAGCAATGCACGTATGAATGGCGTTCCCTCGTGGCCATACCCCCAGCCCACCCCACCTTAAGTCGATACTCTCCGCTGGCCAGCATATTTTTAATGGCTGCTTGGTGTACTTTTGGGTCACAACCCACCACTTGAGAACCAAGACTCTAAATGTAAACACCTTTGGAAAAAAAATCTCCCTTCAACCCCTCACATCAGAAATAGGTACAGACAGTATGAACATTTCAAAAATACCTTACTCCTGGAATTCTGAAATTCTTTGCCCAGCTGGTCACTAGGGATGAGGTTCATGTTCACTGTGAGTTTCACAGGGAACTTTATCCAAATGGTGAACTTATGGCCAAGTTCACCCAGAGAGTGGCGTGTATCCCCCTATCCCCCTCCCTGTATTTACTGTGCTGTTAAGTGGCATCTGCTCCATTTTTGTGAATTGCATTGTGGTGTGACTGTGTACCACCCATTGCATTCACAGTGAATAGACCCAACAGTCCATTTTTTGGACTACTTTTTTGCTGTGTCTAAAGGTGCCCATACAACCTACAATTATCGGCCCATATCTCAGGGACTGTTATCAGCCCTACCCAGTCCTGTCCATGGACTACAGGACAACTCCCACCAAACGTATAGAGATGAGGACAGGAAGGGGGGTGATGTTCTGTTGTCATAACACACTTCCTATACTAGGGTGACAATGCTGCTTCATAGATACAGTACGTTGTCACCCTAAGACAGGAAGAGTGTTACTACAGAATCACCAAGGGAAAATGAACAGAGAAAAACTGAAAAAAGAAAACTAACACAGCTGCCACATCTAAGGACTATTAAGCTGCAATATATTAAAATGTTTTTTCCTTTTTATACTTCTATATGCAATTAAAATATAATATAAAACATCAATTTTATTTAAATAGAAAATCCAGTTTTTAATTTTTTTTTTTAAATAAATGTACACTTCATAAAAGAAATGGGTGCAATGCTCAGGCTCCTGCAGACCTTTCTTCCTGTCCATGTTCATACCGAGCTACGGACATGCAGTAACATGGACAGTAGGAAGTGTCAATGTGTTCCCTGTCTTGTGGTGGCTGATGGGACTTGCAGTTTATCCATTCACAGGTGATGCAGCTGTGTGGGCGGAGCCATGCATAGCTGCAATGAATTAAGAAAAGGGAAATAAGTCTGCAGGGCAAGGTAAGTGTGGGAGCAGTAGGTGGGTAGGGGGGTTTGTGATCTGACCATGTTTCATGTTACACCCTAAATATAGGTATAATGTGAAACATGTTCAGAAAGGTAAACTTAGCCTTTAAAGAACAATAATCCATGGCATAATTATTTTTAGTTTAATGCAATGCCTTTTTCTTGACAAAAAAAGTAAAATGGAATGTGCTGCTTTTCTAATAAACCTTGATAGGAGTCCATTAAGAGAACTTTACCTGAGTAATGACAGACAGAATCCCTGCAAGAAACCGCTATCTCTTCACTGCCCCCAATCCCCTTATCTCTATTCACATCTCCCCTGTCTATCTCTATGAAAAGTGATAATCTTCACAACTCAGCTTTAGTCTAGTCTAGCACTGTCTAGTCACATGATGTATATGAACACTTCTGCAGCGCAGTATCATTGTGGGTATGATCTAAATTAATAAATAAACGAATATGTGATTTGCTAATAAAGAGGGCAATAGTAATAGGTTCACTTGAATGGCAGCAATATTCAGCAGCTAATGCTGTACTTAGCTTCCTCAACTCCTCCACTCTCCCGAGGGCCAACAGGAGTGAAGTAAAATTTGCATATTGTGGATTAAATAAGGGTTAGTTAAAGGAGAACTATGGGGTTAAGGCTTTTCCCCATAGTTCTTCTTAGGGCAGGGGCGGACTGGGCCGGGGGGCAGTGTGGCAATTGCCCCCTGAGCCTCTCTGCTGCCCCCACAAACGGCCCCTTGACCCCCGCTGCCATCTGCACCCGGCCGCCCGCCGCGGCTCTGTGATCGGTGCGGCCGCTGCTCCTCAAGGAGGTGCTCGGGAGGCCCCAGCATGGGGCCCTCTAACATGCCGCGTCTACCTAGTACATCCAGCCCGCATTGCCTCGGTATGTGATTCGGGATGGCTGGATCAGGCAGACGCGGCCCTGTAATCAGGCGCTGTAGAGGGCCACCCGGTTCGGCCTTCTGAGGACCCCCTTGAGGACCGAGCGGCCGCCGATCGCAGAGCCGCATCGTATGCGGGCCGGCCGGGTGCAGGTGACAAACAGGCGGCAGAGGGAGGAGCCACTGCAGCTGCGGCCACAGCAGACACCCCCCACAACCAGGGTCCATGGAGACCCCCCAGGGACCGACAGGTCAAGGTAAGGTGACAACATTTTAAAAACAAAATCCGGGGACATTTTATCCCCGGGAGCATAAAACAAACTTTTTTTTTTTATATATTCACCTGATCCCTGCATCCACCAAAAGTGCGGCCTCCCGTCTCCCACGCTGTTAGAAGCTGCATACGGCGCGTGCTGGTTACCACTTAAACTGGCGCGCGCTGTGTGCAGCTTCTGTCAAGATACGCTATTAGTGTAGCGGGAGCTATGCAAAATGCGCAGCCGGCTTACAGGTGTAAAGTCTTTAAATCTTCATAAATCTGCAAAAATGTCCAAATATAGCAATAGTGATGAATATTTCTTGTTCCTTCACCTTCACAATTAGAGAACATGTATACAACATCAGACGAAGCTTTAAGGACCACTTTGTGTCCAAACACTTTGCGGAATTCCACCAAAAAAATCCAAAATTCCTCGAAACATTGGAGGAGGAAATTGGAAACTGAACTGGCCAAAAAAGAAACAGGCATGAAACCCAAGGGCATGAACGTGCATTTCGATCTCAATTGCTTTATAGCCAATTCTTGAATTGTTCATTCTTCACTTTGTAGGCATATTTGCGTGGTTGTTGGTGATCATGCACATGCACTGTTGTGCGTTTATTCTGTTGGCATATATTTTGTTATGTTTAGCTTTCTGTAGAGGGGTTATGATATGTATACCTTTACATGTATGCCTTATTTTTAATTGAGAAGAGCGGTCTATTCAGTGAATGGTGGTAAGTGGGAGTGTTTCCTGATTACAGATGTGACTATATATACTGTATGTGATCTAGAACGTCAGATGCTCCTGATCCCTGATGAAGTCACGCTGGACGTAATGCGTGGAGCATTTGACGTCACCTTGATCTCTACGACTGACAGCCGCAGTCATTTGAAACTCTTGCACATACTCTTAAGAGAGAGTCCATGCTATGTTACCACTGCTTTTATGTGAGTAATTTTCTTTTAATAAATCATACTCTGTTTGGATGGTACACGCTATGGTGTTTGCTTTCTTTTTTTGGTCAACATGATCCTGGCATTGACACCTTATACTGAGGAGGCCTATAGATCGATAAAGATTGGAGGCTATTGCTTTCCTATTTAAGAAGATCTGTTTGCTGGTCTGATTACACCATTGGAGGACATCTGTGAGCAATTGGAGCTGAGGGCCCCCTCCCCTGGTTAAGAAGGGAATTGCCTGATTTGACCTCTTGCTGGGGTCTATCAATAAGGTAGGCACCAGCTGTATTAGAGGGGTTGGAGGAGAGAGACTATTAGGCCCTGTGTAAGTTCTGAGAATAATTTATTTGAAGGGAAGGTAAGTATAGGCAGCTGCCCTAAAAAAATCCAACCACTCACCTTCCCTAGCCCTCTAAATACACCCCTGTCCTCCTCAAGACCGAACTTACCTCCCCCAGTGGCTGCAGTCTCTCGCACTTTCTGTAGGCTGCCCGGTAATATTCTAGTGGTTGACTGGCCACACCTGCCCACTGGTGTCTCATAGATTTAAATTAAGCATTGGTACTGCAGGATGTAAATGCTTGTCTAAGGGCACCCTGATCACAGTGCAGAAGTTCACAGCCAAATACCTGCAGGAGGGGGGTGGGGGGTCTGAAGGAGGACTGGCACAGCTCTGTGTATTGAGAGAGGTAGGTAGGGGGGCAGTGGGATGTTTAAAGTGACCCTGTGTGTGTGTGTAGCACCCCCAACTTGAGCACCAGCTTCCCCTTCCCCAGCTTCTCCCTGCCCCACTGCCACATTTCTTTTTTAAATGTAATGTTTTTTATTTGGACATTGTGATGTCTTCTTCCTGTGGTGGCATTTCTTTCTGCATCATTCTGCTATTAGGCAATGGTGGCTTAATGATGCGCCTCAAGAGGGCAGGTTCTTGATGCCCTGAGCTTACAGGAAGTGAGTTAAATGACTTTTAGTGACATTCATCACATAAGAGGAGCAGGTAAAGCATTTAAACATGGAGAGGATGTGCAGTGCTTTGGAAACTTTTTTTTTTTAATGTGGGTAGGGAAGAGATTTGGTGAAAACAATTAGTAGAGTTTTGCTAAATAATATACATTTGTCACTGGCAGGCTTGCACATTGAGACTAAATATTTCACATTTCTCATCTTTGCCAACGTATTGTTTTCTCTCTCAGTTATCTTCGTTCTTGCATTGCTAAATTCAGCCACTGGGGGTGAAGAAAATCCTCTGTACTATCAGGTATGAAGGATAATGTGACTCTGTCATGTAACAGTGCTGATGCTTGCTATTGGCCAAGCTTTGTCACAGGGAGGAGGGGAGCAATAAAGTGAGCATTAAAGAGCAACAATAAGTGCATGGGCAAAGCACGGGTTTGCTTTAAATCCATCTAACAGTACAGCAGTTTTTTACCATTTATATTCTAATATAAAGATGACTTTTTATTGAAACTAACATTTAATTCATCAAGAGAAATGTTGAGGGACATTCCAGCTTTCTCAGGTGAGGCAGTTTCATCAATAATCTGTACATTTGTCATTTTTGTATATTTGGTAAGAGCTTTTTAAAGTGTCTGTGTAATCACATCTAAAGGAGATAAATGATTATTAAACTGGATTAGCACCAGCATGGAAGCACAGCATGTGTTTTCACTGAAGAGGCGTGCAAAGGTCAAATATTTAAAGGTCATCTAAATGTCACAAAGGAACATCGACAAAATAGCACTATGAAGGTTTATTCGTAATGTGAAATATAACCAACATGAGGAATTATATACATTTTTATTCCTCTTTGCATATGGTGTAAAGCGCGCATAAGCATGTCACATGTTTGCAAGATTCTGCATCAGCACAATTGGTAATTTCATGGTAAAGTCAAATTTGTTGAAATCACTCAGCTCATACCTACTTTTAAAATAATAATAATAGTAATAATAATAATAATAATATGTTATTAACGGTAATAATAAAGTAATAAACATTTGTTTTTGCTATTAACGGTATTAACAAATTAAAGTATACATGTATAGCCAAATCGGTTTTTTTTAGTTCTGGATTGAGCAGGGAAGGGTTAAAACCCCATATTAGGTAATTTATTGCTGTCTGTGAAATTTCCTTTCATTTCCTGTCCCAGAGGCACAAGCAGGAAGTTAGAGGAGATCTCCCTAAGTGAGGGGAATTCCCATCTTAGACAGCTGTCCCCAAACAGGTGTCCCCATCTGAAGATTTTCTTTCACCTCTTTTTCTGGTAACAATGCTAACATTTTGGATATAAGTTGGTTATACACGGTTAGGATTTTGAACAAATAAAATCGATTTCGGAACGTTTGTTCGATTTGCTAATCGTTGATGTGGTGAAATCGATGATCGATTTCACTGCTAAAGGAGCATGTTGTAAATGTTTTATCAATCGAGTGAATGTGGATTTCTTTTGAAAAGCTTCATTCATTCCAAAACCAAATGTTGAATAAAAAGGAAAATCCAAACAAAATTTCAAATGACAATCACCAAGCTGCTGATGGTATTATCCAACACTCCAACGGGATTTTTCGTACGAACGGTCGTATGAAAATCTACCTGTGTATACCCTACTTTACCCTTCCTTTTTTTCTTGATAGCAATCCTCACCAGCACAAATCATGGCCACTGTCAGAGATCATGGGCCCTCTATAACGCATCTGACAGCCCCCCTCCCCAAGTGTCACCCCATACACTTTAATCTCCCCACCCCAGTATGTGTGACTCCCCATAAACTTTAATTGCATATATTTGAATGTCATCCGTTAAAAGCTGACCTGTACTCAGATATATATATATATATATATTTTATGTTACATGCATGCAGGCTAGGTAATGTGTAGGACCATGTAGTGCAGGGCAACGCTCAGCCTGTGGAGTCCTTGGATGCCGTATCCTAGCAACGTGACAGCTGCTTCACCCTGTCTGTGAGATGTCCTGCCCTGCTGATGTAACTCATTGGCTGGTGGTTCTCAAGCCAGGGATCTCATTGGCTGGTGGCATTTCTTGGTGACTAAAAGTGACTTGAGAGCAGATGGGTGTTTTGGGGTGATTTTGGGGTGATATGGATTGTGAGACATACTGAAAGCTCTGAGTTCAGTGTATGACAGAGGCGGACAGAGGGGGGGAGGGGGGCATACTGCTATCTATAGTGCCTCATATCATTGTTTCCAACAGCCGGTATCATATGCACAAACATCCTTCTTCATCCGGCACTTGGGTCGTCCATGGCCATCTCCTGTCAGGCAGGCTTGGCACAGGAGTACCTGTATCCCTCTATGAGCATGCCTAGTGAAAATGGAGGGATGAATCTCCCCAGTGGGGACATAGACAACACTAGAAAATTAAAAGAGGGTCTAACCCTTCACCACTCTATCCAAAACTAAGAAAAAAGGTTTGGCCTAGAAATTCACTTTAATCATAATACTAATTATATACATGAGTGATAATATTAGCAATGGTATATTACTATTGTGAATATTATCAGTAATAGTAATATGCTGGTATTACTATTATATAGCACTCTTCTTACTACTATATTACTATACAGTATAGTATTAGTACTTTGTAATAATAGTAGTTGTAGCATTATTATTATTATTATTATTATTGTTATTATTATTACTACTATCATCAACATTGGTGGTATTTGTATCAGCAGCACCAGCGGTGGTACAATCCAAATTACACCCATTAATATAACTCTTAATGCTGTAGTTATTGCGGCAGCAATGTCAACATTATTACTAATTCTACTATTTTAATAGTATGGAAAATGACATTTGGCTTACATGGGTGACCACAAACTATTTCATAAAACACACCCGAGCACTTTCTGTGGGAAAACCCCTCTTTCTGGGTCACGTCATGGAAGCTGCTGGTCTATGTGAATGGTTTAGCCCTGAGGGCTTCAATGAATATGTATGAAAGGTTCATTTAAACATACATTGTCTTTAAGTTCTTGGGGAATGAAAAAAAAAAACAGCCAATGCATCACATAAAGCATGAAACAAGAGCTGAAGCAACAAAAACTGGGAACATTTTCACTTATCTCGCTCAGCCTACATATTGATTCAAAAGAACTCAAAAAACAGCTTTAGTTTCAGGAGGAGCACTTAGAGGTTCCTGTACGGAAGCTGCTTCTCCTAACCTCAACTAAGCAGAAAATGATCTAATGGTTAAAAGGGGTCATTGTGGTTTCAATGAACGGAGCTGTTTTGATTGGGGAAAAAGCCACAGCTAATCGAAAATAAGCCCTATCATGTAAAATGATACGTGTGTCCAATTTCAAAGGCTATACAAGGTCTACAGTGAGCAGGAATGAAGCGGAGAGGTAGACAAAGCATTTAATAGAAGAAAATTCAATTTGGATGCCTGACTAAAGTCCAGAAACGTGGCTCATGTATTAAATACACAAAAATGAAAGTTAACAATAAACTGTAGAACAATAAACAACACCACATTCTGACCTGACAGGCAGCAAAGGAAATATATCTTGGCATTGGAATTTGCCTTTGGCTTGTTGGGAAACGTCGATTACAAAAGTTTTTTCCTTTATTTAAAAATTAGCTGGGAAGGGCCCTCATAACTGCAACAAAAAGTGTGCAGAACCAGGAACTCAACTGCAGAAATCTTACCAATAGGTAAATAAAAGAGAAGCAACAAAGCGCCACCTCCTTGTGTGAAATGTTTTTTTATTTGAATAATAAAAATGGTTATAAATACTCACAATTATAACATTTCAGTCACGCTTGTAAATAAGAGACCACAAGATCAGTCTAAGGAATGTTCCGCTCTGACTGCGTATAAAAAGCTGCCTGCGGTTACATCACCATACTATCGTGCCACCGGCTGCTTTTAGGCTTGATTTACGCGTTTCAGGGGCATACCCCCTTCCTCAGAATCACAGCTTGCCTTGTCAAAGAGAGGGGTTTAAAAATTACAATGAGCCAATTCGAGGGCATTTCTTTCCTTCAACCCCATGTTAATACGAGCGGCCTCTCCACAAGCTGTGGATATTTTACAAGAAAGACTACTCCTGGAGGATTGTGTGATGGTAATCATTAGCGCCAAGAGTTAAATCTGTTTTATCTTACCAATATGGTCCACTTTTGTAGCCAAATTGGGATAACACCTATTTTATATTTGTTACATGTTCCAATTCACATAGCATAAGTTAAAAAAAAATTAAAATGCTTCTTGCAGTTTAAATAGATTTTACTTGGATTGGAGTTTTAACGGTTAACATTTCTACTTGCTTATCTCTGTGCAATGTTTGGAGAGGCTGTGAGGGGTCTAAGGTGGTTTGTCCATTGTATGTTAATTAAGTGAATGAGAGAAATACAATCTTCAAATTCCAGTTTTAAGCCTTTCCATTAGGACACTGTGAAGCTGATGAGAAAAACCTGGAATCTGCCATCTTCCCTTAACAAACCATCAAAAAGGTAAGAAATATTTTTTTTATAATTTTTCTTTATACTGTGTGAATAGGAACACATAAACATATAAAGGGGTTTTCTCAAATTTGACTGCAAAAGTGGAAATACACTTTCAAGTAAGTTAAACCCCAACCAATTGTTGGTTATGTGTTTAGAGGAAGCACTGAGATCTTGAGGAATGCTGAAGTTTTACTTGCTAAGAAGAATGTTACATGTATGTATACATTGTGCAGGAAACATATATATATATAGGAAAACTTCCTGTGTATCATAGATAAGCATACATATAGAGACTAACATTGCACTACAGCGCCATCTACAGCTCAAAAGGCATAACAGTATATGCTGTTGCATTTCTACCACCACTAACCATGTATGAACTTTGACATGTATTTTAAATGTTGTTGTCAAACTTGTTTTCTTTAGGAAACTAAATGTAATCCAGTTGGAATGTAGATCTCCTGGGATATAATGATCTGTCAGGTGGTTTAACACTCCAGCATCTACCAAAAACTGAAATAACAATTTTGACCCTATACATTTTATGCTGCACTAATAGGGATGTAGGAGCTGAATGACAGCTGTTCCTTGTAACCCTCTTAAGATAGTCACACATGAGGCGCATGCACGAAGCTGACCAAGATGGCCGCAGTTTGATCAGCTCCGCACCGGACCGGGCGCCTTACGGATCATAGGGTTGATTTTACTGCCATAAACTGATCACCCTCACTGAGATATTATTGGGGACTCAAGGAGTCGATTGATATCGATATGGGTCGTACTTTTCACCAAAGAAAAAGGCCACACTCAGCCAATCAACTCTCCACGAGGCCTTGGGAAGGATGTCTCGCAGATCCACGTACAGGACGCCGCCGCCAGACGAGGATACGCGATCCTCAACGGGCACTGTTTCATTACCTGACCAAGATAGTCACACATGGTTTGCTAGCTGAAGATCTGCTTCCAAAGTGCTCTGAAATGTCCTTCACTTCAAGAGTTAAGAAACCAATTTACCTTCCCTGCCCCCACCCCTTACACTATTATCTTTATTGCTAAATTAAGAAAAGAATTAAAAAATAAGTAACCCCCTCATAGCAAATCTATGGTCGTACACTGCTGCTGTCAATCCCAGCTTCAGTTTGTGACCACCAACAAACACATTTTTGTTACCCCTAGCTACCGTGTGTGTTGCACAAATATGTGATGGTTTGCTGTTGCTATGCCAGGACATTCACAGCTGACTCTCATTCCAAGTGTTACAACAAAGCTGTGCTATTTGCTGTTGTGATCTCCATGCTAAAGCACGGCTGGCTTAATTAGTTGGCTATTAATGGTAGACATGGCCTGGCAGTCAATTGTTCTCGGTGGTAGACTTGGCCTGAGTGATTGCCAGTGTGTAATTCTCGTGATTACATAGATGTCACCTTATCCCTGCATGAGTCAGACACTGAAATTAGATTGCAAACTCTACAGAGGATATTTAAGTGCAGTTAATATTACATAATTTAATTAAGTGATGGAGTGAATTGCTCATGCATACTTTCCACAAGTGTCCTTCATTCACCTTTCAGTGAGCCAGCTGCCACAGTTGGGAGACATATCGGGTCTATACATTTAGAGTGAGCACTTTTAACGTACACACAAGTCACAGTGCCCAAGACAGTCAAAGCAGGCAAAGGGGGCTGCACCATAGCTTGGAAAAACATTGAGTAGGCCACTTGACCAGTCATAGTTGAAGTGCCAGTAATAACAGAGAACTTGGCCAGTGACTGTAGTAACATGGGGTTAAAGGAAAGAAAGCAGTAGAAGCAGGCATGATGGTTTAGAAAATTTCTTACTATTGACCAGTTGCATCAAGCCTTAAAATTTACAAACTGCAATATTTTTTTCTTGATATTTAGTTTCCTTCTTCCATTCACCTCTAGACATTTGTGGCTAAATTCTGAATAAAAAAACACTGTTTTTGGTAGGCTGGTAAAGAGAATTTTGAGAGAAGTCTGGGGACTCACCACAGTTTTATTGCATGGTGTTCTGTACATTTATAAAGTAGCTATCAACAGAACATTGCAATGAGTGGAGCGATTTTGGAGTAATTAGCTGCACAATTACTGCAAAAACTAGGGATGCACCAATACCGATACTGGTATTAGTATCGCTGTAGAGTATTTGGGCGAGTACTTATACTCACCCAAATGCTCCAATACGTTCCCCGATACTGAAACTTCTGGTCAGGGGGAGATTTCCTCTGACCGGCAGTGCTGCAAGGGAACAATGACTTGCTGCCTGGTCTCCTGATTGGCTGGGAATCCGGCTCCATGCTGTTTGGCCAGCTCCATGCTTATTTGGCCAGGAAGCCGACTTCCCAGCCAATCAGCATGGATCTGGCCAAACAGCATGGAGCCGGCTTCCTGGCCAATCAGGAAGCGGGACGGTGGGTAATGACCTGCCTCCTGGCTTCCTGAATGGCCAGGAGGCCGGCTCCATGCTGATTTGCTGGGAAGCCAGCTACCCGGGAAATCAACATTGAGCCAGCCAAACAGCTGGTTCAATGTTGATTGGCTGGAAAGGCGGCTTCCCGGGCCAATCAACTTCCAGCTGGCCAAACAGCATGTTTGGTACTCAGTATCGGCAATTACCGAAATATACATATCGGTATTGTAGGGGGTTTAAGGGGGTTATTCACAAAAGGGTGAAGAGTTTGGAAAAGGCAGGAGAAGTGAACAATCTAGGACAACACAGCTGATTTGGAAAGTGAGCTGCATTGGAGAATTTTTCCAAATCAGCTGTGTTGTCCTAGATTGTTCACTTCTCCTGCCTTCTCCAAACTCTTCTTCACCCTTTTGTGAATAACCCTGTAAATTTGTGTGTAAAGTTATTTCCACAGTCTAGTAAGGTTTTGCTAAGTAGCAAACCTTTGGACACTGGTAGCATAGCGGCAACTGGAGCTCTTGTGATAAGAACATACACTAAAGCTGGCCATATACTGCTCAGATTTTCTAAAGAACTTTCGTACGAAAGAACTTTCTTTCGACTCAGCGATCTCAACCATAGTGATGAAAAAACTCGAAGGAGCAGGATGGAAATTTTTTCTCGAATTAACAAAATTCTAACAGTGAATGTAGATTTTTTTCAAGAAACTCCATTCATTCCAAAATCGAATGTTTGAATCAAAGAAAATCTCGAACATTCGTCAAGTGTCTGATGGCATTATCTGGTGGAAAAGTAAGATCTTTCATTTAAATGTTTGTTTGGAAATCTACTGTTGCATGGCCAGCTTAATTGTAGATGTAGTACAGGGAAAAGATCCCTGCCCAGTATAGTGGTGCATTACTGTACATTATAATGTAGAAATATGCCTGTCGCAACCTCCCAGCTCCATCTGGTGGTTGCCTCTGTCCCTGCACCTACCCCAGTCTAGTTAGCTGCGGGCAAATCTGGCTAGTCAGCCTGGCTACATTCCCCTCACAGCCTAGGGGTTTTGTTAGTGGTGCTTTATTTAAGCATCACAAGCCCAGGGCTCGGGGCTTGTGATAGTTCAGTCTAGCTCAGTCTAGTCCAGTATCCTGCCTTTGTGTATCCTAGTTTTGCCTGGCACTTATCCTTATCTTCTACCACAGTCTTGTCTCTTTAGCCTGTTCCTGTCTTGTATCAAAGTCCTATCTTGTTCCTGTTTCTTAGTCTTGTCTTGTATTTTGCTACTAGTTCCTGTCTTCCTTTTTGCGTTCAGTTTGTCTTGTACCCTGCCACCAGTCAGTACTACTTCGTTGTTCCTGGGGGTTTGAGGATAGATCAGAATTGTGAGGTGAAGGGCCAGAATTTATAATTACAAACCCTAAATGTTAATAATCTGAACCAGAAATTGTTCCTCCTGATGTTAGTTAGTGGAAGGACTGTTCCTGGAGAAACCTGCTTGCTCAGCCTAAAATACATTTTCTGTAGTATATAATTTCTGTTTGCTTCTTTCCTGCAGGAGAGAACATTCATTTTTAAAGACGTGTTATGAAATATGTTTCACTGTCAGCGGGAAGTCATCCGTCTGAATATTAGTACAGTTCTGCTAAGACTATAGTCCTTCCTCCGAGGGCACGCTTGTTAACCTTCTACAAAACACCATAATTTTCCCACAAAGAGAAACAGTACATTAAGGAACATTACACGACGTGTTTACTTGTTCAATTCCTGCTCCAACAAGCCCTCATTTGTCTCCCGCTGAATGTGTCATTTATATGATTGATTGACTACAATACTAGCTCCTTTATGTAACATAAGTAGACTATATTCCATCAAATGCTGTTAGAAAAGAACACTTTATTTGTGTTAGATCATCCACTTACAAGGATAGGAAACATCTTATAGCATTATAACACTGCAAGTGAGCTTGCTTCCATTTAGATAGTGACTCAATTTGCTAAATCATTATATTTAGCTTAACGGGGAGCTCCAGGAAATATCAAGGGAAAAGACAGTGGGAGGAAAGTCTCATACGCCAATTATACTTTGATCCATGCTGTCCTTTCCCAAATACGGCTATCTCAAAACTGTGCCTAAATTGCAGCAGTACCATTGCTCACAACTGTCCCACTTTTAGAACCAAATCCATTTTCCCTCCTTAAATATATTTAAAGTGGAAGTAAAAAAAAAAAAGAAATGGCTGTGAGGTCTGGACTTTTGGTTGAAGAGGCATGCAGTCTACTCACCAAAAAAAAATCTTATTTCCCATCAAATACATTTTGTGTGTACACTGTATGTTGCGTGTGCGATGAAGTGTACGCACTCTCAGATCATTCATGGCATCTCTAAGATGCTGTGAATGAGCCAGATGCTGGGAAGGATGTATCTTCTATGTGCATGTGCAGGAGGTACAGCCTTGGTGGCACCCAATGAGCAAAGAGGATGACTGGAATTCAGAAATGGCAGTGGTGGAGATGGCAGCAGCGGGGGACAGAGAGGGTACCTAAAATCAATCCAGCAGCACTGGAGAAGGGCACACTTGTTTGGTAAGTGTGCCAGAATGTGCAAGGATGTGCAAGGATGTTGTGCACATTATGGCAAACACTCACCCAGCATGCAGCGGTTTACTTCTACTTTAACTATCAGATGTTTTATACTACATTAAACCTTTCATCCAACCTCCAAATGATTGCATTCATTATTTTGAAAGGTTTAGCAGCACCCACACTTTTTTTGCAAACTTTCAAGTGGTCAATTTCTCCAAACGATTACAGAATGCATGGGTTAGATATGTGCCCAGACATCACAAACTGCCACCATAGCCATTAGACACAAGAGGACCTGTGCATAGAGGACTCAGTGTAGAGAGTGTTCCCTGTCGGGATCGAATCTAGGAGCCCATTGCAGCAAGCTAAGAACTCTTTGTATTGCAGAGGGGCCTTGGCACCTGACCTTTTGCTAGCTTGACCTCACAAGGCCTTTCCAGGGCTGTCTGCTCAATGTACAAAGATGCAATGCATGGGAACAATGTCAGTAATACTTTGACTGTTTCTTGTTTCTTAATGAGATCTTTCTACTGTATGTTATGCCAGCAGATCAAACCTATCATATTTTAAACATTGCAACTTTAAGGGTTTAGCCAATATCTACAGAGGGTGTGGACAAAGTAATGTGAACATCGGTATTAAAGGCCTAATTGTATTTGTGAAGGCTACACTGAAAATAAAATGTGATTAATAGGTTGTATGCCAATGTATTACACTGTTAGTAGGAGTGGTCATTGGTCAGGAAAATGGGTGACTTTTCAAACTCCCAATGAGGACAAATCATTGACTCCCAATAACAGGAGTGGCTATAACCTCAACAGCCAAACTGCTGTTTTTAGAGGAACAGTCTTTAAAGTTATGACTGCATAAACACAGCATTGCAGGACTTCATGTGCGAAGAAGAATAGTAGCTGAGAACTTCAATTTTAATGTCGGTTTTACCCCTTGTTGTTGACTTTGTGATGCTCTCTTCAGTCTATTTTTGTGGGTCACCATAGTGAATATTGAGTTCTGTAGTCCCTTTTCCTGCAGTAGTTCTAAGTTGTTTGGCCACAATCCTCATTAGTAGTCAATAATTCCTGCCATTTAATTTCAGTATTCAGCCACATTCTTCTCCAAAGAAGTCTTGCAATGCTTTGAGTATACAGTCATGTCAGTGGAGGAATTTGGCTGCTGTGGTTACAGGAGCTCCAGCTAAATGGGCACCAAAAATGTGTTTTCTTTGGAAGTTTGACAAGTTACCTAATTTACAGACCACTCGTATGGACTAAAACAAGTAATATACTGGCATACAACCTATATCTTCAATAATTTGTTGCATCTCATTGCTACTACTAGTCTACATGCACTCCGGCAATGGCTGCATGCAATTTCTTAGGATGGGTTTCCTGATGGTGACAACAGTGGACCTATGCCTGCGTTATGTGTTTTGAAATGACCACTTTTAGTCTTAGCCTGTGTGACATTGCAGGAACACAACTGGGAGGCAGACATGGTGTTGTCACCCTATAACAGGAAGTGCCTGTACAAAGACCTTCATTGCAGGATTACCAGGTATTATTTTAATGAAATCAGATTTGGTATTTCAACTGTGCATTTACTTTTATGCTTGTAGCTCATCTTTCATTCTCGAAATCACACATGAATAAGCAGAAATGAGCAAAAGAATAAAAGCCCATAAATTAAAAACTTATCATAAGAGTTTTCCCATGAAACAGTTATAGTGCAATTATTAAGGAATTGGTCACACTATGTCTGGAGATTTGCTCTTCTCCGCACCTGAGCAACGCAGGTCTCTGCAAGGAGCCCTTTCATACCACAATGGAGTGGAGAGGTGTGCAGCATGCCTGCAATTTTCTGCACTGCAGCTCACCTGAAGCTTTGCTGGGGTACATAGAAATGAAAGAAATATCACCCAGAAAATTATTTCCATCTCTAATACAAAAATGGTTTTATGATATTATAGGATAATGGATAGAGGCACAAAAATTATTCCTTTTATTATCCTAATTATTCCTTTTTCTAAATCACCATATTAGCACAGACGCAGCCTACCTATAGACACATTCTTCGAACAGATATACCAGCTTCCCAGCTAATCAGCATCGAGCCAGCTTCCTGGCCAATCAGGACCCGGGCGACGAATAATGACCCGCCTCCCGGCTTCCTGATTGGCCAGGAAGCCGGCTCCTTGCTGATTGACTGGAAAGCCAGCTTCCCAGCCAATCAGCAGCGAGTTGGCTGTTCGGCTGGCTCGATGCTGATTGGCCGGGAAGCTGCCTTCCCAGCCAATCACCATGGAGTCGGCTTCCCGGCCAATCAGGAAGCTGGGAGGCAGGTCATTACTTGCTGCCCCGGCTTCCTGATTGCCCGGGAAGCCGACTCTATGTTCCCCTACGGCTATGCCGGTCAGAGGAAATCTTCTTTTGACCAGAATTTCTGGTATCAGGGAAGGTATCGGACCATGTGGGTAAGTACAAGTACTCACCCAAATACTCGGTATTGACACCGATACTAGTATAGGTGCATCCCTAATAAATATATTTTATAATAAAAATATATAACAGCGATTAACCTGACAGAGGTTTTAAAGCTGACATTTAATTCGCTCATATTTTGCCTCTCCTGATTCTACCCTACCTTCATTGACATGCTATTGACATTTTTAAATAAAACCCTTTTCATTGTCATTACATATCTTATTTTAGACACAATGATGTCATCACTAGGTCTCTGTGCAGAAACGCAGAGACCTAGTGATGACATCACTGGACATACAGGCATAGTTCTCCATGCCTGCATTGCATAGAAAATTATGCAATGCAGGCAGATCATAGCGGATGGGAGGAGCTGTCAGGGTGTTGTAAATAGCTTCCAAAAAAAAAAATCACAGCACTTTGCCTCAGTACTCCTAACAAGAACCCTCACCACTGATGCAAGCAGTGTAAGACCCAAGGCTGGCTCTTGGAACAGCTATACAAATATCAGCATGCCTTGATGGGTGGATGTCAACTGGAGGAGTGGGTGTTCCTAAACAGTTAGCATTTGCATGTAGACACCCAATGTAATGGTGAGCCTCCATGACTGAAAGAACTAAAATCCAGTAAATGAAAAGGGCTGGCCAGGGACAGTCAGGCTGAGGATGAAAGAGCTAGATGATGCTGGTTCTCCACGTAGGAAATGAGGCAGGCTCCACCTGACTTATTTCAGCTTCTAATGCACATTGTGAGAAGCTCTCAGTGTGCAGTGGGATCAGAGTAATTCAGTCCAGAAGAGCCGGTACAGCTTTGCCTGTGAGTTCAGCTTGAACCCTTCCACTCTTAATCCAAAACTGAAACGGAAATTATATACTTTAAGTGGTGAGTCCATTGCTACAGAGTGGTGGAGTTCTATCCATAAGAATATGTGTGCCCTAGCCTCTAATACTGGCAACATTTGCTCTGTGACTTGTTAAACAATATAGTAGTGTTTCAATCATGGCTGCTGACAGTGACACTCAGTCTTCCTTGAGCTGAACTCTGTAGACTCAGCTGTCACTTTCAGAAGCATTCGTTAAACAAAAATCTGATGTGCTTCATTTCAGATGCTTCCATATAGGAGGGGAGCGCAATGCTCCTGCTACACTTCATGAAACGTATAGCCAGCCCTGGCTGAACAGCTGTACTTGACGCCCTCTACAAGGATCATTCAATATCTTTAGCTGTTTTTGTATGTGATCTGCTGGGATTAGGCACTCTAAGCAGCTGTCTGCGTCGCCCCTATTTTATTCCAGCTAAATCAAACCGTTATCATACAGTTTCACTGGTCAGTGTTGAAATGGAACGTGATATAGACAGAGCACATTTACAGAGAAAGGTAATACAGCTCACTGGTAAAATTATTTAGAGCTGTAATTAATAATGGGAGAATGAGTGTGTAGGACAGAATTAAAGAAGAACTCCAGGCAAATAAAACATGTACCCTTGCAGAGGGGCTAGACCTGCGCTGCAAGAGTTAAGTGCTTACTTTGGCCTATAGCAGTGGTTCTCAAACTGTGTAACCTCAGGGCCCACATTTGTCCCTGGTCATTAAGTTGCGACCCAAGTCATTCAAGTTAATGTCAACGCATCACACCTTGCATTAATCGCATGGGACTGTGTGATTAACACACTGTACCAATGTGAACAGACCCTCAAAACACTAACCGACACACACAACCACAGACATTCTCACACACATACTGCCCCCAAAAATTATAATTTTTATAAAAGATCCACCCAGTCTCCCTACCTTACGAGAACTGGAGTGGATCCTCAGCCTGGTGTCCAGTGTGGGCTGCTGTGCTGGAGCACCATCCATATGGTATTGTTTGTGCAGCTCCCTTGCGTGTCCTGTAGAGGTGCCATGAGTTCAGTCCAGGCACCTCTGCAGGACACGCAAGGGGAGCTGTAAGCAATGCACATATGGATGGAGCTTCCTTATGACCATACTTCCAGCCCACCACACCCCAAGCTGACACACAGGGCCAGGCAGCATATTTTGAATAGCTGCTCGGCACAAGAACTGACAGTGCTGCGCTAGGGGGAGGTTGAGAAGTCTCTCAATAAGAAGGAAGGCTTGTCGCGACGCGGTGAACATGGGGTCGCGACCCACTTTTGGGTCACAACCCACCAGTTGAGAACCAAGGGTCTAGGGGTTGTAAGATTCACTAGATCATGGCTTCTTCCGGGCTGCTAAGAACGGTCCCTGTGGCCTATTCTCTCCTGGGTCCCAGTTGTCTCAGGGCCACTGATGTCATCATGTCTTATGCAGGTGCATTGGCCTGCATTGGACGTGAGGAACTTTCCATAGCCAGAGCAGAGGGGTAGAGAGGTGAGCACTCACTGCCGTGGGAGTGAGGATCAAGTAAATAAAACAGCTTTATTTGGCTCCCCTTGACAAAACAAGTACTTAACCCTTGCAGTGCAGGGGTACCTCCATTGTAAGGGCAAGTTTTTTACTTGCCTTAAGTTTTTCTTTAAAGGTACCCGTAAACATTACACCAGTTTTTTTAAGGGATGTCCACTGCAACTTTTCCTGGGTCCCCCCCAGCATTCACCAGTTCCTAGCTCTGAACTCATATCACTGTAGGATCACAGCACTTATGTAAGGCAGGGGGAGGAACCAATGGGGACCGTGGAAATTGACACTTTCCAGATTCTCATCGAAGTTTCTCTGCGATAGAGCTGGGCTAAGCAATGCGGGTGGTAGGAGAGGTAATTATTCAGCCTTTTCTTTGCAGGTATGACAGGGTCTCTCTAAAGATAACCTGTACTAAGAAAAAATAATGGGCTGTCATTGCTGACCTCTTTTTTTTGTCTCCGGCTGTGCTTTTTTTTGTCTCCTGCTTGCCAAGCCACTAGCCTGGAAAAATTATGCAGATCAAGAAAATTAGAGAAGAACTCCAGGCAAATAAAATCTAAACCCTTGCAGTGGGGCTTCCCCTGCACTGCAAGGGTTAAGTGCTTGTTTTGCCTAGGGAACTAAAATAACAGAGATATACTAACCCTGTACCACGAACCTGGCTGACTCCCTTCAGCCCTGTTCCCCCTCTGCTCCAGGTCTAAGGTCCTGTACTTCATCAGTATTTTGGATGTGAGGATGCCGAGGGACATTCGACCACTGGAGCAGAGGAGCGGGCAGGCTGAAGGGACTGGTCTAGGAGCCAGCCAGGATCGCAGTTCGGTTGAGTATAACTCTGTTTTAGCTTGCTAGGCAAAACAAGCACTTAGCCTTTGCACTTTAACCCACAATTCCTAACCTCTGCTTTGAAGATACTAGCTACCTGGCTGTCATGCTGATTCCTTGACTTCAGCACTTTCTAAGTCGCTATAAAAAAGTAAGGAAACATCACTTTTACTTTCCTAATCTACACGCTGCATCAGAGATTCAAAGAACTAATGGTGAAGACATCCAGGGATAACCAGCATTTTCAGAAGTAGGTTAGTAATTGTACTCTTCATATTTCTTCTGGTACTGGTTTCTTTAAATTTTCCCTGAAAGCTGAACTCCAAACAGTAAAATAATCAGATTAAATACATACAGATAAATTCTTTTAACTGCCAAATGATTGGTATTTTTTATCCATCCAGTCCTGAGATATACACAGCTCTACAACACAGCACAGCCTGTGTCTGGCAGAGCAGGAGACCTGATTTTTCTCTGTTGCAGTTAAGTTGCAGTTAAGTAACACTTACAGGTCTTGCCACTCCCCCAGCCTGTGATTGGAGAAGTGACTGAGAAGCAGAAAACTGATAAGCTCATCTCTCTGTCTAAGGTCTGTTAATGTTCATGTGTTAATGAATACAAAGTTGCATATCTGTGTTTTTTATTTCTGTCTGGAGTTCAACTTTAAGCTGTGTGCAGAATACTGGGAACAGCAGGGAGTGAGTTACCCAGGCAAAGCTGTGGGAGGGGCCCAGCAGACCCCACCCACTACAGAAAACTACAGGAGGGGGCGGATACAAGACCAGTCACACTGCACAAGAAGGGAGAGCAGCAGTGACTGGTATGTATTACAGGAAGCTCCAAGTCTCACACTGGATTACTGCACAGATCTGGAAGAAATACACAATGCTCACCAAGCTTCAAATAACTATTAGACAATTTGTTTATCCTGTAATTCGGTTTAACCATTGTCATCGAAACAAATAGTTATAGAAAATGCAAACTTTTATAGGGGGCACCAAAGCAGTAAGAGTGGAAATCTTTCAAATCTGTATTTACAGCTAAGAGATATATGCCCTTCCTTTTGTAGAGATTTTCTCTTACTTCCTGGTGTGTTTTCGGGACAGGAAGTGAAGGAAGATCTTCCCAAATGGCAAGGATACAGGGAACAACAACCTGTTTGTCTTCCAAATGTGTGGAACTATAAAGTAGAATCCATCAGCCCCATATAAAGTGAAGTATACACAGCACTCTATATCAAACTGAGCAACTCTGGCAAAGAGGAAGGACGAAAAACATACAATCCCGTTAAATTCTTCAAATACAAAACACAAAATAGTTAAAACATTTTGTTGCTATGCACTTAAGATTCCATGAAGCAAAATATCCTGATATCCCGGAGTCATGAGAAGCTCCTCTACTCTGATGGTATTTCTCACTTTACCGTGTAAAATTCAGCACTTCCTTGACATTTTAGACGTTTGTATTGACATTTCTGGGAAAGAGAAACTCATTTAGTATATAGTAACTAAGTTATATGGAAAGAAACTTCATATTTTGTACTCTGCTAATGTGCAGAATAAACCCAAGCAACCGTGTATCATTTCATTATACTTGGATCCAGAGGCCTGCAACAAAAAATCCAATTGAAATTTTACAATTTAAAGGGAAACCATCTTTAATTTTCAATTTAAACGGAAACCATCTTTAATTTTCAATTGAAAAGGAAACCATCTTTAATTTTCAATTGAAAGGGAAACCATCTTTAATTTTCAATTTAAAGGGAAACCATCTTTAATTTTCAATGAGTGCTCATTTGAATTATTATTGTAGATCTTCCTAGAACTGAATTTTTTATATTATTTTTGCTTGGTGTGCTCTATTTTCATATTGGGAAAGGTATTGGAGCATTTGGGCGAGTACAAGTACTCGCCCCAATACTAGGTATCGGCACTGATACCGATACTAGTATCGGTATAGGTGCATCCCTACAGATTAGTAAACTAATCATGAGATTTTGTTTACATCATTGAAAAGCCAGTTGGGGCTGGGTGTGCTGACACTTAAAAAACAATGTATTAATATTTAGTGTTGTAAGCAACTGCAACATTTTCATATTAAGTCAGAGTTCTTCTTTAAAATCCATTAGAAAATTTCATGAAGAGTAGTTAGAGCATTGCTGAGCAGCCGTAACTCTTGGGGGAAATAAAGGCACTGAACAGGGACTTTTCCTGTTTTCACAACTGAAGCTCTTTAAGCCTTCTGATAGATGAAGCAATTAACGTTTGTGGCTTTAATTATAAACCAGTGAAAGGGAAGCATAATAAAGACAAGGGGAACTGCACAATATGCTTTCCTACCATGTACTTATTAATTGATCCTAATGACCTTGCTACTTTTTCATTAGTGTGTGACTTATGACCTCATTAGCATAAATGGAAACAATGTATTTATTTTCATATTCAGCTAAATGTTTGTACTGCTGGATACATTACAGTAAGCGGAATTAATAATGTCTTCTTACCGCTAGCCTATGGGCCTATATGCTGCTGTGTCATGAGAATGTTAGCACGTATTCTCTTTATGGTTCAGGCAACCTCTTTATATAAAAAGAAATCCAAACAGGGTTGCAGCACACATGTAGAAGATCTGATGAAGCATATCACAGGTACAAGTTAAGGTAAGAACAATAGTTTGTAAATATATATAGATATATATCAATATCTCTCTCTCTCTCTCTCTCTCTCTATATATATATGTGTATGGGTCTTGTTATGAAGCAACATAAATAAATGTATTGGTTGAAGCTTCGGCTTGGTATCCTCAAATCTTCATAGATAGATAGACTTCAGAGTAATGTAAAACCTAAAGAATTTGATAAAAATGTTTGCAAATTGCACTAGACCTGAACAGCACAACTCTGCATCTCATACTTGCTGTGTTGCTGTCTGTAACAACAAGTCTTGCTGACCACAGTTTTCTATCTCAGAGAAAAAAACTGTATATTCTTCATGTTATAAAGTGTTAGAGCACAATGTCAGATAGGTATATAAAACACTTTTTTTTTTTAAGATGAAAATGGTTAAATTTCTATTATGAGCCTATCGATTGAACAATAACTTTGTCATTACTTAAGATAAAAACAATTATTTTATTTTTAAAGTCCATAGACCAAAAAAACACATGTGTATTCTACTTGATTAGTGTTAGTTTAAAAAAAATACTGTAGATAAATAGTATAAATGTTATTTTATCATTTGTCCCATTTAATTTGATTTTAAAATTATGATTCTAGTACAAGGCATTGTGAAGACGTTTACAAAATTTCAAATAAAGGCTTTTTCTTCAATTTTGTTATTTTTAAAAGCAACAAAAAAACTAACACACAAAATGTAAAAATTTAAATAATATTGGTTAGATAGAAAAAGAAAAAAATCAGGTGGAAAATAATGGTTAAGGGGAGAAAAGGAAGAAGGAGTTAATAAGGGCTGACTAGTAGACATGTGCGATTCGTTTAGTTCTGAATCGAAATTCGGACAAAATTTTGGAGATTCGTAGATTCGGAGCATCCGAATTTCCGAAATATAACATATCCGAAATCATCTGAAAGCATCCGAATCTGAAATTTCGCAACCGAAATTTCAGATTTGGAGCAAATTTCGTCCAAATCCTGTGCGTGCACTGTTAACATTTAAACGGATAAAAACAAATTAAGAAAAGGATTTTAATGTCCCTTTAATAGTAAAAAACTAGAGCACAGCCACAAGAAATGTCAAATGTGCCAATTCTGCTACCCCACCTCAAGTTGAATTTTCGGGAATTCGTCCGAATTCCGAATCTGACACGAATTCCGAATCAGATACAAATGCGATTCCAGAAACGAAACACATATAGGATCCGAATTCCAAAAAACAAAATAAATGAAATCCGAAACTAAACGAAACTAAACACATTTTTAGCTGCTGCACATGTCTACTGATTAGGGTAAGCTAAGATTGAATAAGGGGTTAAATAAGAAAATATACTTTTTTTTACTTGACAGGTTGCTTTAACATCATATGCAGATAACCTTATCCCTTTTATCTGCAGATGAATTAAAAAAGAGTAGATACAAAAGTAACAATGTTGTATCTTTCTAACATGTGTTTAAACAGAATTCAGTAACAGTCGATCCATTTTTTGACAACAGCAGCTCATATATCTGTTGTTTTTATGCCGCAACTCCCCATGGTAATTTTGACAGTCGCAAATTGCCGTCAAGTTTTGGGGGAAGCAGCAGGACTTCATACACCCTGTGTACTTAGACAAAGGTTTTTTTTTGGCTTTGTGTAGTACGCCCAGTGTCCTCAACTGGTTAAAATGATATTGTCCTTTACTAGCTGAAAGCTGAAATTGAGTTTGTAGTGGATTTGCATGCTCTGTAATCGGAAAAGAGGGCAGGAGGGAGCTGTAAGGTGGATTTAATAAAAAATAATTAGAGTTCAAGCTGACAGGGGGTTGGGTAGTGGCAGACAGTCTACACAATTTCAGCCTCTGAAAAATGTTGTTACTTTCTGATATGCAACTCTATACCAGAGTAAGGCATGCACTACTTTTTATTAACTGCAAAGGTATTGCGGTACCGCGCATAGCGGCATGGTCAAGCACATTGTGCCTAGGAGGTGCAATGCAATGTACCTGATGCACTGTAATGCACGACATTGGTGTGAACAGGCCCTTAGTGAACTATTAGAACAATGTCCAATTGTTTAGGGGAAACATAATTTCAAATGGGAATTCAGCTCTTTGCCAGGGATTGCCCCTTTAATTATTTCATTAAAGTAGATCTAAATTCGCACCACATCCCAGTAAACTTATTTATTTTTGACAAAAAGACTGGCTTTCAAGGTACAAAGATTATAACAATGTGTCTTATTTTCCTTGTTCACACCACTGCGTTCCGTTTGTGTGCGCTTAAAAAAAAAAAAGTACAACGTGTAGTTTTTTTTTTTTTAAGCTCACCACGGTGAGACGCTGTACAATCTCATTATGGTGAGCCTATAGATATTAATGACATGTCACTTGTGACATTTCAATAAAGTACTAAAAAAACAACAACTGTGCACTGTCCAAGGCACATGTACACCAGCAGCCATGCAGTTGAGGAAGTGTGCACAAGTCCTCAGGCATTGGCTGCCCATGATTGCTGTGGTCTAGCTTCCTGATAGTGACAACGATAAACCATCCCTGGGCAATGTGTGTCGGCATGCCTCCAGGGCCGGATCTACTCTCTCTGCTGCCCCAAGGCCAGGTTCCTCAATGCGCCCCCTTACCTGCCAACCCCCCACGGAGAATGGCAGACCTGCAGGCTGGACACAAGTGATCTCGGCAGCAATTGTACAAAACAAGCGGCTGCTTCCCCTGTGTACATTTAGCTCTGCAGGGCTAAATGTGGAAAACAACTACCCGCCCAGCGCCCGGAACTGCATGTCATGGGCATCGGGAGATAGGAATTCCACACCCCTGCTGCCCCTCTTCTCCCTGCTGCCCCAAGGCCGGGCCTTGGTTGGCCTTGTGGGAAATCTGGCCTTGCACGCCTCGTGGTAGTTTCCACCAGGGGCGCATGTGACAGGATAACAATGCAAGAGCACAACTTATGAGACAGTTGTCAACCCATAACAGGAAGTGCCTGAACCAGGAATTAATGGCAGAATCATTGGGTGTTATTTTAGGAAAAGTTGTCAATTGAAAAAAGATTGAAAATAACTATTGAAATTAAACTGAGATTATATGAAATATGTTTTACTGGCTTTAGCTCTACTTGAAATATATGAGACATACATGAGAGGAAAGAACGATAAAACAAGGACTATAACCACCCACCTTGAAACTTTTGTGTCCTGGGCTGGGGCCTTTGAGGTCTTTTAACTAATGCGGCCCTAATGGCTCAATAAAAGTGGCCTGGGGCACACAGCATTGAAATACAGCCCTGACCATTCAGAGTCGTCTGGTTTCTTATACTACAACTATTGTAACATAAGCCTTCTTTTCACCAAGTAACCAAAAATGATAACAGCCTCGACTTTAGAGCATAATGTGATTATTTTACCACAACAGGCATGAAATTCTATGACACGAAGGCAAAACAAGGCAAAGCATTTTCATCTGCCAGCCACTGAAAGGAAACATTGTGGCTGCTCACACATTTCAATCTGATGCATTTAGGTCCATTGAAAGACGAGGAAAATGGTCCATTCATGCAAAACCCCAGGACGTTTTCCCCTGATATTGATTTTGTGTCTCTCTGGCTTAAAATGTAGCAACGGCATCAACTTTTGTACTGTGATGAGTTCTGCAGCTGAATGTTCAGGTATTAACACATATTTCAAGACAATCACTAACATTTCATATGAGCTTTAACATGTAGATCTAATTTGAAAAGTCATTTGTAATATTTTTTAATCTGTAATTAAGGACTAACGTCCTTGTTCAGGCACTTTCTGTTATGTATTGACAGTGCCTTGTCCATGTCTAGCCATTTTGTCCCCGTGTTGTCACCCTGTCACAAGGGCTTGCAGTGAAGACTACACGCGGGTCTTTAATCACACATTAGGCCAACATGCTCCACTGTTGTCACCATTATTAAACACACCCATAGTGATGGCCATGTAGCTATTAATGGAGAAGATGCATACAAACAGGAAATGGCTGAAAAGAGGCTGTAGGAGATGCAACACGAGATAAAAAAAAGGTAAAAATGAATTATTAAATGAATGAATTATTTTAAAAAAATGGCAATTGTTTATGATACATGGTGCTTTATGTATCATCAGGTCATTCAGTTCAGTATATGTTGTCTATAAATAACTATCAAGTTCAGAACTAAGATATCACATTTTAAAGTATATTTGTATTTCTTTTCAAAACATTGTATTAATTGTTTCATATGCACCACTTGCAGCCAGCAAGTTGTAAGCAAGTGCAGCAGCTTTCTGGAGGCTCTAACAACATTAGCTGCTTTGAAAGGTCAGATGAGCAGGGAGATCACATTACACACCTACTACGAAAAATATATAGAGTGGATGACAAAGTTTTTTTCTAACAGACAGACCCATATGATTGTGTGACCAATACAGACAGGGTGTCTCAAAGTAAATATCGCTATTGTTGACAGCTTCCACTTTTCAGATCATGAATTTAAAATTGAAACGATAGTCTTTGAAGCAAAAAGTAATTGGTGAAACATAACATTTTTATGACATTCATAATAGCAGTAAATGCAGTATTATATTACATGCATTTGACCTGAAAAGAAAATGTATCTAAGAACATTCATATTTGCATCTATTTGCATAGAATGAACGTTCAGAAAGAGTCAAATGTTGAATGAGCCATCCACCATGTGAATTGGTTATAAATAGACCCCTTTGTGTGATGCATCTTAGTCCACAAAATCTTGACTCTACCATGAAAAGGCCAGTTGATTGTGTTTGCCAAAAGTTCCAAGTCCTCCCTGACTAACCCCTTTATTTTGATGGAGGTGCCTCTGACACTGACAGACAGGAAGTGGTCTTGTGACCACTCGACTTGACCAAGTACCCCTGCCATCATTTTTACAGGGTCCCTTTAGGACCATTTCAAATTCTACTTTCAGCAACTAATATTATTAAATCGATCCTGTTATATAAATATTTCTTTTTGTAAGGGGAACTCAATAATTGGGCATAAGTGCTATTACATCTCTCTAGTTTCTTTCTTTTCCATATTTATCATTAATGATCTATGGCCCATTTACAGTATACATGCATGAATAAATATGTGACAGAATTGCATGAGCACACATGGTATGAGTATAGTATTTGCATAATAAGTTTGATCGGCAAAATTGTCTTCTTTACCTTGACACTGGCTCTGCTAGATTAGCCTTTGGTAATATGTGATACCTTTAACTGTAAGAGTATATAATAATATATTTCATTGTCACCATTATCTTTGTTTTGTATACCTGATATCCACAGCCTAAATAACCTTACACAAACAGAATAAAGCCTAACTGGCAGAGGAGTCGGGGCTTAAATTACCACTTCAAAATACCTTCTAACCTTCATTGTAGAAAAACATGAGTAGTGCCCATATTACCTAAAGAGTCCTTGTTGCCAACTTTATACAATTGCAGGTAAAAACACAGAAAAATCAAGGATTTAAAATCCTTACTTGCAGTGCTTTTTTCTTGTCATAAGAAAATATTTATTTGCAATGTGCCTTTGGACTTGTTAGAAAATGTGACTACTCTAAGAAGAGTCAATTCCCCCGGCATAGCCCCCTTTCTTCTTGCACCTCAAAGCCATCTCCTTTTCTGGGAGGGTCAAATTACTGTCTGGGCTCACCCAGCATCTCTCCCTGTAATGCTTGCTTCTACAGGTTTTGGGCTGACCAACAGTCTCCTAAAGACCTCTGAGTCTTCTCAGATCCAAGTGATCACAGTCTTATATACTGTATATAAAACACAAGGCTCGCTTCACCAACTCAGTCACTGGAGTGGAGCTTCTTTTTCTATGAAAGGTCTTACAGAAGTCCATAGGTGGCTCTCTTCCAGAGTCCCACTATAAACACAACACAGAGACCCACATTTTTCCAGGAAAAGCCTGTGGGCAAACAAGCCTTCACCGACTCTTTATCTTAGTAACACAGGGCAAACACTGGGCATACCAACCCCCATTGCCCATACAAAGTCCACTTAATTTTCTTCAGCCCCGATTACGTACAAATTCCATAAGGAGAAATCCCAAATTGAGCTGCTCATGCAGAATTGTGTAGTTCAATTTTCAGCCTTCCACAGCTCGCTGTTATATATCCCAGTCAGTACACTATCTGCAAACCCCTGTGCTTGTGTGGGTTTCCTCTGGGTATTCTGGTTTCCTTCCACACTCCAAAGACATGCTGGAATTTTAATTGGATCCTGTCTAAATAGGCCCTTTATGTGTGTGCAGTAGGGACCTTAGATTGTAAGCTCCTTGAGGGCAGGGACTGATGTAAATGTGCGATGTGTAAAGTGCTGCGTAGACTGTCTGCGCTATATATCTATGATAAATGAATAAATAATGTATATCTATATCCTATCATGATAGAGCAGAGTGACAGGCCAGTTTGGCAACAGAAAGTTGGGACCTTCCCTAAAGGGGCCCTATATGCCCCTCCCATCATCTCCCTATATAACCTTTTATGTAGCAGCCACAGGAAGAGAGATAGGTAATACTAAGGGATATACCTGAGTGACAGCTCTAAGTATGATGGGGCTGCTGACATCACATACAAGATGGTGGTACCCAGCAGCAGTCTCAGGGTTTTTGGTTATTTACACAAGGAAGACTTTTACAGGTAAATAACATTCATAAAATATGTTAAGGAAGCAATTTTAAGGTTTATTGTTTGTTTACACAATGCAACCTCATCTTTTATATTTTACAAAAAAAATTGTATTATATTGTGTTTGCGTCCACTCAAATTCCTTTTAGTATTTTTTTTGCTTAAAATATCGATTTGATAAGCATTTGCACAAATATTGTGTGTCAACTAGCATTTTTCTATTCTGCATTTCAGAAAATATTATTTGTTAGGGTTTCAGCAGTTTTCTAGCAAAAAATTCATATGTCCGAAAAATTCTAAAAAATGCCCCGGTAGCAAAGCGGTTTAACCCACTCCCTGACTATGGTAGATTTATTTCACTGTAGGTGCTGTAGAAGTAAAAACTGATAGTTTGTGTGAACAGTTCTCTATAAAGCACTGCATAAAACCAGCGCTAGATAAATAGGAATTAAATACTTTATACGGCCATGTAAGGAGAGTGTGTCTGGTACATTCTGACTCTGAGCCGATGACTGCTACGTTTCCGAAATGTTACTCTCACTGAACAGCATTGTAAGGTGCAGATTGGGCAAATATTTATGCTCTGAAATCAATAACTGTACATAAAATATTTCGAGGACCTCTTTTCTGTGTCTAATGGGCCATGGCTCATTAACTGTACAATTAAAATAAATGATAAAACATGTGCACTTATTCGCACCGTGTTAGCTGACATAATAATCATCCTGAGCTCACTGTTCAAACCCGGTTTATTTTTTTAAAGACGCAATTACAATCGACCTGCAGTTAAATTCCTCACTACGTAGCACAGAATTTTACTGCCTATATACTTTCTAGATCACAAAACGGGAATCCTTGGGTGCAAGTTTGTGTATATGTTTGTGTGTGTTTGTACTGTATGTGTAAATGTGGTCAGCTTAAAGTGGAAGTAAATTCTAAGAAATAAATGACCCCCCAGGAGCCTTTATTTATTGTTGGCACTTACATAGTGCTGACAATTTACGCAGTGCTTTTACATACTGCACATTCACATCAGTCCCTGCCCTCAAGGAGCTTCCAATCCAAGGTCCTTATTGCACACACAGACTAGGGTCAATTAACCATCGAGAACGTCTTTGGAGTTTGGGAAGAAACCCATGCAAGCACAAGGAAAACATGCAAACTCCATACAGGTAGACGGGGATTCAAACTGGGGACTCCAGTGCTACAAGACAGACGCGCTTACCACTAAGCCACTGTGCTGCCCCTTAGCCGTAATGTGCTAGTATACACAGCACAGTAGCACAATATGGCAGAGTTAACTACCAAAATGATCCTTCCTGCACTCTACTCCCTCGACGGTGCTTCCATCTTCATTCCAGTCTTCAGCCCCTTGATTGGTAAAACCAGATGAGGTAACTACTGAGCATGCGCATGGGAGGTATTTTGTCTCGACAAGAATCCTGCCGAGACTGTGTGGCTGCTGTAAAACCAGCTGCTGACAAGCCTGAAGTACTCCCATGCCAACTCAATACAGCTGCAGGGATTGTAGTCCACATACATGACTTCTGTCATTAAGCCCTGATGAAGGGGGTATGTTTTGTCATGATGAAGTGGATATGTTTTGGACCCCCCCGAAAAACTAATTGGATACACTACTTGAATGTCCTCTGACCTTTATCTATCTATCTATCTATCTATCTATCTATCTATCTATCTATCTATCTATCTATC
>NW_017306269.1:5453953-5504033 GCF_000935625.1 Nanorana parkeri
TGTTTGATATTTATTTTACTAAAATCACCAGGAGGGCAGTGGCTATTAGTTATTTTTTCACCGGAGTGGGAATTTTTCATGCAGGCAGCTGCACTAAATTGAAAGGGGGTAATTTGATCTGACACAGGGACGACTTGCTTCGGCCGTGTGTAATAGCTACTGGGTCCGTGCTTAAAGTTCTATCCTACATCTCACTGTCTATGGAAATAAATTGCAGAGCTGCAAATTATTAAAGTAATAACATCTGGCGACTGAGAATAGTCATCTGATAATGCCTGGAAATTGGGACATTACTACATTCAATGGATACATTTCAAGAGTTATCATGGAACAAAGGCGCTATTGTCAGGAGGTTGTTCACTTTTCAAAATTACCTAAATTAAAAAAAAAAAAAAAAAAAGGATCAGTGTTTTTTCCCCCCTATGTTTTAGTTTTACACTTCATAAACTGTAGGATATCATTTTGGGGCTGTCAAGATGATTTGTTGCAGTTTTGGAATATTATCTCTTCAGTTGCTTTGTGTGGAATTGTTTCATGTGTACACGGAGGATGACGTCCTTGAAAACAGAATCCACACAAGTACAAAATTTTTGGCTGCTCCTGAGATTAATCTCAAAGTTTTCCCATTTTCAGATGTCATTACAAGTCATGTAGACTCTTGTAACATTTTCGACATTTGTAAAACAGCACCTAGCCCCAATTTCTTGCAGTTTTGCCACTGTATTTCTCTTGTATACACATTTAAAGCCAAACTCCAATAAGATGAGGGTGGGAGGCACAGCACAAACAGCCAATAGTTTAGTTGCAGTGCTCATGTGCTAACAACCAACATGCTGATAGGAAGAGGGAGCAGAGTGACAGAGAGATGAGCTTGTCAGTCTGTTGCCTTTTATTTCAATGTCCAGTCTTGGGCTTAAAGGAGAACTATGGGGTCGGGGCTTTTCTCCATAGTTCTCCTAAGGGTAACGGGAGGACACAAACTAGTGTCCTCCCGTCACCCAAAGCTCAGTATACCGCGAGCTACAGCTCGCAGTATACTGAGACGCTGCAGCCGGGACGGATCCCGACCTGGGCCGGATTTACTCTCCCTGCCGCCCCAAGGCCGGGTTCCACAATACACCCCCCCCGCGCCGCCAACTCCCCCTCCCCATCAACTGAGAATGGCAACCAGATGTCAGGGCGAAACAGCTCCCTTATATGCTTTTCATCTTAACTATTAACAAAAATGTATCTTATTTGTGTATCACTCGGCTGTAAATCCTCAAATCATCTCTGAATTGGTACTGACACTGTCCTTCCTTCTGGAGGGTGGCTATTTTTGTGCCCCATGGTCCCTGTGTATGTTGTAAAGTAGTCACCACTCCAAGCTCGCTCCTGAGATAGACTACAATCTCGATACAAATTGGTAAACTAAACATGAGATTGTAGTCCATCACGGGAGCGAGCTTGGGGTGGTGGCTACTTGGGGAACAGCACTAATTCAGATATTATTGGAGGATTTACAACTGAGTGATACACAAATAATAAACATTTTTGGTAATATTAAGGCACTTTAACCCCTTCGTGACTGACGACGTAGAGCCGACTGTCGGCTTTACAACAGAAGCGATCCTGGCGACTTACCTGTCGCCAGATTCCTGAGTTTAGTGCCACTTGAAGGATTAGTGCAGAAAAAGGATTTTTATTGCAGAAAACTTATTTTTGTAGATTTTCAAGGTGCGCTATAGCAGCACTGCGGGAAAATATTAAATTCTCCCATTTAGTCCAGTTCTGTATTCATTTACAAAATAAATGCTGCTTGTATAATTGCCTGATATATATTTCTAAATATAATTTCCACAGTCTCCTAGATGAGAGTTTGGACCAAGAAGACCTTGTTCTAATCCTGTGTAGTGTTGAAACATCAACAACAACAACAAGATGACAGTATAGTGATTTTGTACATGTTAAGTATAAAACCTCTTCTATTTCGTAAGGAAGTTTGCTTGAATGCCTAATGTTTAGATTAGCCAGACATGGGGATCCATGTGAAAGTTCAAAATTCAGGAACATTGATAAGCAAATCTTGCTAAGACTGCTCTGCTGGTGGTTCAGGGGAGTTTAAAGTGAGATCTGCATTGCAGTTCAGATACTCATGATCCTCTGGTCTACAATGAACTAGTAAATGGCTTCACTGAACCCCATACTTTTTCACTTGGAAAGCTCATAAGTTATCCCAATGCACTGGCTCCCCACCCCTACACCACAGACCTCTTGACCATAAGGTCATGATATCCAGTGGGGATCACACTTTTCATCAACTGCAAGGGATGCAAAGTATTGTGGGCAGGATTTCCAGCCTTGCTTGATAACCTATCTAATGAGGATGTCCTGTATTTCCTTGTTAGGTGTTTCGGTGATTAGAAAACATGGTACTTCCTTCACAATGTAGCAAGGCACCACTAATCCACTGCTAACCTGTGATGACTGCTTGCACTGAGATGCATAATATCTCAACCTCTTTAAAGCCTACAGTATGCATTATATAATTATGTAGTGCTTTCTTATTTGTTTTTATAGTTGCTACCAAATAACAGCATATATTCCATCCAGTCAAAAAGTAGAAGTGCAGCAGGAATTATGCACACATTCTCTGATAAAAGCCCCCCCCCAAACTAAGCCCTTTTACCGGTTCACAAAGCTAATTGGTTCAGCCACTGGAGCACATCAGTAATTCACAGCAAACATTCAGGTTAGGGCAAATGTAATTGCTTATCACTAATGAAGAAGAGAAACAAAAAGTAATACATTATTTATTATATACACTTTGATTATACATTTTGAATGATTTAATAATGGTTTACAAAAAATTAGCAAATTGTAACCAATCGAATTTTAGTTTACTGTGGTACGTATAAAAATGAGATCCGATTGGCAGTCAGGGGTCACTGCAGTCTATGCATTGCTGTTTGCCTGAATTAATTAGTCAGAAATAAACTCCAAAAACTTTAAGCATAACTTTACTCAGAAGACTTAAAATCTGCTTTTTTTTGTGATTCGTTTATAATATGACACAAGCAGTATAATATCCACCCAACATTCTTTGCACTGCCACAATTATTGTGTCCTTGTCTCCTCTTTTAGAATGTACTTAATAAGCTGCTTTCATTCTAAATAGCATTTCACCCCCTAATAAACTCAATCCACAATATTTTCTTTTTGTTGCTTGAATCCCTAGAGAGAGGCTTTCTAAAGTGACACTTTAAACACATTCGTATTAAATGCCACAATTGTTTTTATTTGTGAGGTTGTAATTTATGAAAAATGTTTGGTTCTGATGCTATTTGGTTTTGTTTCTTTTGCAAGAGCAGTAAAAAAAAACCCCTCATAATATAATTTGTTCCATGCTTTTAGGAAAAAGAAAATGTTTACACAAACGGTTAAATCAGTATTACAGTACAAATCAGTTTGCACACAAGTAATTAATTACAAGTAATCGAGGTTTACCATGCCTATATAAAAGCATGAGAGCACAGACTTGCTGTCTTCTTATTTTGTTATAGCCTAACGTGGGTAACACCATGTTTCATATAGTAGTTTATTACACGCTTGGTGGACAAAATAATTCAGAATTCAGTAGCTATTCACTGTCATCTAGCAGCCAGTAAGTCATCAATCATATTTTAAGAGCTCCAGAACTGCAGATAAATAATAACAATATGCAATAAATAAAATGATAATACAATTTATATTCAAAGTGAACACCACATTCTCCTGACACACACAGATGTCAATTCTCTTCAATGCCTTCACAATACCTCTAGGGCCAAGGAGACCCAGTGAGTTAAACTTTATTATTATATTTATTTTTTTAACATTTTTGTGGCAAATATTTTGTCCGAGTAAACAGGAAACTAGTCAGGCACTGATGCTACTTGTTTTTCTTTTTACTTTATGGACTACAAGTTTGATATTCATGGTCCAAGAAATGTGGTGGATAAACTGAACAAGCAGTGGTCTAATTATTTTTTTTATCAGTAAGTGAGTGATTTTTTTTGTTTTTCAATATTGCTTAAAGTTGTGACTGAGCTATCACACATATAGCACCTAGTTTATGCAGAGGCAGCTGAAACTTATAGTGTTTGAACTACACTGTAGGTTTATTCATTATGCTTGAAAAAGTTTGACACCAGAAATATTGTTTTTTAAGTACACTGCCTTGATTTAGCTAAAAAAATAGGTCTAGTTTCGGCAACATTATGTCCCCAGAAAATAAGGTCAGCTGCATACCTGAATATTCTGAATTCTCTGATGGCACATTGGGCATAATCCAAGATGACAATACGGGGATTCATCGGACTCAAATTGTGAAAGAGTGGCTCAGGGAGCATGAGACATCATTTTCACATATGGATTGGCCACCACAGAGTCCAGGGGGGTGATTTACTAACCTAAACACACGCACGCACCAGGTGCGTGTGATTTTTACACAGCAAAGCGTATTTTTCAAACAAAAAGTCTCTATAAGCATATTTCCACTAATGCCATATATTGAAAAATCATGCACATGATGCATATATAATGCTGCTTCACAGTTTAGACAAAAATGGTTAGCTCATGCATTTACATTCCTGCATTCATCAACGCAAGCAACACAACGTAGAGCTAATTTACACAACATCACCTTGCAATTCAGGGCAGGGCTTTGCACAACACACCTGCTGGGTGTGTACACACTACAAAGGTGTTTAGATTCCACCCATAGATCATGCTGGGAGGGAACACACTACAGAGGTGTATAAATGTTCGTGGTGTGTTTATAAGGTTAGTAAATCAACCCCCAGACCTTAGTCCCATTGAGAATCTTTGGGGCGTGCTGGAGAAGACTTTACACAGTGTTCCCACTCTCCCATCACCACGTCAAGATTTTGGGGAAAAAACTAAAGCTTATTGAAATGATGCCACGGCGAATGCATGCTGTAATGAAAGCTGAAGGTGGTCCAACTAAATATTAGTATGCGTGACTTTTTTCTATGGACAGGCAGTGTATATTGGGTATATGTATCCTGGGATTCATCTAGCTGTATGTCCTATGCTGATGTGTTCCTTGTCATTTAATTATTAGCTACAATTTCTGTAGTGTGAGCTATTGAACTGTAGTGTCAAAAGTGTCTCAAATATATTTCTGCTAACTTGCCTTTGAATTTTGTTTACTTTTATATTTACTGGCTATAATGTGTTATAGTAACATATTTCATATGGTTTGCACAGTACAGTTTATGGAGAACCAGCCTCTAATGGATATTTTACCAATTTGAATCTCCACTCTTATTTGTCATAATAATAATGAATTTGACCTCTTAGGTATTTAATTATTTTTTGTATTTTTCAGAGCAGAATTGACAGGTTATGAGTCCATCCAATCTCCTGCCTGAGCTCAGTGCCAATACCAGGCAAGTCTTCAAAATGGCCATTGGGCTTCAGGGTTATCCTTCATGCAGATCCAAGCCCGCTGGACCATCGGTATTCCCTAGTAGCTAGCCTTCATGTTTAAAAATGAATGCCCTAGTTATTGAGAGAATCCCAATAGAAGTCCAACATTTTTGCAATCTGTGACCCATGTCAACTTGTGTAATTGTTATAATATTATTATTATTATTATACAGGATTTATATAGCCAATAGTTTGCACAGCGCTTTACAATATAAGGAAGACATTACAGTTACAATACAATTCAAGACAAGATGGTAAGGAGGGCCCTGCCCATGAGGGCTTACAATCTAAAAGGGAGGGGCAAGTGATACATGAGGAGGTAGCTGCGCGGGGATGATTGTTTGAGAAAGTGATTGTATAGTGGTTAGGTTGAGGTGGGATAGGCTTCCCTGAAGAGATGAGTCTTAAGGGATCGCCTAAAGGCAGTCAGTGTGGGAGATAGACGGACAGGTTGGGGTAGAGAGTTCCATAGGATGGGAGAGACACTAGTGAAGTCCTGGAGGCGAACATGGGAGGAGTTGATGAGGGAGCTGGAAAGCAGGAGGTCTTGTGAAGAGCGCAGGGGACGGTTAGGGTGATACTTTGAGACCAGGTTGGAGATATAGCCGTGGCCAGAGTTGTGGAAGGCTTTGTACGCGGTTGTTAATATTTTGAATTTTATCCTTTGGGCTATAGCTATACAGGGCTTTGGGCTATACAGCTGCGTTCATGATAGACTGAAGGGGGAATATCCTGTGTAGTGGAAGGCCAATGAGGAGGGAGTTGCAATAGTCCAGACGAGAGATAACAAGGGAGGTCCGAGTCAAGGATGACACCTAGGACCTTGGCATGGGGGGAGAGCTGAATAGTTGTGTTAACAATCTCAAGGGAAAAGTTGGGGGAAGGTGCACAGGTGGGAGGAAATATCTTGAGCTCAGTTTTTGAAAGATTGAGTTTTAAGAAGTGTTGCGACATCCAGACTGATATGTCAGTTAGTAAATTAGTGACACGCAAGGACACTGAGGGGGAGAGTTGTGGAGTGGAAAGATAAATTTGAGTGTCATCAGCATAGAGATGGTATTGGAAGCCATGTGAGGTTATTAACTGACCAAGAGAGGAGGTGTAGATAGAGAAGAGAAGGGGTCCAAGGACAGAGCCTTGAGCTCTATTATTACACAAGTAACCGTCATGAACCGTTTGCATTATTATTCAACTATTAACTTTTATATTTATTGTGATTATTTAACCCCTTCGTGACGGGAGTACGTCCAGCCACAAAGGGACCAAATGACTCGTCACGTACACTAAGCCCAACATTATTATATTGGATAATTTTAAATACATTTTCACAACTTAAGCAAAAAACAGGGAAAAAAACACCTACAAACATTTTTTAAAATGTAAATTATGAAAATTTTAAAAAAAGATAAAATGCAAATCAAATTATTTTGTATTTTGTTGCACGTTGGAAACAAAAACATTCTAATAATTTGAAAGTTAAAATAGCCACTGAACCCAAACTGGGTTTTACTTGTTCAAAAACTGGTTTTAATTACTCTGTTTAGATTCAATGTTTCCTCTTCCTGGGCAACATTCTCCAGAATTGTTTTCACATATCTGTTGTTGGCCTTTTTAAAAATGTTTTGACAGCAATTTTTGATGAAATATATACAATTTGGTCATTAACCTTTTCTCTGCCTGGGTAAAATGTTGTCTTGAAAGTTTATTCAACATGGTACATATCTTTCAGTGTTTCTCGAATTCTTTGTAAACTGCCTCCATTACAATGACAAATGACTGATCTATCAGGGAGAGTTTGTTAGTCTAAGACTTTTTTTGCAGTGTGTGGAGAGACGTGATCTGTTATTTTTTTTCATACACTTTCTTTAGCTTGATGGTGAAACCCCTCTGGTGCCAGTCCTTACATTCCAGCTGTTGTTCATTCATCTTCTTCTACAACAAATACTTATCATCCTCTCACATTTTTGGAGCTAGACAGTGAAGCAGACAATATTTGTGGGAAAGCCTGTAATTTTTGGCAACACGTCCCACTAAGTTGTGCTGAGATAGAGTATTTGGTTTCAAGGGTCTTCCAAGAGGTTGGAAATTCTATCACACATTTTTAATTTCATGTACATAAGTAGAGTGATATAAAAAATATTAATGTGTGTAATAATTGTAATAGCCTCTAGCTACATCTGGCCATCTCAATGTGTGAACTACCCAATTTTCATTGGTGGTTTTAACATTGGTTATTGCAAAATTAAAAATTGTTGATTTAAATAGATGTATTTTGGGGATTTACATTGTCAGCAACCTTTAAAATGGAATTATGAGAGACGGGGCCAATGTAATGCTAGTATGAGCTAAAGAATTAGGGAAAGGGGAATTGGAGATTGTTGTGTCGGCTCAACATCCTCCTGGAGAAATAGAAGCTTTAATATTTTATATTATGGAATATTTAAGCCTTTATTGGATATTAACGTGTAGTGAAAAGTTATGCATTAAAGTCGTAACTCTGATTTGAACACTTTTTAGGAACAAATGCAATATAAACACATTAAAAACCTAGACATTTTTTAAAGACAATATCTATTTTTCAATGCTGCTTTACTATAATAACATTACAACGAAAAATGAATCACAGAGTATTCCCCACAACTAACAGAATAACATTTTTTCCATACAAAAGTTTATTTCAAAAACACACCATCCAAGAAAAATTAACAAAGACAAAGTTGGCTTCCTATAAATCTACAACAGCATATCTACCCTTATAAAACTAAGAATTTAAAACATATACAGAAATCACAATTACATCAATTTTAATTTAAACTTTAAAGAGCGACATTCACCCAATTTTAAACCCTAAAAACTTAGACTTTTTGGTCAGCTTTGCAGCTGAACTCCGGAAAAGCAAATATCCAAAAACTTTCTATGCTTTGTGTATTTCCTCCAGATCTGTGTAGTAATCCAGCGTGAAACTTTCTACTGAGAATTAGTATTAAATAATGAAGGGCTTTCATTAAATACAGTTTTTATAATATTTTTACACTATTTTGCATCAGTATCTGTATATCATTTTGCATCAGGATTATGTTTTTATAATGGTAATAGATATTGACAACACCTGATTAATTATGATTTTAATAAATACCTTATAGAGACATCAGGAATCTTAAGCCATCATTTTTAATTACATAGTTACATAGTATTTGAGGTTGAATAAAGACATTAGTCCATCAAGTCCAACCTATTAGGATCTCATTCTAGGAGTACCTGTACCCCTGTATATTACCTGTACCCCTGTATATTACGGTCCCTTAAGAAATCGTCCAAAAGTTTCTTGAACAATTCCACATTATTTGCTGAAATCACCGCCTGTGGCAGTGAGTTCCAGACTGATCTTACTGTGAAGAACCCCCTTCGCCCCTTGTGCTGGAATTTTTTTCCACCAATTTTAGGTGGTGGTCTCTAGTTTTTGTAACGGAGTTAATTTTAAACAGTTTATCGCTAATGTTGCTACCACCATTGAACATTTTGTACATGGAAATCATATCCCCCCTTAGTCTCCTCACCTCTAATGTGAACATGTTTAAATTTAGTAGCCTTGGCTCATAGCTCTGGTCCTCCATACCCCTAATTAGACTGTGTTTAGGTTTTGAAATAAGTTTTCCCATTTTATTTCCCCCACTAGGTTGTGCAGCTTATCAAAGTTGGCCCTTCTGAAGTTTAGGGTTCTAGTCCTTCCAGTACACTTCCCTTTTCTGTGTTCAATATTAAAAGTAATCACATTGTGATCACTATTACCCAATGACTCCCCAATTACAATATCCTCGATCAGCTCGGCATTATTAGTGACAATTAGATCTAAGATAGCATTTTTTCTGGTAGGAGTCTCCACCATCTGGTCCATGAAGTTGTCGCTCAACATGTTTAGAAATCGCCCCGTCTTTTCCGAACCTGAAGTTCCATTGGCCCAATTTATGTCTGGGTAATTGAAGTCACCCATCACGACTACATTGCCCTCTCTCCCAGCTATTCCTATCTGTGAGTGAAGATTGACTTCTCCCTCTTCCCCTATATTTGGAGGTTTATAGCAAATACCCACGAGAAGTTTACGGCTAGCGTCCGTCATATCTAGCTCCAGCCATAGAGTTTCCACGTCTTCCCCATTATTTGACGTGATATCGTCCCTTATATGCACATTTAGATTATTTTTTACGTAAATGCATTGTGTGCTCCTAGTTGGATAGGCTGCATGAGAATGGAGAGTGGTATGTCACCAGGTCCCAGTTATGAGTCTCGAATTGGGACGGAGGCGGGGTCTGATCAACTCTTGACTCTGGCCAATGGACTAGCGTCACGCTAGTGACATCTAGGAACCTGATTGGCTAACTCTCGATTCTTAATCCAGCACATTCAATGGGCAAGCTATGGCTTGCCCATAGCTTGAAGAAGGGGGCGTGCCCCGGAAACGCGTGGGCCTAAGCACACAGCGGCCGGTGTTGAGAGAGATATGACCGGCGGCTGTTTTTGAAAAGATTGCCAGAGAGAATTAATCCTACGATGGATACTTTGCAGGATATCACCAACCTATGTGTATCCAACTATTCGTTTGTGAGCACATTTATTTATACAACCTTTTAACTTACTAAAACTGTCTACACATAAAAGGGACGCTCTGTTTTTATTTTTACAGCGTGGAACTTTGCCTTTGCACAGTAGCTTTCTGTAATAAAGACCAATCCCTACTGCTCTCTCTCTTTGTGCAGGGTGACTGGTCTTGTCTCCAACACCCTTCCCCCTGTAGTTTTCTGCAGGCAGCCTGCTGGGTGGGGCCTGCTTGGTTCCTCCCACAGTTCTGTTGTCTGCACAGGCTATGAACACCACAGTGGTACTATCACTGCTACTTTACAAAGTAATATCTGGGTTTGAAAAGGTAATTGGTGCACACAAAGTGATTGTATCTCTATTGTGGCTATTGAGAAATATATTTAGATAAAAGTTTTTTTTTAACCAGGAAATCAACTATGAATAAAGTATATTTATACTCAGTAAGTAAAATCTCATATAAGCTTTTAAGTGGATTTTGCAGTAAAAAACAACGTCCACTTTTAGATCCAGGCACCTTCCCCCCGTAAACATTACTGCATATATGTTAAGTATAAAACTGTACCTGTAAGGAAAAACTTTACTTAACTTATACCTGGCTTCTGAAATGTAGGGTGTGACATCACTATCCTTCTGGCTAGATTCCTGGGAAACAAAGAGTATCCCAAATATTACGAGAAGAAACTCAATTTCAGTGCAAGAGCATCTTCTTGCGAGATTTGGGCTGCTCTGCATTCACCAGGATTTCACCAGAAGGAGCTTGACGTCACCTACCCCAGGTAGGTTTATAAACTAACTTTTTCCTTACAGGTAAAATGTTCAAACACCTATATGTAGTGATTTGTACAGAGGTAGGTGGCACAGATCTAATAAGCAGAGCTTGCATTTTTGGAACAAGATCCCCTTTAACATGTAAAAGTAATTTCAAAATGTATGTCCATTTCTTACAAAGTAGAGATTTCAGGGTTTTTTGTGTGTTTTCTTCTGCTTCCAACAAGTTTCCACACTTTGCTCTGCCCTACTATCTAGCTATCACATTGTCAATTGAGATTCTGGTTTTGCCCAGAAATAGTTTTTCTTAGTGGTTTGTAAACCATGCAACCACACTGCCCTCCTCTTACTGAAGGGTTTGCGCAAGAATCATATTGTATTCACTTTTAAAGAGGAGAAAAAAGGACTAGTCATCAATATATTTTCCTATTAATGATTTACTGTTGTGTTACACATGCATTGTGATATGCTTTTAAATATTATTTGCTTTATCTGTCTGATATTTGTCTCTACCCCTCCCCATAGCTCTGTTTTCCTCTGTGTAGATAGCTACACCCTTCTTCATTATTTTGCAGTTTTCATCTCTTCCACATGCTCTTTGCTGAATGGATCACATTATGATCATTTGACCTATCCTATGTTTACTGTTGTAAAGATCTGCACAGTTTGGAATAAACTTCTCAACAATCTTCACGGTGTCATAAATTGAGTCAACTGTCTGCCAACTCACTGAGATTGGGGTTACTGCAGCAGAACATTTACAATTCCTTATTCTGCATGGTGTCCTTGTTAGAGGCAGACACCTTCATACAGGTAGGGCTTTGCTTCCTCATGTTACAGCCCCTTGATGACTGGTGTTCTGGTTACTGGTGGGATAATGATCAAAGGGCAGCAGGAAAAGTGGAGGAAGAGCAAGCACACATAATGATTGAAACAGAAGCAGGGAGATCCTTGAACTTCAGTTCCTCAGGTACAGCTTCCACTTCATCAAAGAGAACATGGAGCAGCATAGTAAATCTCAGTCCACATCTCATGAGACTTAGGGTATGGTGTGCTGCTACCAGGAATTCTGCTACCAAGAATTTGTGTTGGATACAGCGGGTTGGAAAATTTTAGGCCCCCAGCAAAAGAATGCAGAAATTCGCCAGACCAAATTGTTTGTAACCATAATCCATTACCGGACCCTGTCCACAAATATTTGTCATTGGCACAGACTCCCCATGCCATTTTGACAGTAGTTACCCTATTAGCCATATAAAATGAACAGAATCTGCTAACAGGTGTAGCACTAGTGAGCTGCTGAAATGTTCGGTCCTCCTGCCACTCCTAGTGGTGACCCACCCTAAACTTGCTCTATCCTAGACTCTCTTGCTCACATTTTCAATCTCTCACTATCTACTGGAATCTTTCCCTCCCCTCTGAAGCATGCCCTGGGCACCCCAATACCCAAAAAAACCCTCAATGGACCCTACCGACCTCAATAATCTCAGACCAATCTCCTTACTCCCATTCACCTCCAAACTCCAAACTAGAACGCCTCATCTACAGCCGCCTAAGTCGCCACTTCGCTGATCACAACCTTCTTGACCACTTACAATCTGGCTTTCGCCCCCTACACTCCACCTAAACCACCCTTCTAAAACTCACTAATGGCCTACTCACTGCTAAAAGCAAAGGCCACTATTCCCTACTCTTGCTATTAGATCTTTCTGCTGCTTTTGACACTGTTGACCACCTGCTCCTCCTCAAAAAACTCCAGTCACAGGCTACAAGACTGCTCTCTCTCTCCTCCTACCTATCTAAGCGCTCCTTTAGTGTCACCTACAATTCTAACTCCTCCCCTCCTCTTCCTTTTTATTTACCATCTTATCTTGTGATTGTAATGTCTTCCCTATATTGTAAAGCGCTGCTCAAACTGTTGGCGCTATATAAATGCTGTATAATAATAATAATAATAATAATAACTGGCCCCAACACTCACCGACATCCCAGTAAGAATGCAAAGGAATTAATTAGGGCCTGTACAAGCTCTGAAAGGAAAAATCTGTATAAACACTTATAGCAACAAAGTGTTAACCCAATATTAAACAAAGGAACAAACAATCATTAAGACAGGGCCTATGATTTTTTATTCCCTCTTATCACCTGTAAAAGGTCTTTCCAGACTCATAAGTGCAGAAATGACTGACAACAATGTGCAGAAAACAGCGCAGCCTACCTTGCCTTGTGGCTCTCTCTCTGTTCTGCACACAGCTGCACCTCCTGGCTCCTGCTATGTCTCTCTCTGACTCCCACAGTCCCTCTCTTTGCAGCTCAGCCTCTCTCTTGACCCTGAACAGCATAAATGTTGACTGTGCCTCGTGTTATCCAGTAGCTCTTTCTTCCTGTGCCATTTGCACTCTACACACAGAGCACCTCAAGACTACCTTGGCTCTTCCTAGTTTGCCCAAGTCTCTTTGTGCACACTTTGAACTTTTCTTCCTTGCACTGTTCTGCTCCTCAGGATGAGCGGCTTAAAGAGGCCCCCAGCCAGGGCTACACAAGATTTGACTCTCCTTGACTTCAACGGGATTAGCTGATATGTTCGCGTTTCACACATTTCAAATAGGTTTCAACAAACCCCCCACAAATCAAACCCAGGCAGCATCTCCATCCATAGCAGACAAAGACAGCAGTGCCTTAGATCTTCTACAGCAGATATAAGTAAGGCTATAAGCCTGAAGTCACAAAAGTGCCTAGGCACACAGTAACATGCAATAAAGTGCACTGCAATTTTTTTTTAGGAGAAAATGAAGACAAACGGTTTTAGGGTACTGTTCAAGCACAATTAACATTTCTAGATTTTTTTAAGAAAGCAAATTTTCACATTTTGAGTTTAGGTCTAATTTAATCTGAAGTATTCCTTTAATCCAAATTATTTTGCAGTTTGGAATTCTATCAATTATCTATATTTATCTACTGTTAAAAAAGAACCTTAGTAAATGCCTTTCAGATTTTTCAAAACTTTACAGAATTCCGTGTGAAATCTCAGTTGTTGAAGGAACTTCCGACACTCCGACACATCTGGAGATCATGAATCCAAATATAAATATTCCTCAGTAAAATAATTAAAAGAAGCCTCTGGAGATTTAGCCAGTGTGGCAATGGATTTTTTCTCTATAAGCCTCTTATTCCCCTAAAGAAAAATCAGTCATTCAAGAGTTATGGAACCTGGAGGTTAATATAGATTATGACCACTGATTAGGAGGTCCTAAAGACCCTCAATCAGCATTTCGGTGACCCCACACAGATGAGATTTTCAGAGCACTCCCTGTAGGGTGGAAGGCTTCTAATCATTAGGCAGTTAACCCATTTATACACTTGTACAATCCTTTAGCATTCTGCAGACAGAACTATATGTACTCTATGAACTTTCATCTAGTCAGTGTTTTTAATGTTAGAATAAAAAGTAAAAAAAATGGTATACTGCTACTATGTTACAATGTGAATTATAGACAAAAAGATTATACGCGTGTTTTAGTATCTCAGTCCACATTGCGATAATCAATAGAGTCTAAAAAATAGACCTAAACTATAGTCAACAATAATAAAAAATTGATTTTATGTATTTGATCCTACTAAAATATAAAGTGTATGCATGGGCAAAACTTTTCTGTTTAGTTTTTTTAATGTAGAATGTAATGGTGAACACCCCTCTCATTTTATATTTTGCTCTTTTTTTTCATTGGGAGATTTTCCTTCACTTTCTGTTCTGAATTTGCAACAGGAAAGAATGTTGAGGAATTCTCCCTCCTAGATGTTGGACTACCTGTCATTTTTAATAAAGGGGATTGCCAAAGTGTTAAGCCAGTTATGGCAAAAGGGAGAATAAATATGTGGTGATTTGGTGCACACTAGTTTACCATACAAGTATGCAGTGGCATGCTGCAAACAAAAGGCAGCTTTGCCTGTGTCAAAAAAATGACACAAACATAGCAAAATAAAATAAAATATAAAAAGGCCTCAGGGCAGAGGCGTAACTAGAACCTTCAGGGCCCCGGTGCCAGAAAGGTCGGCAAATTCGACTAGGTCGGCGGTCTCGACAGAATATCGGTTATCGCTGTGACGGACTGAACCGTCACTGGGGCTGCTGGAGGAGCCTGGGGGCTAGCCTCCTTCCTACTGACTATGGACCAGAACTATGGAGACCCCCCTCAGACCTCTTGGGGTTACATGGAACCATTCTACCAGGTTTATGTGTGGAGTGGATATACTGTATGTCTCCCCCGACATTACAGACACACACATCACTGTGTTCATTATAGGCAGCAGGCTGGCTGGAGTGACCATTGTTTGCAATGATGGGATTAAGCTCCTCTCTGATTAAGGACATTCATCCCAAAGAGTTTCTGTTCATGAAAGACTTCCAATGCGGCACCTGGCTGTCTTGGGGAGGGGACACACTGCACTCTAATCTGATCCTGTCAGGTATAAACTCTGTGCGCTTCCTTCAATAAAGCAGATCTTGTTTTCCACCTCAACATTGGTGTTGTCTAATGGTTGAGTGGTTAGCGTTCTGTCCTAATATATTGGTTCTGTCCAATAATTAGGCAGGTTTGGGCTGAGGACACTGGGATTCGGGTTCCAGCGGAGAGGAAGCTGTTTTTCTGACGGAGGTACCCAGTCGGGGTACCAGGCGGTCCGTCACAATCGCCTCTTAGTATCCGGGCATTTTTATGAGTATGAGTATATAATCATTGTTCAGCAATGGATACCACCAGCTATGCAGGACTACAAGTCCCAGCAATACATTATAATGAAAGTCAGCCATGCTTCTCCTCCCCCCCAACCCCCTACACCCCCCCTTTCCGGTCCAGTCTTTACCAAACTTACCTTACCTGAGTCCTGCAGCACCTTCTTCTGCGTCTCGGTGGGCAGGGGGCGGGACTAAATGGAGAGGATCCTCTCCCACACAGCAGAATGTGCTGCCTGGTGGTGCCTGCAGCACATTCTGCTGGACAGGTGACCGATCACCTGTACAGCTACAGGGGGTGGTGTTGGGGGCAGCAGCTAAACAGCAACTAAAGAGATTGCTGACACCCAAAAGGTAGTCCACAAAAGGACTATTGAGTCCCTGAACTGTGAACATGGGAAGGGAAGAGTAACATGAGAATATGCGGTCCACCACAATGCAATCCACATTATTTTAGAACAATTTACAGTATAGCAACTAATTCTCCTTACAAAAACTGCCAGTGCTCCCTAAACTACTCCAACACACAATCACAATGGCTGCTTTGAACCCCCCTTTTCATTGAGGGGCTGGCACATAACAAAGCCCTCATTATAGGCCCTTCTGAAGCTGGCCATACACCTATAGATTATCTGCAGATTTTCTATGGTCAGATAGACCAATCTCCCACTGGGCCAAACTTCAGTATCTTTCTAGTCGACCCCGCTGGCTGTCAAAATACCTGAACAATATGACTGGATGCAGGCATTGTTCAGGTTTTTTGAGAGCCAGCGCGGCCGACTAGCAAGATACTGAAGTTTGGCCCAGCAGGAGATTCCTCCATCCACACAGTTTAGTGTAGACAGAGGAATCTGTTGCACTTTTTCTATCTGACCATAGACTGATAGAAAAAAATCTATAGAAAATGTATAGGTGTATGGCCAGCTAAAGTAAGCTTCTCTAACTTCAAAGGCCAGGCACTGCGATATTGTTACAAAGAATTCAGTCTGGTGAACTTCTATATTATTTTGCTGGGGCACCAAATTTCGAACATGCAGGATCCACCACAAACCCATGGTAGTTGCAAACCTGAACCTTGTCCTTATTCAGGTACTTCCCCTTATAGAGTGCCAACTGTCTCCCGTTTGTTCTCTGCCTTTGTTTCTCTGTCACATGGTGACAAACATTGTGGAGGCGTGGTTCACTGTTGTCACAAGTGCATGTGGAAAGGAAGTCCTGAAAGAGGCTGGAGGGCTTCAACAGAATTGAGACCCAAAAAAAGGATAAGAAAGTATTTTCTAAAAATTAAAGCGTGGCAGTTGTTTGGGATCCAGAGAACTTTAGCAAACGCAATGTCATCCAGTTGAGGTTTAGATCTACTTCAAGCACCTGTGGATCGGCCACTATACATACACATCGGGTTCACAGCTCCATTCTAACTCTACACTGAGCTGTGTATTAACCCATTCACTTTTATCCTGCATATCTGTATAGTAACCGTCTTCCTCCGTGTATGGCCTGTAAATTTGATGCAACAATACCAAGCCCCATGTTTAAACCCCCTCAATACCGATCAAATTCACTTTACAAAAAAAGATCGTTTTGGGTGTTTGTATACTGTGTTGTCTTTTTTTGGTTTTATTTTCCTTTATATAGTAAAAAATAAAAAAAAGTGGTTATTAAAAGCTGTGTCTCAGGACAGGAAATAAAGGAAAATCTCTGCGATGAGGATCCAGACAGCAATAAACACTTGAAAGAAGCTCTGACTCTTACCCATTCTATTACAAAGAGAAGATAGCCTCCCGGTTTGGAGAAATCTCCTCTCACTTCCTGCTGTGTTTCCAGTTACAGGAAGTTAAGGGAGATCTTCCCAATGAGACACAGACAGAAGGAAAAAACACGGTACGAACTATTCCATATTCTATCCAAAACTATAGTTTTTGGCTTTATTTACACTTCAAAAAACATTTTGGCTGCAGATTGGGCAATTTATGTGAACATCAATACATAACCATAGCGTCTGGATTAAATCTGGACTTGGGCAGATCAATTTGTCCCCCTCCTACTTCTGTATACAAAGAGAAGAGGATCTTCTACTTTGTATAATCGCGAGCATTCCGGGAGGATTACATATTCTGCAAACAGCTTTTATTAACATTGTCTACAGCTGTTGCTTCATTGTCACTAATTGTTTCCATTAAACATGTATGATTATGGAGGACATTCTACTTTTTGCTGTAGTCTGCTGCTGTGACTGGCAGATGTCATATCCAGATGGCAGGTACTCTACAAGGACAAATACAAGTCTATGCCTTGCAGGAATTCCTTACACTTTCTTTCAATCATGTCTATTTACATTTACCCTAACATAATATGCTGTTGAACAGCCTTTATTTATTTTATTATATTGTTCTAGGCATCTATTCTTGTTTAGAAAAACTGCCAATAAATATATAAAAAGCACGTTGAATAAAGTATACCTAGAGGTCATATACGGTATCTTCTTTGCATTCGTAATCTTGACAGAACCCAAACAGTTTTCAACACAATTGGCATTCTAGCTTTGGGATACTTCCAGTGACATGCTTTTAGTCTATTACTGTCACACCAGGGATCTCATCTGGACGCTGCCTCTGTAGCTTTTTTGCCTTTGGGAATTCTGTCTGTTTCTTAGATCGCAAGGAGAAGACAACAGCAGGGAGAAGTCATAGTAAGTCAAGTTACTATGACTTGACGGGTATACTGACAAACCTAAAACTCACAAACAACAATCTCGCCACCAGAGTCCCTATGATATATAAGAAACTGCTAGGTAGTCTAACCTCCCCAGTATCTACCAAAAATTTAAATATAAGTTTTGGTTGTTCCAACCCTTAAAGAGACCATTTCATGGTATAAGAAATGTGTCCCCTGCAGATATGAAGTGCAGGCACATACAAGTGCAAATACCTGCAGGGGCCTTCTAGTTATGTGTGGCTCTGGGCATCTCTGGGTAGTATCAGAGCTTGCTTCTAAGCCCTGCTCCCACACATTTCTATTGGCTCACCACTGTAATGGACAGGCTCACTGGCCAATAGGAATGTACAGGAGGAAGAAATAGACAGAATAACTTCTGAACCATGAAGAAGTACTAAAGCTGTGCCTGACAGAGCATTCAGAGAATTGCTTGAGTGAGGCTGCTGCATGTGTGTGTGTCTCTGCATTGTATACCTGCCACAATAAAAAAAAGCAGATTTGTGAGCAATTTCTACAACACAGAGAGGTACAGAATGTACTCAAAAGGCCCACATAAAAAGTCAATTAAATACACATAGTTATTTAAAGTAACACGTGATCCCACATTACATCTAAAATGGCAGGGTTGTAATAACTGCTCGCTACAGGCATAGTAAAATGTGGATTTAAGCTTTGAGCTTCTTGTTGTAACATGTCCCGGAATGGACTGCTGGTGTCTCAGGCCCCATTCACGCTGAGCGATTTATCGAGCGATTTTTGCAGCGATATCGCTCATATTTCCACGCGATATCGCTCTATGTAGCTTCTCCAATTCATTTCAATGGAGCTGTTCACATCTCGTCGCTCAATATCGCTTGTAGCTCCTACATGACCCTTTTTTCTAGCGATTTCGAGCGATTTTGCTCCTGATTGCATACAGCCCAATAGGAAAAAGTCGCTCAATATCGCTCAATATCGCAAGTCGCTCAATATCGCTCAATATCGCTCAATATCGCTCGTTGCTCAGTGTGAATGGGGCCTTAGAGATAGCTCATGGTTCAGGACCATAGATTATGAAACTTTGCCCCAGTGGATGTAAATGTTGCTTCATGAGGATCACAAGCAAAAACAAGGAAACAGTAAAGTTCACAAGAAGGGACACATCTCAACAATGCAATCCACTGCAATACAGCATCCAAATGACTTTTGGTTAGTGACGGTAACTTCTATGCCCAGGTGTTAAGAGCCATAAGGGCACAGAATGGTGAGGGTAGAGCTTTCCCTATGCTCCTCTACATTGAGTAAAATGACTCCAGCAGTGCTGGGGGGAGCACAGGCCTAGTGTAGGACATCCAATATAAGAGTAATGGTTTCTATTATTCAGTGAAATGTTTGCAATCAACTGTATCTTTTTTTCCCCTAGTCTCCAGGCTCTTACGCAACATCCCTTTCAATATGAATAAAATGTTACAGAAGACTTTAATATGTAAATATACTAAATGGGATTTCCTATGAATGAGCCATGTCTTGTTATTGAAAGTGTAAGGTTTTGTTCAAGACATCTAATCCCCTCAGCTGGGAGAAACTAATCCTCTTGTAATTAAAAAAAAGGTCAAACCTCTTGTGCAGAGCGTACAATAAAGGCGAGGGCAGTCCTTAAACGGCAGTAAAGAGCGTCTGTCTTTCAGCCCATGAAGTGTGCATTGAAAAAATGGCATTGTAGATCCAAGAGGAGGGCTGAATCAAACCGAATGGCTACACTGTTTTCAGAGAGAACACATTTGAGTAAATGTAAAGTTTACCTGACATTAATTTTTTATCTAATTTTCCCATTCCCTGAAACATTAGGGTGCCTCTGTTATTATAGGAACACAGCTAAAATAATGTCATCATAACAAGGATTGTACACCACTAATTAGAACAATCTCATATAGATAAAAAAGGATGTCTTAACCCAAAAAAACTGTGTATTCTACTGTTTCCAGTATTGTGGGCATTAAGTAAGCATACCGCACTTAGACGTTGATTTACCAATGGAGTAGAGCATGTTCACTTTGTATAGGGAATTTTCATTTGCCTTAGAGAATATGGTGAAACTTCACTGTGCAAAGAATATCCAATTGTGTGCAAAACAAGGTTTTCACTAAATGCCGGACCGCGGTCCGGACATGGGCCAAGTAATGGTTTTGTCCAGACCATCCTCTGCCGACTGAAGGAAGGTACTCTGATGGGGACAACCAATGTAAGCGAGCACTCGGATGGGGACAACTAATGTAAGGGGGCACTCTGATGAGGAAAAACAATGTAAGGGAGATCTCTGATGGCGACATTTAATGTAAAGGGGATTTCTGCCGGGGACAACTAATGTCAGAGGGATCTCTAATGGAGACAACTAATGCCAGGGGGCATTCTGATAGATCTGAGTCATAGCACAAACATGAGATTCGGACCTCAGATAGAAGACAATTATACCAATCAGACATCTTTGAATTTTAATTCAATACCCCTTGCAAGGTTCCCACAGTGCTGAAAAAAAGTAGCAAAAGTGACACCCAGGTGAATAGGATCAAGGAAGAAAATCTGACATTTCAGGGCATCAAAACTCCCTTTTATAAGGACAATCCACCTGAGATCCAGTCACTCCTATCAGACAGCACAGCCATGTGTATACAGACTAATGATAGCGCCAAACGTACAAAAGGGCAGGTTAACCTGCCTGGGTTAACAAAAGCAGTAAGTATCTTGACATAACCTGTCCCGTTCTAAACCATTACAAGCAGAAACCCACATATGTATCTGGCATCTGCTTATCTAAGTCCATTTAAAGTAAATATTCCTGAGCCCTGATGAAAGGGGGGGTTGTGTGGCCCCTAAAAAATATGTTGGCTGTTTTTCTGCTGTGAATCTATCTTATTGTAAAAAAATGTGGACTATTGAATATTTGCTCTGCGATCTCTGTAGACTGTATATACAGTACATAGATTCTCACCCCTGGGGTTTCCTTCCTTTTTTTAAGGGGGTGTCCCTGTTTTGTGGAGTGCTTCCAAACGGGATCTAGTCTGCCCAATGTGGGATGCTGAAGATTTTACTAGCTGTTGTAGCTCTATAAGTGAGTAGAGTTTTCTTTTACTGGCGGTAAAACTATTATTATTATTACTAGTAGTAGAAGTAGTATTGCATGTTTGCAGGCTGCCTTTTTTGGATAGCAATAGATAAGAATAAATACAATATAATATAATAAGTAAAGTAAAATAAAAACAAAAACAACATCAGAGTTTTCAAAGAAAAGCTTGAAAAGAAATAGTTAAAAATATTACACAAAGCATGTACCCAAAACGTATCCGGTTTCTCGTGATAACATAATATTGATGTAACTGCATAGAAAGCTGGAGAAATTCATAGAGGCCGAGCTGGTGAATAAAAAAAAAAAATCATGAGAGATGTTGTGGAGTTCAGGCTGTGAATGGTTGACTGATCCTCAGACTCCCATTTCCTGGTCAATTCATTCCTCGCTGAAACAAAAGTCTTCCCTCTCTCTGTTCTGTGATGTGGAAAAGCTAAGTAACCATTCTCTTTAATTACAAAGAACAAAAGTATTGTCCCGAGTTTATTACTAATGACTAAACACATTAGAAGGGTCCTGTCTACTAAACAGCGCTACTGTTCTTTCCCATGTATAAGGTTACATGGAAAGGGATCAGAACCTTTTTTTCCTGTGCAGGGTGCCAGTTTCCAAGTGCATGATCCTGATAATTAGGGGCCACAGGTCATTTAATTAACATCGTCCTTTAAACTCTACTGAGAAACCTGCTATGATTTATAGGTAGTTAAAGGGTCCGTCCTCTCAAAGCTGATAGCATAGCTTTTGGTAGCTGCTGGAGATCTTAGTCACCTGATAGTTTTTTATATTTCTTTTAAAGCTGAACTCCAGGTAAATATAAAATACGCAATTCAATACAGCTCTGTATTCATCAATACCTCTTTAAATGTATTTTAGAAATCACAGGGCCCCATAGCAAAATGTAATATGGGGCCTTGTAATATCTACTTCTGCCCCTTGCAGAGCCCATCGGAGATCCCACACAGCCAACTTGAGAGTGACCCTGCAGAGCCCACCATAGTGTCTCTATGGTGGGCTCTGCAGGGTCCCAGGTGGGCTGGTTACACCCCTGCACACCTCTTACCTGTCAGCCCTGATCCACTGTCAGCCTTCTCCTCCGCTGGGCCCCGCCTCCTCATCGGTCTCTGCCAGGCCCCACCTCCTCCCGAACCAACGCCGTCGGACCTGGCCTTTTCCTCCTCCTCTACCCCCGCTGGGCCCCACCTCCTCCTCCGATGCTGCCGCTGGGCCTCGGCCTCCTCCACCGCAGCTGCTGGCTGACTCAGCAGCAGCCTTGTGGAAGAACGTGCCGCTGCACAAATCACTGACCGGTTGTCAGTGATCTGGACAGCGGTGCATTCCTCCCCACAGCCGCGAATGACAGCCAGCAGCCTGCAATGCCATAGTGACCCAGGCGGCCCGCACGGCATCAGGGGGACCCCTTTATTTCTTATCCTGGCCGGGCCCCCCGATGCCCTGGGCCCCTTAGCAGCCGCCTGGGTCGCTATGGAGATAGTTCCAGCCTCCAGAGACTGGTAGCAGCCTCTTGCAGTCTCTGTACAGCAAAGCTTCCTGCCCGGCTCTTAGCAACCTGGGATGCTCTTGCCGGTGTCCCGCCTGCATACACACCTCCCTGCCCGCCTGGGAGATGTGTATGGGAGAGGGATGGGGAGAGAAAAAAAGTCAGCTGTCTCCATAGGTCAGTGAAAGTTGGTCCCCTTCAAGTGGCGCCCAGGGCATGTTTCATATGTCCCATACCCTGGATACGCCACTGGCATCAGGGCACAAAGGAAACGCATTAAATCATTTATCTGGATATTCTCCAGTCTGCTCACACTCCCCTAGACAGGCTTACCCATTGTCTATGGCTCCTCTGCGTCAGTGGCTGCCACATAGATCTGTGTCCTTGGCTGGGTTCTCCTGGCTGGGTTCTCCCAGACTGGGAATTGTAGTATCAACCGGCTCTCACATCACATCTTGTCCCAGGCTCTGGACTGCAACTCCCACAAGTCTCTATCACAGGCTGCATAGTGTCATTTAACTATTTAAAAGCAGATTTATAGCTGATTCCGTAGCAACTTATATAGGGGCTACTCAAGATCACGAGGGACAAAGCAATCTCCAAAAGCTGTCCATCTACTAGCAAGGAGAAAGAAGGGAGAAGGAAAGAGGAGAGGAGAGCACAGGGGAAGATAAGTGGTTGCCTTGACGTTTCTATGGGTTTGCACACACACAGCTTACTAGCACACACAAGGGGGGCTCCATAGGACCCTACAATGGAAAGGAGCCACCCTCAACCAGGATATTCACACTTCCCTTTTTTTATTTTTGCCCAAAATTTCCAGGCTATGATAACTCACAATTTTGCTCATCCCTGAGATCCCATTCACACTTATAGCGCATGTTAGCGCAATTCACATTTATGTGCGCTTTGCAGTGTTTTCCACACACCAGCGCTAGGCAGCCCAGATGTGTGTTAACATGTGCCACAAGTGTGAATAGGGTTTCAGGGATGAGCGAAAATGTAAGTCATCATATCCCCGAATTTTCAGGCAAGAATCAGAGATGTTTCAGTTGAACGCTTACATGCAACAAATGTGGCAAAGAACCTCATGCAGCAGTTTGAGCTGTGAGCTTCATGTGGTTTTTGATGGTGTGTTTTTGTATGTTTTTCACGGGTCGGTGCGCGGGCAAAGATGTGGGTTTTGCCTGTCACATTTAGGTTGTCATTAAAAGTAATAGCACTGCAAGTGTGTAACTTGTTTTCCCGTGTTGAGTGAATCTGCGTCAATGCTTTGGCGTGCATTCACACACACATGTGAACAGGGCTTAACTGTCAATCCTGCATGGTTGTACCTCAGCAAAGGGGACCTATAGATAAAACATCCTCTCCCTCACACTTTTAGTTCAGCTTTGCTGCTTCCATTGCTGATCACTGGGCTATTGGATGAAGTTAATCATTGTATACCATATAACGCATGCTACACCTGGAACAAGCAGAAGTGCGCTCCTTTTGTTTTCTTATGGAAACGGGGTGCTTATTTTAATTATTATGCTTCCTTCTGTAAACTATTTTTGAATAGTTTTTCTTGGTCAAAGGAAATGAAACAGTAAAAGTTCACTTTCCCTGAAAATCATTGACCTGTGCAATGAAAACATTCTCCTTCTCCCAGCATTGCGGTGGCCATGTGATCACTGGGAACTCACTGCTTTCTGTATAGCTGCTAAGTGATAAACATAGTCCTTATGAGTCTGTGACTGAAGCACCCCATTGCGATTTGGTACATTGCGGTAACATTGACTAGCACCGCAACACACTAATTCAACACTACTTTGAAGCACACGCATTGCGCTACCATGTGGTGTGCTGCATCAGAATAAATTGCTGCATGACTGGTTTTTATGCCCATTCCTGTACATTGGCAACCCGTTTAAAATGAATATGCTGCCTAAATGCAACGCACATTAATGCATGACACAATGCGATTGAAACAAGTACATTAACGCAACGCACAGCAATGAAGAAATGTGAATAGGCCCTCAATTTATGAAGCTATTAAAGTGGTTCAGAACCAAAAAAGTAATGATTTTTTTTTATAATACGGGTACATTTAGGGGGTTATGCACTAAGCTGCCGAAGGCAGCCGAATGAATAAATGCGCCGAAGTGAAGTGAGCCAAAGCATGTTCGACTATTCACTGCAGCCACGTACGGCTATTTTTAGCCTTAAATATTCAGAATAAGAAAGTTACAAGCCCTTCCCTTCATTCTAGTTTGGGGGTTAGGGACTACACAGGGATAGCCAAACTCCAGCTCTCCAGCTTTTGGTTAAACTACAAATCCCATTAATCATTGCAAGACAGCCACAGGCATGGATCCTAGAGACAGATGCCTGATGGGATTTGTAATTATTCAAGCAAGAGGGATGTTTTCAGCTTAAGCTGGCCATACACTGATCTATTTTTCTTGTTCAACCTGCAGGCTGAACGAGAAAAATAGAGCAGATTCCTCCATCAACACTTAGGAGTGTGTCGATCGAGGGATCCCGCTGCTTGCATTGTATTTTGACAGTGGCTGGGGGCCGCTGTCAGAACACCTGAGGAGAGCGGGCAGCTCATTGGCTGCCGGCTCCTATCCTATGAAAATGTTCTGGCCAGCTCCTTCATTCAGCTGATCGAAAGATGCCAACCAAAAGGGTGCCGACATCGGCATACACTGTGTGAATTTTGACCGGGTCCCCCAAAAATTATGAAATTCCCAGTGTATGGGCACCTTTAATGTATATACTCATATCATTTCAGGCTTTATCAAAATCTTGCTTCTATGTGATGTTTGAAATCACATATGTACAGTGGGTGCAGACTTATTTGCCTATTACAGATGATGCAATGCCGGTTTTCACCTGGAGGTGTCGCTCTAGTGTACTCAAGCCTAGCACTCTACAGTCCCACCTCTGTAATAGAAGATTTGCACCTCAAACAATTTGTGCCATATTAGTAAGGACATTCCGATTATTTTATATGATATAACACATCTCTGATAGCACCCAGGTTAATGAATAAAAATGAAAACACAATAAATAAACATTATATAATATTTTTAAAGGAAACCTGTACTGATAATATACACAGCATGCCATTAGCTGAAAATGCCAGCTGGCTGTCATGCTCTTTAGAGGGCCATTTACATCGTTGCTGTTGCGCAATAACGTGTGTTGCGTTGGCAACCTTTTGAAAATAATGGGTTGCCAGTGCATCAAAATGTCCCGAATATTAGAGGCGACACAAAATTAGTAACAGATTAACTATTCTCTATGGTTGCCTGCGCACTGCATTGCATATATGTTACCTTAGTCTATTGGGTTGCCATTCAAAATGAATGGCACTGCAACACAGCAATGCATGCAGTACTTGTTGCAGCGTGCTGCAGGAGCGTGTTTACCCCCAAAACACAGAAGTCTAACTGGGCCCTAAAAGGCTTCACTATGTTCTGAGTCACTTACCTAAAGATCAGGAGATCAGAGTTTCCTCTAGCTGACTTTGTTTCAAGTCAATAGTTTATCAAAGCAAGACACAGCCAGGCAATTAGCATATTCGAAAGGAGTCTAACCCCCAATGAGTAATGCAATGAGCAGCTAATGCATGCGGGATTGCAGGACAAGCACACTAGGCATATACTATCCTTTTATAACATCAGCTTTGTAATAGGAATACATTCTAGAGTTTTTCTTGATAATGCAATCAAAGCTAACTGGAACAAAATCGCTTTTATGTAGTGAGTGCTGCCTTCCGTCTGTCCATCACTTTCACCTACTTCCAGGATTCCCAGTGTGCTTTGTGTCTTTTTCCCTGCTGCTTGATGTGATACAATCTGGAATCTCAAGACTACATATCCCATCAATCATTGCTTCCAGCAAGCAATGCTAATGTTACATTGTTCAGATATTGAGTTGAAGTTCAGAAGGCAGGCTTTGTGAGGGCTGTGACACAAGGAAGTCCATATTCACATGGCAGAGTGAAGTTGTGTCAGTGCAATTGAGGAAGTACATCCTATGGACATCTTCAATAAGCAATTTTACAAACTTCTAGACTGATGTGGTTATTAGGAGTGGGATAGAGCTTATGGAAATTCAATATAGAAAAATAGATTGATTTAAAATGTTTGACTATAGGTACCCTTTAACGTGAATCTCTGCTATGCCCATGCAGGGCAAAGCAACAGGTTCACTTTATTGCCACCCTTGTGAGCTCACCTTCCCTGCCACTAAGTTCGATTACCAACGTGAAAAGTGGAAATCCCATGTGAGCTTCATGTTGTGACTTGAAGGACTTGAGGACTCTCCATGGACTCATGTGACAGCACTAGGTGCATAAACGGCCACACACTAGTGATGCCACGTGGGAAGAAGAAAAGGGAGTCACATGTTCCCCATCTCCACAGCAGAGCAGTGGGGGGGGGGGGGGGGGAGAGAGGGGCAGCAAAGGGGACATGAATATGAGCAATATATACTTTAGGCTATGTTCACAACATGTCCGGAGCAGATCTGCAAAGGCAGCCCTTAAAATGGGCTTTCAGGTGCAGTCCAGTGCAGTCCAGTGCATTCCTGTGCGCTTGAGTGTGTTTTTGATGTGTTTACATGCGTTCCGGAGCAGATAAAATAAGACGAGCAGTGTTTTTCTGGAACGGACTGCGCTGGTGTGAACAGAGCCCTGAATTACAACAGGAATACATTGGGATGCTCTTTGGTCCCGGAACAAACTGTTCTGGTCTGGACATGGTCCAGTCAAGGTGTGAACAAGCCCTTAAAGAAGATATCCAGGAATTTTAAAAACTTTCCCTTGCAGTGAGGCTACCTCCGCACCGCAAGGGTTTTTCTATTGGATAGAATAAAGCATAAATATGCTTATCTGATCCTCGAGCTGCTAGACCGGTCCCCACAGCCTCTTCTCCCCTGGGCTCTGCCAGTCTACAGGCCCATGACATCATTCCGTCTAAAGTAGGTCAACTGACTTTGCATTAGACATGAGGATGCTGAGGGTCATTCCACAACTGGAGCAGAGGGAGAGAAAGTGAGAGCTGTTTGCTGCAGGACTGAGGATCAGGTGAGCATATCTTCTTTATTCCATCCCCTAGAGAAAGACGAGCACTTAACCCTTGTAGCCCCCACTGCAAGGAAAAGCTTTTTTAAATGCCTGCAGTTCTTCTTTAAAGTTAAAGCAGAACTCAGAGGAAAACATTTGTGATCCTCGGAACCAGCTTGATTTTAGACCAGTCCCCTCCGCTGCAGCGGTCTAAGGTCCCATCAGTCATCACATTCTATATACTGGGGGGAATTTATCAAAACCGGAGCAGACAAAATGTGGAGCAGCTGCCCATGGCAACCAATCAGCTTTTCTCTTCAGTTTGTTCAGTTAAGATTTGAAAATGAAAGAGAGAAGCTGATTGGTTGCTGTGCAAAGCTGCTCCATATTTTGTCTGCTACAGTTTTAATAAATTTCCCTCACTGCGTATAGGACGTGAGGATACCGAGGGACATGTCATCACTGCAGTGGAGGTGGAGAGAGGCTCCAGGGACAGGCCTAAGAGCAAGCCGACTCCGAGGAATGCGTCAGTATAACTTTTTTTTATAAATCTAGAACAAAAAAAGAGCACTTAACCCCTGCAGTGCTGGGGTAGCCCCTCTGCAAGGGTTAAAAAAATGTTTCCCTGGAGTTCTGCTTTAAACCTTTGGCCTTGAAAGTTCTTGACTTTTTTTGTTGTTTTTTGCAACTGTTCTAAGCTCCATGCTTTGAGCCTCCTGGACTTATTTCAGGCCCACATGCTCCAGTTAATGTTGTTTTATTCAAATGCAAACTGTCTCTTAAGTTTCATTGAACCACTGAATATCTCATTACATGCAGAGCAAAAACTTTTATCTAGACCTGCAGCGTTAGCTGAGCCAGCCAATGTCACGCAAAGTGGCAATCATTAGCGTATGATAGAAGAAGATATTTTATTGGACATGACAAGTGATCCTCGTCCTCACTTTTCAGCACACAAATACATATGCATGTGTACATTTATTTTAGCCGCTCTGACAGCACAAAATGGCTTAGTTTCTGCTGTAATGAAGTATCAGATGTGACTGTGTGGCAGGCAAAGTGCTTCAAGGTTTCACCAGCTGCCTCCGTATGATAAATGGAGACCGCGTGAGCACACACATGTTGTCTGAGAAAGAAAATTGTTGTCTCGATATCCGTCAAACCTGCTCACATCGCCTGAAATGTTAATCTGGCCTGAAAATCGGGTTGGAAACAGTTAGTGGATATAAGATGACAAATGTTTTGTTTTCTATCACATTTCCTGTTTGAAGTCTAGAAGATGAATCGTTTGTAAACCTTTGGACAGGATGGGGAAGATGAAACATTTTAATAAGATCTTGTATGCAAAGTAACTGAGGGGATTATGTTCTTGAGTAATTGTTTTCTACTGTTACCCTATAGCAGCTATTGACAGAATATTGCTTACAATAGCACCAACATTTCAAAGACATGAATAAAATAGCGTGTTTCCAGCGTGGTTACTCTGCGCCATGTGTGGTGCACAAAGATTGCACCCTGGATACACTTGTGGAATATGTCCGCCATATCCTTCTTCTTTTAGTGCAACTGAATACGTGAAAATTCAAGTTGGCCCCACACCAATGCATCCCCATTTGTATGTGTTTTATCCTTGCTTTAGCCAGGTGTGTTATGCGTAGACATGCGCTGCCATTCCTATCAAGTTTCCCTTATAATGTGCACCAACAAATGAAAACAACAGACATTTTATGACCAACATATGGCAATGCACCATGTAATGGGGAACTAGCAACATTACAAACAATGGCAAATCTCAGCTCTTGCCTTATAGGCATAGTCCATGCTTTGGTAGAAATTAACAAATGCACACAGATAAATAAAAGAAAAATGTGCATTTATTAATTCTTTTGCATTGAAGGACCAAAAGGAACCAGTGGGTAGGAAATATGGGAGCTGTCATTGCTGACTTTTTACTATTACATTTTATTAATTTTATTTAATGTTATTAATAATGTTATTAATTTTGTAGAGTAGGGAGGGCTGTCTGTGTTCCATTTTGGGGACTTTCTTTTACTTCCTTTTCTGGAAATGCAACATCCCCACAAAGTGAGATGAATTCTGTTCCTAGATAGTTGTCACCACAATTGGAGTCCCCAATGGAAGATTTTCCCTCACCTCATGTTCTGGTGACAACTGTAAATTTAGGATTTCACTTCAACTTCTGTCTCAATGACAACTGTCGCCAGAACAAATTAAGTCTGCTGCCTACGTCTCCCCAGTGGAGAAATCAAATAAGCAGACAGAGGTTCTAATCCTTCCCTGCTTTAGCCAAACTAAAAAAAATCTTTTGGGTATAGATACACTTTATAGGTGCAGGTTGTGGAGCTCTGCTTTGACTCCAAACAAGCACACAACATGGACATTATTTAATATAAAAACCTTGCTTTTAGATACAATGGATACAAAGAGGATTAGTATATCTATATGGTGCAACCACAATGCCAAATTCCTACAGCAGTTGGGGCTACAGGGCAAATATACCTCTCTGGTACTATATGTAGACTGTGTAGGGGGATTGGTAGAGAACCTCACAACAAGACTGCCTATAGTAATTATTAAACATTCTGCTCTCGATCATTTCTCTGTCTCTGTATACGCTATACACTGTATATACCTGGTATTTAAGGGAAAATTCAAATTCATGTTGGTCTATTATTATTATAATTATTAATATTTTTATTATCTTAATTTAGACATTTCCAAACATTTAATACAGGGGCTTCCATGCTATAGAATGTGCAGCGCATGGTGGGTTGTCTAATAGGAAAGCCCAGTACTAGGCATGCACTACTTGGCTGCTCTTGAAGACTGAAGATCTAGATGGCACTGTGTCTACAGGAGTGGATGAGGGATGTTTCTCCATAGAGTCATTCAGCTATATGTGATGAAAAATAATGTATAAATAATATCTAAAAAATTTAATATAAATTAATATGAACATAATACATGCATACGCACATATATGAACACTATTCATTCTTATTAATGGGCTGCTTTAGTAACAAATATTGTGGTAAATCTAGGGTTATTTTATGTAATGATAGTATTCAGTATATGAATCCCTTTTTTTAATTTCACGTGTCTTTAGTTATATTTTTCTCCATATCTATATGTGGACCGATAAGACCAGCAAAAGTGAGTTACAGGGGTTGGGACAAACCATGTAATAGTATTGGGTGAAGAGGCAAGTGTTAGAACAGTCAACTTTTTTTCATATGGTTTAAACCTATTTTCCAAAATAAACAAATGTTTAAAAATGTTTACTTCGAGTCAGGCTGCAGAACGAACAACATTAGCCGTCAACAGCTAATAAAACTATATTACATGAGGTGGGCCCAGAAAAATACTGCTGTACTAATACCAGTGGCAGACTGCATCATTTATGTGTAACACTCATCCACAAAGGAGCTGATGGATTTTGACAGACCCCCTGTGTTTCCTAATGTTGAGCTGTCCACTAGCTACACATAACAACACACCAACACACCACAGAGGTGTGGAAGCAATTAATCTTCAGCTACTTCAGATGCAAAGGTAGCAGCAATCTGATAGTAGCTCTTCATGAGCAGCATTTTATACTTACAGTGAAGTTGATGGTTGCTCTAATATTTTAGTAACAAATTCCCAATAATAGTTTGACCCCTTGATTCTGTGATGGATATAGAGCATTATATAAAATGTCCATTGTTCTCTTCTGATATGTTTATCTATATGTGTGGCATTTTCCTTAAGCAAAGATAAGATATTTTACTCTCCAAATGCCAGGCCACCTCCCCCTCCTACCCGCCCTCCGGCCCACTTTCAACGCCCATCACTTCCTACGGTGGCCATTTTGGGACAACAAGGATAGATATTACAAGAAAGGGGTCTTCTTTAAGCCCACCCAAATCAATTCTATATAGCAGCACAGTCTCAGGCACCTTGAATAGTTGAGTAACCAAAATCCTCATGCAATGTCCTCTGGTAGGTGCTTCTCACAAGCTCTCCACAACACCATATCACACAGCAGACTTTAGGTTCTTTATATCTCTGGCACTTGCCAGCTTTGGATTCTTAGGCCTCTGCCACAGGTCAACTGTGGATTCTTATAATTTTTTTAGACCCGGGTTTAAGTCCTCAAGTAAATACAACTGTCCTTCTTTAGGCCCAGGTCTTGGCCCTTATGTGAACAGAAGCTCTTCTTTCTGGCTTCCTCTCCAAGGCAAAGGCCAAGGAGGTAGACTTCCTCTTCAGGCAATGGCCTGGGGGGCAAAGATCCTTGTAGAAGGTTGCTCCAGATATTTTTCCCCGTCCCTCAGCTCACACCAAATAAAACCTTCAGTGATTGGGGAAGGCAGGAAATACTTTTAACTTAATACATTGTTGCTTATCTCAGTAGCTATACTGGAGACAACTCAATAGAACCAGGCAGAGATAACTGATGTCCTGAGCTAAGGAAAAATCTAATACAGTTTTCATAAACAAATTTCAGACTGGTGGTAGCCTAGCTGCAAACAACACTAAATATAGCTAGGGACACTCCAGGTTAAGACATGGTCCCTACATATGCAAGAGTACATTGACTGAGCTTAGGAGATCGTAATCAGAAAGGCAAAGAGATGGACAGGACAGAGTGTTTCATACTTACTAAAGTGGTCCATATTGTAAGGTTTGATTACTTGGAGATGAAGTGTTTATAAAGTGTTTCCCCAGAGTGTAGCTGGGCAGAAGCCATTCACATGGTACTACTACCATTGGTGGAGCCGAGAAGCCTTGGAAATTCCTCTGCTCCTTGACTCTATCTAGTGGCTTTATAAATCAGCCCCATAGTGCAGAAACCGAATGAACTGATTGCAATCATAGAAGAATTAACTTGAGTCATTGAGTAATATTTCTTGACCAGCATTAAAAAGAGAGTACCACAGATTCTTTTTATTCTTGCACTGTGAAACAAACATATCCAGTATTGTGTTACTGAGTGAAGTAGGAACCTCTGTGAAGGTGCAATGTTTATTGGTGCTTAATTAAGAAAGTGACAGCTTGCTAAAAGTTTGTTGAATTTCACACTAGGGTGCCCATTGATTGTTGGAGGTGTTCTGTGCACTTGTGACATTTGGAAGCTGTATTTACTCTAAGCAATGCATACTACAACATGCTGAACTCTCTCAGCAGTGACTCAGTTTGCACATTAGAAGCAGGCTCATGCAGCTATTAGTCACTTGCAATGTATTCCTGCTGTATTTTGAATGTCCTATGAAGACTGAGCAGACCCTTCATATATTACTTTTTAACTTGGCATGCATCAAGGTGCTATTTGCCCCATAGTAAATGTTAACATGTGTTCTTTGGGGTATTCACACGTCGCATTAAAGAAACACTGTCCCCTGGACATTCAGAGCAGTACCAAGCGAGGTATACTGACTCATCTACACCCCCATCTCCCCCGCCGCAGGAGTCCACCCTAGGCAAACTCTGACATTGGATGGTGTCAGTGCTTAGTTGGTGCTTGGTGTCATTGCCCCCATGTCAATAATTTGTGATAGCGAATGGCTACTCAGGCCCCAGAGCTGTCATATGGGGAAGGTAACATAGCCCCACATAGCCATAAACCCTGCTAAATTGCATAAAGCACTATTATTCTCCCCTGAATGGACAAAGGGACTATGAGGTCTCTTTAAGGTGGCCTATCAACCTTCAATGGGCCCTGAAGAATCCCCAGCACATAAAAAAACTATACCTGCACTTCTTTTGAACCATACAGTGCACCAAAATGTAAAATGCACTCACATGTGTGCATTATGAGGTGCTGAAGTGGGAGGTGCATCTGGGCATTGGAACGCTATTAAGAATGAATGGCAATGCACAAATACCCCTCATTGTGATATGTGCGTTAACATGCATGATGTGCACACGGTTGTGAAGGAAGCATAAAAGAATAGTGCTTAGAGAGCAAAATCTGCAGAACAGAACATGGGTGTCCATGTATGTCTGGTTTTCAGCATAGATGCCCGAAATTTCCCCACCAATTTGAATTAGTTGGTTTCTCTCCACACGTGATCACCTGACACCTAATCACGTCACATACAATTGGATCACATGACTGTTTCTCTCCCTATATGGTTCCATTTTGGAATACATGACTGTATAATATTAGTCTATTATTATCTGTGATGTGGCTCTGGATGCACAGTTGGCCCCAGACACAGAATGGAATGATTTGCATGGTCCCACCCTCTGTCTTAGGGTAAACAATTGAATCTTCATTCATTGAGCGTCTACAAAACAGCTGAAATGGTGTAACAGAAAATAGAAGTCACAGATTCCATAATAATAAAAAAAAAAAAGATGCAAGCAAGCTAAACTCCAATGACACATCTGTGACAATAAAAGGAGACACTGCCCATGCAGGCTGATTAGCTTAACTCTCTGTCACTCTGATCTCTCCTCCTATCAGCACCCCACTTGTACTTGTCCATACGTCCTCCCGTGAACACTTGTTTGTGCGTGGATGTGCCTGCGAAAGCTCCTACTCCCGCTGTCCTTAGACAGTGGAGAGCCTCGGGTTTAGACACAGACCGGGTCTGATTAGTGATTGGTTATCACAGCGATTACATGACAATGTTGACATTGCCAAGCCCTCCCCTTGCTCTTACATCAGAAGCAAGGGAGGGTAAAGGGAGTAATGAATGGATACTTCATTCATTCATTACTTCCAAGGAAAAACAAGCTGCAAGAGCAGCAGAAAAAAAAAGGTTCAAACAATGTTAACCCTTTTAACTCCACCTCCTCTCCTGCCTATGTTATCTGCATTCTGATTCTGCTCTGACCTGTATATTAACCCTTTCACCTCCCTTATCCTGCACATCTATACATTAACCCCTTATCTCCATCCTCCCACTGTATGTGACCTGCACATTAACCCCTTCACCCACTCCTCCTTCCCTGTGTATGGCCTGTGCATTTAGTGAATCTTGTGCACTATTAACAAGCTCCATGTTTTAACCCCCTCAATACTGCAATGTTTCCTCATTTACAAAAAATTGCGGCAAAAAAATCAGAATACCTTGGAGTATTTACTTTCCAAAAAGGGGTAATTTGGGGGTTTTGTTTGCACTTTTTTGCTTTATATAGTAAAACATTTTTAAAAGCGGCTATTAAATACCTCTAAAAGAAAGTTCTATTTGTCCCCAAAAAATGATATAAATGAATTTTGTAGGGATGTCCCGATACCGATACAAGCATCGGTATCAGGACCGATACAGGGAATTTGACAAGTACTTGGACTTGTCAAAATGCCCTGATACAAAGCGCTGAAGCTTGCGCTATGTTTTTTTTTTCTGCTTACCGCACCGCGTCGAGCATCGCGTCACTGCTGCTCCGGTGGGCGGCGCTCCCACAGGAGCAGCAGTGACGCAACGCTCCTCTCCAGCTCAGTGCCGCCGACGTCCTCACGTGTGGGGAAAATCGTGAGGCACCGCGATCGAGGCAACAGTGAGTAAGACGGGGCCTGGGCTTAGTGTTTTGTGTGAACAAGAACAATCTACTACAGCAGTGCATTCTATATGTACTGTATATGTGTGATACATATAGAATGCACTGCAGCAGAAGATTTATAATTATCCTCTGCTATTATCCTTCTCTAATATGAAGGGGTTAAATGATCCATAGGACAACTACATGTTATGTACCATGGATCATGATTTAACCTATTCATGTTAGCAGGGGATAATTGTGAGCGCCTCCCACACGCTGAGCACCGAGGAGCAATGCAGCGATCCTGCCCAGCACCGACTACGAGAAGCACCGTGTGAGGCAACAGGGATCGGAGTGAAACTGTGAGTGAGGGAAGCTGGGACAGGGCTGGCTGTAAATCTATTGCTATAGTGTACTGGATGTGTGTAATGTATATGTAGTACATATATACAGCACACACCTCCACTACACTCCAGCAATAGATTTACAATTCTCCCCTGCTAACATGAATAGGTTAAATCATGATCCATGGTACATAACATGTAGTTGTACTATGGATCATTTTAAGTCACCTATCCCTTTAAAAAAAGTATCGGTAATTGGTATCGGCAAGTACATGAGGGGAAGTACTTGCACTTGGTCCTGAAAAAGTGGTATCGGGACATCCCTAGAATTTTGTTTTTAATGTTGCGTGACGGAGGAATTCTCAGCCATGCTTGGCCAGCGCTGAAAACTGAAGTGTGGTGTAACATGCCGGTACTGAAGTGGTTAATGAATACAGAACTGCATTCATTCTTGTCTTTTACATCTGCCTGGATTCCAGTTTTAATATATAACTTAGGCTAAGATCATAGCTAGACGATTGCGCTGGTGAGCTGTTTTCGTGCAGTTTTGTTTACGCGTTTTTGCTTTGAAAACCGCATGGTTTTCAATACATAGAGATGTCAATGGGACCCAAACCGTGCGATGTCCGCCCAAAAATATCTCCTGCACCTTTTTGCACGACAAGCGATTTCGCCTGTGCGACAAAACACAGAGGTGTGAATAGCCTCCATTGACTTTCATGTAAATTGGTGTTTTGCGCGTATTGAGCTGCGCGATAAATCGCCTAGGTGTGCACCAGCCCTTAAAGGGAGAAGGGAAAAATGTTTAGCAAAAAATGTCAAAAAGACAACAGAATTATTTATTTCCAGTTGGCTTGTTATTCTCTTATAGAGGAATCAGATACATGCACATTGACTCAGGGATGTAGGTCTGAACTCTCGGCGTGTATCTTTTGCTAGCAGTAAACATTTAGTGCAGTATCTCTTCGTATGGAATGTTTCATATTTTCTGGGTTCTTTGACACACATAATTCTCCGATCCTGATAGGATTCAGCCAGTGTCCTAGGCAGTAACTCCGAAGCACAGCACAATGCACATGGGTTCAATTTATCACATGGCAAACCAATCAGATGGTTATTTTACAAATATGACCTTGATTAATAGAGCGCTCAGCGGAGATGATAACAAACACTGGGGACGAGATCTGCGGCAGGATAACTGATTTATAATTAGGCTGGAATTGGATTCTGTTTGCCTCATTAGTTTTGCATTGAACAGCAAATTCAAAACATCTTGCATACCCCCGGTGCATTCCTTCATGTTTAGTGTTTGGCCAGATCTGGGCCGTTTCATGTTTGCTCTGCTTCACCATGTAATACAGTAGGTATTACTCCAGGGTCATTTATGAATGCCTCAAGCAGCACAGTGGCTAAGTGGTTTGCACTCTTGACTTGTAGTGCTGGAATCCTGGTCTAAAGAAGAACTCCGGGGGACCTTTTTAAAATAAACCCTTGCAGTTGGGCTACCCCGCACCACAAGGGTTAAGTTTTTGTTTTGGTCTAGGGAGGAAAATAATAGTTATACTCACCTGATCCTTGGAGTCAGCTTGTTCCCGGTCCAGTCCCTGTAGCCTCTCCCCCCTCTGCTGCAACGGTCTAAGGTCCTGTTCTATACACAGTGTATAGGACGTGAGGGCATCGAGGGACATACCATCACTGCAGCGGAGATGGAGACAGGCTGAAGAGAGGGCTATCACAGCCAGCCGGCTTCAAGCACTTAATGAGCACTTAACCTTTCCATTGTGGGGATAGCCCCACTGCAAGGGTTAATAAAAAAAATATCCCCAGAGTTCTGCTTTAATGCTATCTGGGTAGGTTGATTGCTAGGATGCACATGGGCCCATTGTAACAACCAATGAGGGGGCTACCTGTGTCCTAGCAACCAATGAAGCTGTGCAACCTGCAGAACATTATTGGTTGCCTGGATAATAGTGGCTAGGCCATTGGTCTCCTCAGGGACCCTGAGTGGCCTCAAAACTTTGGCTGTGTATGACAAATACTGACGATTCAACAAATTTGAAAAAGGATCAAGGATTTATTACGTGGGTGCTGGTGATTATCTGATCTACATATGTGTCTGAAACAGATTTCAAACTGGATCCTCAGTGTCAAGGAATGTTGCACTTGAGGTATATGTCGCCTATTGCGATTGACATATACAATATGAATGTGCAACAAACAAGTTACACCAAAAAGTACTTGGCCTAACTTTGCATCACTTTTCACATTGCTGAACTGCCAGCGTTTATTTACTGAATATGTGGCAAGCACAGCGCCAGAATGAAGTATGTCACGAATAAGAACTACTTGTATTTGGCACAGGGGCCAGTAGAGGTCCGGAGAATGGTGCAGCACGTTTTAGAATTTGGAGCAGACATTTCTTGGGCTGCATTAGTGCCAAAATTCTGGAGCAAACGCAATATTGAATTCCCCTGAGTGCTTTTTTAATCTTGTTTGGACTTGATGTACATGTGTCTTTATACAACCTCAATAACTATGTAACAATAAAACTACATATGGTCACTAACTGATTTCCGATTTAATTGTTCATTTGCCTGTTTATTTTCCCTCCTAACTATATTTCCTAGAACTCAAGGCTCTGAAACGGCAAACATATTTTTCAGCTTCAGAATATCTGTACTTCTCTTGGAAGGAATGTATGATATGTCGAAGCATAAATTGTACACCTTAATATTCTGCTATGAGTACACACGGGCCGCTCAGAACCTTTATATATGTGTTTGTGTGCCTAGTGTAAGCAGGGAGCGGACTTGGTCTGTTAGTTTGTGCATTCCGCTTCAACTGGAGTGCACAACAGGAATATGCAGAGTGACCTATTGCATTAGATGTCACCCATCACATAACACTTTTGGGTGGACTGAGTTTAAACAAAAAATCTAACACATTTTTAGTTAAAGAACAACTCCAGGAATTAATACAATTAACCCTTGCAGTGGGTCTAACTCTGTACTGCAAGGGCTAACTGCTCATTTTGGTCTAGGGGCTGAATTAAAAAAGGTATACTCACTTGATCCTTGATCCTGCTGGGCTGGTAGACCAGTTTCTGCAGCCTCTTCTCCCCCGGACTCCGGCGCTCTAAGCCCCACTGACATCATCACTTCTAATGCAATCTATTCACCTGCAATAAATGTGAAGATGCGGAGGGACATACCACAGCCAGAGCAGAGGGAAAGAGAGGTTAACCCTGCCACAGGAGCGAGGATCAGGTGAGTATATTTTCTGTATTCCAGCCCCTAGACCAAAATGAACACTTAACCCTTGCAGTGGAGGGATAGCCCCACTGCAGGAGTCAATTTTGTAATTTGCAGGAATTTCTCTTTAAATGGTACCTGTTTCTTAGCAAACCTGTTTGCTGGAAGATAAGAAGAAGATGGACCCTTGAGGAGGAAAGAGTGACAAAGCTATCGGGATAAGCCAGTAGCAAAAATAACAGGAAGGAAGGATATAAGGGAAAGGGAAGAGTGAAAAGAGGAAAGGAATTAAGGAAAGAATGAGGGGTGGTAAGAGAGAGAGGGAAGAAGGGAATGATGGGGAGAGGAAAAAGCAAGGGAGGGAGGGAGGAAGGAAGAATAGAAGGGAATTAAAAGTAGGAAAGAATGAGTGGAGCGAGAAATGAAGGGATAAAGGAAGGTAAAAAAGGAGGGAGGGAAGGAAGGAAGGAAGGAAAGAGGGAAGGAAGAAGGGAAAGAGGAAGGAAGGAAGAAAGGGAACGAAAGAAGGAAGGAAGGAAGGAAAAGAAGAAAAAAAGAAAGAAAGAACCCGTAAAGTCCATTAATTAGTGTTTTAACGGTTCTTCCCGGCAGTTTCTGAACAATAGTTGCATATCATAATAACATCCACTCGAAGATCTTAACATTCTAATTAGTGACTATGACATATGTTTTGTAATTAGTGACTTAAACATGTTTTTTCATGTCTGTTTGCAATGTAACCCATGATATTCTGACAAACAAGATCACAATCTCAAGGAATTATTCATGGAAAAATGCTAAATATAAGCCGGTTTCTTTCAAGTTACACTTAGACCATGTTTCAGTATATTTGTAATTAAAAACATAATTTCCTTTGTAGAAATGTAAGCCTATTGGGAAGTGATTTTTTAAAGTAAGTTTTACATGTGTTGAACAGATTTCCATGGAATATACCAGGTATTAGTTTTTAGAATAGCACAGAGTCCAAGAGCCAAGCAAGAAAGATGGAGCGTCTGGTCAATCGACATGTTAAAAAACCCACCTGCAGCAAAGCACTTTATCTTGTACCACAGGATACTGTCATGCTTAGCTAGGATGGATGGAGTATCAATCTGAAAGCAGATCATATATCTGCAGGGCTGTACTGAAATAGTAGGATATTGTACAGAATACAAGGATATAACGCATGTTTCACATTGCTTCAACCAGGGAACTTTCACTTAAAGATCAACTTCAGTCAATCAGTGCATTGCTAATGCTGTCCAGGAACTACTTCATATACAGTATCAATAAATCAGAAATCCATGCCTTTAAAGGAGAAGTCTTGGGAGTGTAAAATATACTCTGCCCACTGCTTAGAGCTGGTGTGGGACACTGCAGTTTTCACACGCCGGCTTTATACAGAGAGCTGAATGTTCACAAAAACACTGATCGTTCAGCTTATAGTCTCTTCTTCCTGTGTACGAACAGGGATTCTCAGTCACTGCTCCCTGCAGGGACTCCCCCCTCCCCCCTTTTCCTCCAGCTCTCATTGGAGGGACAGACAGGGATGGGGGCGGCGGCTCTACTTAGTCATCCAGGGTGGAAAAAGATTTAACTTTACTTCAATTTTAATTGGTAATGTATCTACTATCTAATCTCTTGCAGGCAGGTTCTACATGCTTTCCACAGTGTCTCAGGCTGGGGTAGTGGTGTCTTTTCACATGAAGTAAGCACAAAGGGGGCGCCTTTCCTGGTGCAGGTCAATTTTATTTCAGTAAACATGGGATAAAAGCAAGGACATACTCACAAACATGTGATGCAAAATAAGCTGACAGGCAGTGAACATCTACTGGACGATTCCTGTATGCTCCGCTAAGCTCTAACCAGGGGACGCTGTTCTGTCATTACAATGAGAGCTTAGCAGAGCCGGCTTTGATATCACCGCTGGCTCCGACCAGCTCTCATGACAGTTCATCGTCCCCTAGTCACTAGGTAACCAGAGGACGCTGAACTGTCATTACACACTGAGAACTCGGCGGAGCCGCCGTGATATCACGTCGGCTCCGCCGGGTTCTCAGTGTACTGACAGATCAGCGCCCCTGGTTACCTAGTAACCAGGGGACGCTGATCTGTCTCTGCATGCAAGTGGCCAGAGACAGCCGTGAGATGGCGGTAGCATGTCAGCCTCGGCTTTCATGTCGGCTCAGTCGAGCCGAAGCATATGCCTTTGGCTCGACTGAGCCGCTCGGCCAACTTCGGGAGCTCCCAAAGGTGCTCTATTGGATTGGGATCTGTTTACTGTAGACACCAATTTAGTACAGTGAACTCATTATCATGTTCAAGAAACCAGTTTGAGATGATGTGAGCTTTGTGACATGGTTTATTATCCTGCTGGAGGAAGCCACCAGAAGATGGGTACACTGTAGTCATAAAGGGATGGACATGGTCAGCAACAATACTCAGGTGTGGCATGTAAACAATGCTCAATTGTTACTAAAGGGCCCAAAGTGTGCCAATAAAATATCCCCCACACCATTACACCACCAGCACCAGCTTTTACTGTATTTAATACAAGGCAGGATGAACCCATGCTCTCATGTTGTTTACCACTTTCTAACCCTACCATCCGAATGTTGTAGCAGAAATCGAGACTCATCAGACCAGGCAACTTTTTTCCAAACTTCTATTGTCCAATTTTAGTTAGCCTGTGCGAATTGTAGCCTTTGTTTCACCCGGTGTGGTCTTCTGCTGCTGTAGCCCATCTGATTCAAGGTTCGCCGTTTTGTGCATTCAGAGATGGTATTCTGCATACCCCGGATGCAACAAGTGGTTATTTGAGTTACTGTTCCCTTTCTACCAGCTTGAATCAGTCTGGCCATTCTCCTCTGACCTCTGACATCAACAAGGCATTTTCACCCAGATAATTGCCATTCAGTGGATATTTATCTTTTTCAGACAATTCTCTGTAAATTCTAGAGATGGTTGTGCGTGAAAATTCCAGTAGATCGTCAGTGTCTGAAATACTCACACCATCCCATCTGTCAACAACAACCATGCCACATTCAAAGTCACTTAAATCACCTTTCTTCTCCATTATGATGCTCAGTTTGAACTTCAGCAGATTGTCGACCATGTCTACATGCCTAAATGCATTGAGTTGTTGCCATGTGATTGGCTGATTAGATATTTAATGAGCAGTTGAAGAGGTATGGCCAGATGTGGAACAAGTGGCCAGTGAGTGTATGTTGTTGCTGTAATAGTCAAGTGGAACAAGGGCATTTATAGGAGAAATGGTATGTAATCTATGCCTATGATTTGTTAAAGGACTAGATGATTTTAACTTTGCAAAGTGAGTGTTCACTTAGTTAATGGGGTGAAGCTGTATTCAATTGCACTGCCCAATGTGCCATAGAAATGCGTTAAAAAAAAACAACAAAAAAACATGGTTTTTCCTTGCACATATTTAGATGATTGAAGAGAACGCAAATTATTCACTAAGCCTATTCACATTCTCTGAGCCTTTAGTAAATCAACCCCTATGTGTTTTTGGATATCTGTTGTCTTTTTGGACGCATAAAAGTCCATGCTTACATCTGGCTTATGTCTACACATTGAATTCAATAAATGGTGTTGTTGATTAGTTAAACTTGTGTTGACGTCTAATTAAATGAACTGAAGAGTTTTTATTGAGTCATCCTTTGTTCTTTCATATTGACTCATTATGAATGATTGTTGTCAGCTGTGGGATTCACATTTGCACTGATCCACTCCAGAGACTTAGTAAGCCTAGAAATTCGGACAGTGATATAAGTCTGTTTGTTCTGGACGATGGTTGAAACTCTTCAGTTTTCCTCTCAGCAGGCCGTTTTGCAAGTTGCTCTCTGAAGTGCTGGGTGGGAGTATGATGACCTGATTCCAGTTTGCACGTAGATAGTGTATGTATCAATTCCAATAAGTTTTATTCATTTCTCATAGTTTTGTAGAAATTACATATTATTCTGTACCCCACAGAGTATGCAGAACTATTCACCTCAGTCCCAGCTACCAAAGAAACTTGCAGTCTAATCAGTTACCCCAGTGGGATGTTCTTGGGTGGGTGGAGGAAACTGAAACTTCAGATGTAGTTGTGTCCTCGTGTCCTCACCTGCACATGGACATGGACAAGATACATTTGTATGCACATAGTGCAGCTCACACAGGGTGCTATGAGCATGCCTATTCCAAAACTTGGTGCCAAATGGCCTACGTAAAGGTGCACTATGCATATGTCCAATACTATGAGATCTTCAGCTAGTGTTCTGTATTGTGTGTACTCGATTCTGCTTCTTTTCACTGTGATCGATCCGGCTTGACTCTCGACCCTGCTGACCGCTGCCTGCCCCTGAGACCTTGGCTTGTCTTCTGATCTCTCTTCTGCCTTCTGATTCGATACCATCTTGCCTGCAAGGTTCTGACCTGTCCTGCTCTTGACCCTGTTTCTGCCGACTACATTGCCCTCAAGTAACCAACCCAACTTGCCTCCGACTCTTCTTATCGGTGCTGCTCTGTCTAGTGCCGACATTATCTCCTGGTTGTCTTCTTCATCGGCAGCTTCCTGCATCCAGTCACCTGCATTGTCAGACCTGGTGTCATCAGCAGCTCCATCATCTGCTGGCAGTTGTGCCCCTCACTGTTATTAAAACCTCTGTCCCACTATCGGGGGTGCTTGGACAAGAGCAGCAAGAGAAGGTCATCCTCATGACCTCAGACTCATACCAAGGTACGTGACACATTGGTCAAATGTTATTGTGTCCTCCAAAAACATTGCTCTAACTATTCTAACACTTAGCAATCATACTGAATATTTCCTTTAAAAATATTTTCTATTGGCTTATGTACAATTTTGTTTGTGTGCTGTTTTTCTTCTCCCTTCAAGATGCAAAAGGCAACTTGAAGCAGCTTAAAACAACTATGATGCAGCTCATAATGACTCAGAAGCAGCACAAAGCAGTTCCTTGTTCCGATACCTCAACTGTAATAAGAAATGTCTAACTTTGTACAGAGGTGACAGGGTGTCATTGATTTATTGCTTTGTCAATTTTTCTTCAGAATGTCGGTTCCAGTAGAGCCAGTAACACATTTACTGCATAATAGCAGATATTAAAGCCCAGTTTAAGCTCCAACCTCCCCCTGTTTTCTGCACCCTATTCACTGCTTCGGAGCACCCTCCTCAGATTTCTTCAGCAGTGGGCAAAACCTACAAACTTCGGAGGGCAGTGCTCATTATATCTGTTGCATTCTCCCATGAGTCCAGTTCAGTATGAAGCAAGTTAATCTCTAACAAAACAGAATAATCTTCTATGCATTTTAAAAATACCATCAATTTCAAAAGAATACATCCAAACCTGAAATCTAAACTTAAAGTATATCTAAAGTCTATCATTTTGGATAGTGTAGAGGAGGGCCAAAACAGGCCACACACAGATACTTATAGATAACTGCAGGCCTTTTATTTTTTTTGCATAGTTTATTTACTTTTCCTCCCCATTCTTCTCACAGTTTCCATTTTTACTAGGGGTAGATTGCTATATTTCACTTTACTTCCTGGAACTCTGGCGCATGTGACTAGGACATATGACCAGGCACATCATCTCAGGGGAGAAAATGCCTTCTCTGAGATCTTGTGAGATTACAGATGAGATTTCTCAGAAATGTAACCTTCCCGGGATGCAATGTGGTGGGTACATTACATCACTAATGCCCAAGAAGACCACAAAGTGTAAAAAACTATAATTCTGAGTAAAAAAAAAATATGTTTGTTTAACTAATGAATGTAAGATGATTTCATATCAGTATGCAGAGTTGCATGCTGATGTGATTTTTAGTGAAAGGGAGTAAAGGTGCGCTTTAAGGGACATAGTCAACCTGCCTGGTAAGTGTAGCTATACGTCATCTGAAATACAGTGCGAGTGCGGTGTTTCTCTTGGATCATTTGCCTTTCCTACAGGTCATGTTACATGGCGTAATGCCACAAGAGACTGAAGTACTCTCCAGGAGCACTATGAAAGGTTTGATCCAATGAATTATATAAAAAAAGATGGCTTTAAACTAACTCAAGCTTGTATTTTCCAACAGGGGCACAATTCACAGACTGACAATGCAGGGTCACAATTGTGAGACATAACAGGAAGTGCCTGGTCAAAGACCTTCATGGCAGGATCACCAGGTTTTATTTTAATAAATTGTAGTACTTTTTTAATTTCTTTTTCATCAGGTAAATATGATAGATTACACATCTCTCAGTGGAAAGATTTTACACCCTGCCCCACTCATATAGAAAACAAAGACCCATCTAACATAATTAGTCTTACAAAGGCTGTCAACAGGCAAGAAGCAAAGTGCTGGAATTGTTTATTAGAAAGGCCAGCATTCTTGCAAGCTGGGATTTATGGATGCACCATGTATTTATTTATTTAGATATAGATTTCGTATGTGTAAATATGTTTTGTAAACTATAAAATGTTAAAACAACTTGAAACTAAAATTAACAAACACTATTACACTTCCCTTTTAACGCAGAAAAAATAAGTCCCATCTATCCTCACCTGAACTACTGCACTCTGCGAGCACAAGAGAAGCCTCATCTATTATACTCTGCAATATGAATAATTATATCAGGAAAAAAGCTTTAATTGCAAGTAATTCGATATGACCGCTGTGTACTGTTGATGAAGTCCTCAATCTCTATATTGTTTTCAAGGAACATTGGAGTCATTTATCAGAGAAAGTTCATTTCTGTGTCTTTCTAGGTCAGGTACACATTGTTTCCAGATAGATAAGAGTCTGATTTATAAGCAAAAGACAATAGTAGCCACAAAACCTACAAACTTCGGAGGGCAGTGCTCATTATATCTGTTGCATTCTCCCATGAGTCCAGTTCAGTATGAAGCAAGTTAATCTCTAACAAAACAGAATAATCTTCTATGCATTTTAAAAATACCATCAATTTCAAAAGAATACATCCAAACCTGAAATCTAAACTTAAAGTATATCTAAAGTCTATCATTTTGGATAGTGTAGAGGAGGGCCAAAACAGGCCACACACAGATACTTATAGATAACTGCAGGCCTTTTATTTTTTTTGCATAGTTTATTTACTTTTCCTCCCCATTCTTCTCACAGTTTCCATTTTTACTAGGGGTAGATTGCTATATTTCACTTTACTTCCTGGAACTCTGGCGCATGTGACTAGGACATATGACCAGGCACATCATCTCAGGGGAGAAAATGCCTTCTCTGAGATCTTGTGAGATTACAGATGAGATTTCTCAGAAATGTAACCTTCCCGGGATGCAATGTGGTGGGTACATTACATCACTAATGCCCAAGAAGACCACAAAGTGTAAAAAACTATAATTCTGAGTAAAAAAAAAATATGTTTGTTTAACTAATGAATGTAAGATGATTTCATATCAGTATGCAGAGTTGCATGCTGATGTGATTTTTAGTGAAAGGGAGTAAAGGTGCGCTTTAAGGGACATAGTCAACCTGCCTGGTAAGTGTAGCTATACGTCATCTGAAATACAGTGCGAGTGCGGTGTTTCTCTTGGATCATTTGCCTTTCCTACAGGTCATGTTACATGGCGTAATGCCACAAGAGACTGAAGTACTCTCCAGGAGCACTATGAAAGGTTTGATCCAATGAATTATATAAAAAAAGATGGCTTTAAACTAACTCAAGCTTGTATTTTCCAACAGGGGCACAATTCACAGACTGACAATGCAGGGTCACAATTGTGAGACATAACAGGAAGTGCCTGGTCAAAGACCTTCATGGCAGGATCACCAGGTTTTATTTTAATAAATTGTAGTACTTTTTTAATTTCTTTTTCATCAGGTAAATATGATAGATTACACATCTCTCAGTGGAAAGATTTTACACCCTGCCCCACTCATATAGAAAACAAAGACCCATCTAACATAATTAGTCTTACAAAGGCTGTCAACAGGCAAGAAGCAAAGTGCTGGAATTGTTTATTAGAAAGGCCAGCATTCTTGCAAGCTGGGATTTATGGATGCACCATGTATTTATTTATTTAGATATAGATTTCGTATGTGTAAATATGTTTTGTAAACTATAAAATGTTAAAACAACTTGAAACTAAAATTAACAAACACTATTACACTTCCCTTTTAACGCAGAAAAAATAAGTCCCATCTATCCTCACCTGAACTACTGCACTCTGCGAGCACAAGAGAAGCCTCATCTATTATACTCTGCAATATGAATAATTATATCAGGAAAAAAGCTTTAATTGCAAGTAATTCGATATGACCGCTGTGTACTGTTGATGAAGTCCTCAATCTCTATATTGTTTTCAAGGAACATTGGAGTCATTTATCAGAGAAAGTTCATTTCTGTGTCTTTCTAGGTCAGGTACACATTGTTTCCAGATAGATAAGAGTCTGATTTATAAGCAAAAGACAATAGTAGCCAATCGGATTCCTTGATGTTCTTGGAAAAAATCCAAATGGTGCTTTGCAGGCAGGCTTGTATTTGGAGACTGTGCTCTACAATGTGAATGATAGGCTTGTAAGGCTCCACCCCCTTTCCTGCAGACCTACATGTGGTTAATATTGTAAAAGATAAACCCAGAATAAGTTGCTTGTGTTTCGCTGCTCTCTAACCTCTAATCAGAAAATTGAGCTTAAAAACATCTGAAAAAAAGACAGCTGAGTTATCTGAACTACAAATAATCTTGTGACTCATCTCAGCACTCCTGCACTCTATCTTGCTTTATGCCCCCATGACTAGGGCTTTTCAGATGAGGTGAAAATATAGGAAATGGTTAAACCGAAATGATCAATGCTGTGCCCTGTACCCTGCTGCCTGGGCACTGACTTCACCATGTTGCTTTCAATAACAACTTCAGTTTTCTTCAATACCATTTTCTCCTCTATAGTTACTCTCACAACATATGTAAAGATGAGTACAATACTCTTGCATGACCAAGGGGAACGTGTATAAACGGACCAGTGACTGACCACAAATCCTTTTAAAGGAGTTGTAAAGTCAAAGCGTATACTCTTCTGTTATAACATCAGCATTGTAATAGGAATACATACGAGAGTTGTTTCTGATAATGAAATCAAAGCTTACTTGAAAAATACCCTTTTATGTAGTGAGTGCTGGCTTCTGTCTGTCCATCACTTTCCACAACTTCCTGAATTCTCACTGTGCATTGTGTCTCTTTCCCTGCTGCTTGATGTTATGCAATCCCCATTTCTCAAGACTACATATCCCATCATGCATTGCTTCCAGCAAACAATGATAAAGCTACATTGTGGGCTTTTGCTGTATTCACTGTGAGAGAGAGGGGAACAAGTTTAGTTGTAGTTCGGACAGCATGCTTAGTTGGACTGGTGACCAAAGGAAGTGCATATTCACAGGGTGAATTTCTGTGAGTTCATTGAGAAAGTACATCCTATGGGCATCTCCAATTAAGTAAACTAACAAACTTCTAGCCTGATATGGTTATTAGAAGTGTGATAGAATTTATGGAAATTCAGTACAGAAATACATATTTATTTTTATGTCTGTGAAGGTTCTCATTCATCCAGGTCATGGTATATCTGTAAAAAATAAGTCAAGGCAACTGGACTTGCTGTATTTTTCTTCAAGAAAAATGCAGCAAGTCCAGTTGCCTTGACTTATTTTTTACAGATATATTTATTTTTAGTTTTTGACCATATATACCCTTAAAGATAAACTCCACGCAAACAGTTGAAATGCATGTGTTTGCTGTTTTGCATGCCTTCTTTCCAACCAGTCCTGAGATTTATAGAGCCCCACCAGACAGCAAAGATTTGTTGGTGGCCTGATATTTTATTACCAGTGACGTCACTGTACTGCAAAAAGTACTGCAAAAAGTACTGCATGCCGTACTTTTTTTTCAGGACACATCTGAAACAAGGCAAATTGCCTTGTCTCGTGTTGGGGCTGGGCTTGAAAAAAACTTCCAAAACAACCCCAATGCATCTGGTGTGAATGGGCCCTTAGACAAAAAAGGGTGATGGTGTCCAATCAATGAAAAAAGGGAGCAAGTTACGTTTGTGAAACACAGGTACCACTGTTTCTACTGCAGTGAGTATTCCCCTTTTCTCATTTTAAAAACAAATTCCTCTCAAGAATCACATTTTTCAGTGTTTTTACTTTATTATTTGGGTTCCCTACAACTGGTAATTTTTTTAAAAGCTGTTGATTTTCCAAACTAAAAACCTTACCAAGCAAGTGAAAAGTATGCAAAGCCATGTGAACTATCAAAGTCAGACATTGTGAATCTTATCTGGATCGATCTATAGAAAACACAGTCTCAGCACTCTGCTTGGGTTCATCAAAAAGTTATTTCATGAAGAATTTGAGACTATTGCAGAAGGAAAACCCCAAATGTGAGCTCTCAGTTGTCGACTCACAAATCTGTAAGCATTGAAAATGCAATACTAAGCTCGGACACAACTGACTGGCTTCAGGAATATAAAAACCAGATGATGGAAGCCTACATTTTCCCAAATTGAAGCAGTAGCTCAAAATTTCCCTGATCTCATGGGAAGATCCGGCATCTTGTGGGATGTACGAGATATAACAAAATTCCACAACCTCCTGGAAACCGGCTCGGAATCCTCTTCTTTCCGCCTACGTAGAGAACAGCCTGTGCTACACCTAAAATATTGCTGATATTTGGAATTTGGAAACCCATGGAAATGCTTGATTAATTAGATCTTGTTGGTTTGTTCCCGTTTGTAATGAATCATGTTCCCGTGACTGGGGTTTTTTTGCCAATAACCACAAACTTTCACTAGTGCACGAATCAGAATTCTTATAGATAGCAAGTAAGTTCTGTGAAATCAGCATACAGATGTCATAAAGTTTACTGGACTCTGCCTGTAAACTGCTGATGTAAGAAACGTATTAGCTTTTAATTTGCTGGATCGGATAGTTTTAATGAGCATGGATGCAACTCCTGCAATGCACAAGAACATCTGCACTGCCATTTCAAGATATGCATGTTTGTTAAAAATAAACATGGACT
>NW_017306269.1:5504328-5513326 GCF_000935625.1 Nanorana parkeri
AGCTCATTAGTAGTCTATAGAGCAGGCAGGAGGTGGGGCATTGGCACAGAGTCGGTAGATAGCATCCACTGAAGAGGACTGGGTTCTACTCTTCACAGTATCAAAAATGTATTGTTACATTTAGGGTAGTGGAATAGAAAAAAAGGTAACAAATGCAGTCATTAGCCAATTCATATGTCAGACACACACTTTTTAAGGTAAAGCTCAAAGTGTGAAAAGTGTTGTCACTTTTCTTAATCTATACAGTTTTATATCGCTCTATTGGTTGGAGGTTTATAGCTATGTGCATTACTTTACAAGTCTTTTGATGGCTAAAACCATTGCTTAATATGTCTTTTGACTGCTCATTTCATTGTTTGCAGAAGTTGCCTTTTAAACTGCAATGTCAGCAATTTACATTTTTTGGATTGAGAAGGGTTAAGAACCTCTGTCAATTCTTTTTGCTGCCTATTTCTCTAGTGGAAAGATTTTTTTCTCACTTTTCATCACTATGACAAATTGTCACTAGGATGGAAAAAGAGAGGAAAACTCTCTAGCAGTGACACAACAGCAGTAAAACGCCTATTTTTGGAAGGCTTAGTAAGTGTTGAACCTCTTGCATTGCTGTCTGTATCCCTCTTGCAGATTTTCCCCACTTCCCATCATGTTGACTGCATTGTCACTGAGACATGAAGTAAGGTGATATCTCCCCAACAGGGGCACAAAAAAAATTACCAAGGTTCTAAGCTTTTCCCACTTTATCCAATTTTTTTTTTTTTTTAAAGTTGTTTTGACTTCTAATTTAATCTAAAGCTGTGCCCCACCGTACCTCTTACAATGTACGGCCTTTTACACATCAGCCAAGTCCCCAACCATAGATGATGCTTCATATGCGCCACAATTTACAAGGAAAACATCAGCAGGGAAATACAATAGAGGCAGTTCCCCTTTGCCAGTGATAATGACTCCTGTCTATAACAGAAGTTGAGATGACATTTACTTGGACTGCTGTATGCTGTTTATTTCAGTGTAGATAATGCAATTTTAGCTCTACAGCTGCAGAAAAACTTTGTTCCAGTTACCATTAATCTATTGACTTTTCTAGCTAAAGAAACATTTGTTGGCAAACACCGGTTCCTTCCAATTGTCCATAGAGTAAAGCTCAATGTTCACTAAGTTAGCACAGATTATTCCTTGCAATAGTAAGAAATGAGAGATATAAATTATTTGTGCTCTCTCCAATAAGAATCATATGCTACTGACTTGGACAGGCTGTAGTAAGCAGGGGAGCAGTAGCGAATGCCTAAAATATTACCTGCCAGTTCCACCATAAATTAACAAGCAACTCCTGGCAAATACATAAAAATGCCTTATAATTCACTTTATTGTTCATTTACATTCAAGTTAGAAAACTGTTTGTCAATTCAGACAGGAAATCGGTCTTTATATCAACTTACAACTTTGAGAATCTCTGTGTGCTATAACAAGCATAGCTGCAGATCAGATGCACTCGCCACCCTCTTCGGGACCCAAACAAGCACCAAATCAGTTGTTAAAGCAGTGTAGAATCAAGCCATGGTCTTTCTGTCATTCCACACAAACCTGACATTTCAGCAATTGACAGACCAGATAGTTAAAGTGAATATGTCAAACTCTGGCAAGGTTTTGAACAGTGGATTGGAGCAGGTTCTGACAACAGCTAAGCCCTGTTCTGGACGGGTCCTTCATCCTTGGGAAGCCCTCCCCCTTGGAGAGATGTTGGGCGTTGAGAACGATGTTTGGTTGACCACAGGGCTGGAGCCCAGGCCTAAAAGATGTCGCTGATCTGTATTGCAGTAAGGCCTACAGGCCATTTGGACCTGATTTTGTCCAATGAGTCATCACCGGAATGGAAGAACACTATAACCTGTTTTGTGGCCGATGTGCTCCAGAAGAAGTTCTGAGATGCTGTGACCCACCCAGTGACTGCCCATAACACTAGCAATAACATACCCATGACACTTGTGTTCCCCCCCTTTAACCTGAAGCTACTGATCTCTGTAAACAGCAAGTTTCTTTTAGCAAAAAAGACAAGGATACACAGCTTAACATGTGGAAAGGAGACAACTGAAAGCGCACAATGCACATATGCTATATAATTTATGTTTACCTGACTTTAAAAATATGTATATATGTAATTTTTGAGTCCTAACCATAATAAAGACAATTTAAAACCACTATGCATTCCCTTTACTTCAATGCTACAGATTTAAAAGTTGCAATTAACCTAATATGCACACTACAGAATGTTATTTTTGGAGTTCAACCTACTCTTACCAATAGGCTCACATATAAACCTTCCATGCAGTGTAAATCTGGGTGAATTACATTCATGTGGCATTGCTGCCACTGGATGGCACTGAGCAGCACCAAATTTCTATACTTTTTGGCTCTATCTAGTGGCTGTATTGGGTGTCACTCTAGGACGTCATGGAGCACATATTACATATTTGACTGTAAACAAAATAATTTTTAATTGTACAAATAAATACACATATATACAAATAAATAAATACAATAAATAAATACAAAAGGGGTCACTGAATATACCCTTCGGGTACATACCCATATTAGCTTCCTACATAAATTAGGATCTAAAATCACAAAAGGCCTATAGCCTCCCTGGACCACACGGCCACATTCTAGGCATCAGTAATGTAATAATCATTAATAAGTATTGCTATTACGCGTTTCACTTAAAATCTTAATCAGGAAGATAGGAGGCTGCCTGTAATATTTAAATATCATGGGTGTAACTACATATAACTATCCTAAGTAGTGACAGATAATTGTTTTTGTATCACATAATAAACAAATAACAAACATTGAAAAAGTTGCATAACCTTTGTTACAGGGTCTTAGTGGTAAATCAGTCCATATCCCCAATAGAGCAGAATCCATCGCGCAGAGGACATAGGGAGCGAGAGACTTGTAGAGTAGCTTTGGCGATAAGAGGCTGGTTTTCATCCATCTATGTTGCAAATTACAAAAAAAAATTATATATGTAGAGTTGGGGCTACTCATGACTACTTTACATTCTCCATAAATGTAAACACTGCCTCAAACAAAAAGTAGTATCCCCACACATATACTCCCCCATCTAAATATAGAGGGAAGAAGGTAGGGGAGATAATTCTCTTTCAATTTGTCAGGCTTAATACACTACAATTACTAAGATCAATAATGGATATATGTCCAGTACTAAAATGAGAGTCACCACATCTAGACTTACATTTGATACAACTGCTTCACAAGAAACTTCAGGATCACCTCTCCCGCCGAGCCTCCTGACCCCTACTCCCTCCACCATACTAGCCGCATTGCATCACACTGCCTATATATCCGGCGTGTTACGTCAGTGGCCGGGGTGGGCCTAAGGTCTGCGTCCGCTTTCGCGGTACATCAAACCAGGAGGTTTCCTGTCAGACTCACAGGGCCCCTCAAATCCCGGCTCGTCCCGCTTATGGGACAGCAGCCGCCACTCGGGCAGGATCGGAGGACCATTAACCCACCCAAGGCACCAGCCCTGAGGGGGTGAAGGTCTATGCGCAGACCATCCCCCCTCAAAGATGTCAATTACGCGCGGGGGGGGGAAAGGCCCAAACATGTTATCAGCGTGAATGGGACCATCCTCAAGAGGGGGCACAGAGGACCCACCACTATATCCTTCACCATTTAATCCATGTTACATATATAAAGTATAATGTCAATACATTGCAACAGTATCATATAGTCAGGAGTGTCCATAACAATGGCACATTACAACCCCATCAACAGAGTGTCGGATCATCACATATGCAGCACTAATTTGTCATACTGACCAAAAACATGGTAGAAAATTGAATTTATAAAGGTATATATACGATTGGTTCTATCTTAATTAAAATAAATAATGATGGAGCAATTATTTCAGAAAAAAAGTGAAAAACGATATTAACAAAGTGACAATGTGCTTGTTTCATATATAAATCAATATGGAACCTTGTGTCGCTGACCCTTCTACCCACTGGTTCATTAACCACCCCAGTGCTAAATGTTGTGTGCTAGTGTATAGGGAGCCCAATGTGGCTAAGACTATAGCTGCCTAGCTCCTAATCCCCCTATTCTCTCTGTGTCAAAACTCATTTTTTTTTGCTACAATTATACCAGGGGTTGGTGTCCTGGTATCCCTGGTGGCTCAGAACCACTCTTTGTATTCTAGTGGCTGTAATGCCTTGTGGATGGCTGGGTAGAAGTTTTTTTTACATGAGCCCCTAAGTGTGTTTAACTTTCAGTCCGGGTTTACCTTGCACAACTGGCTGTCCTGATTAAGGATGGGCTGCATGTTCGAGTCGACCATAGGTTCGACTCGAACATTGCATGTTCTAGCGTTCGCCGAACGCCGAACATTATGGGATGTCCGCGGTCTGTTCGACCCCAGCACACGCTTAGAGGTGCCATTATTTTGAAATACTGCATGGACATATTAGGGCCATGTCCCTTACTTTAGCATTTCAAAAAAATCTTATTGTTTTAAGTTAAAAGTTTACAGACTTATATATCAATATTTTTTTTCATCTGTTTTTTTTTTTTTTTAACAAATAAACATACACTATGTATATATGACACTTTGTTAACAAAGCCTCAAATAAGACAGCTCAGCACTACCTTTATGCTTTCTGACAAGATGTGTTCTTGTGGTCAGGTCACTATGTCTTTCTCTTCTAAGTTACTGTGAATGTGAGCCTTTAAAAGTACAAGCCAACTGTCCCTAGGTTCTAAACACCGCTCCACCATAACCCTACCAGAAAGCCCTGTGACGAGTGTACTACATCTGTTTTTTTTAGATACGGTGCTAATCTTTGGTGACCATTTTTACAAGAAAAAAAGTTATGTCTTCCAATGGGGGCACCTTTTTCCATCACAGCTAGGTGGGGATTTTTCTGTAGTTTGCTAAATTTTCTCTCATTTTCTGATGTGCATCTAGAGAGAAAGTGAAGAAAATCTCCCCAAAGGGACATGGACGTCATAACACAAAAGTGGGACCATTTTCTATTCTAATTAAAACTAAATAAAATATATCGTGTCTAGAAATACATGTTCAGAGAAGTTCCAACACAGATAACCTGGTAATCAAAAGAAAGGTATGTGTAGAAAATCTGTAGGCAGACGACGTTCAGCATCTAAAAAGAATGTTATTTTGCATTATTAGAAGTTTATTATCGGGATGAAAAAAAAGGAAAAGATGGTTCTGCCAGGACAGCACAGCTGCATGCAATCATCAGGGTTCATTACAGCTACATTTACTGTCTGTGTATTTTATTTAGCAAGCAAGATTTCATCTGTCTGTATTTGATTCGTTCACAAATAAAGATGGGTCTTGTTTATTTTGACAGCTCTGATAGTGTTGTCTTAACTTCCATTTTCTGTTTAACTTAAAGCAGACCTTGTATATGAAAAAAAGATAGTCTACATTGCCCACTCTGCTTTGTTAAGAAATCAAAATATATAAAAAAAACACGTTATGTTTTTGGTGCCTGACTACAACCCATTCTATGTTGTTGATTCAGCTTGGCATTCTGACAATGCCAAACTGATAAGACAGCCTAGTTCTAGTACAATTCTGATATTCTGGACATATGATGTGTGATATCAGTGTCTCCAACACAGGGCTGCAGCACAGGTCTGTGTCTGGAGTCTTGTAATATAGAGAATGCACTATAAAAATCCTTTTCCCAATACATCACCTGTCTACATGCAATGGCTGCAAGCACCAAAATAGAGCCCAAGATGAAGGAATTCAAACACCTAAGAGGGGCCCTTAAAACTTGCGGGTATCCAGACTTGGCTTTTGTCAAAAGAGAAAGAAGAGGAAAGAACACCAAGAGTACCAGTGAGGGTGAAAAGCATGACAAACGGAAGGATTTGGTCATTCCATATGTAGCTGGGGTGTCTGAGAAACTCAGAAGGATTTCTAATAAACATCACATTCCTGTCTGCTTTAAACTCAGCAATACACTCAGGCAACAACTGGTTCACCCAAAAGACCCAATGCCAACACACAAGATGAACAACATTGTGTATGCAGTCCAATGCAGTGAGGAGTGCTCAGAATTGTATGTCGGTGAAACAAAACAGCAGCTACACCAGCGTATGGCACAGCGTAGAAGAGCAAAACCCTCTGGTCAGGATTCAGCAGTATACCTACATCTAAAGAGAAAAGGTCACTCCTTTAAATACAGTCAAGTACGCATCCTAGACAGGGAGGAGGACTGGTTTAAAAGAGGTGTGAAAGAGGTAATTTATGTAAAAATGGAGAAGCCAAGCTTGAATAGAGGTGGGAGGTGAAACATCTATTGTCTGCAACATACAATGCTGTTTTCACACCTCTCTGGGTGGGTTAATACTACCTGCTAGCTCCAATTATGCAAATGTACCAATCAGGAAGCCGGCCAGCACCTCATGACTCGCTACCTGGCTTCCTGATTAGTCAGGAAGCCATGCAGCCTCAACAAGTGAAGTCGGTGTTCTTTCGCTGGAAAACTGGCTTCACAGGCAATCAGGAAGTCATGGGTCATGGTCTGCCACCCGACTTCCTTATAATCGGGGCACGCGGCACCGTTACTCGGTATCCTGGCTTCCTGACCAATCAGGAAGCCGGCCAGCACCTCATGACTTGCTACCTGGCTTCCTGATTAGTCAGGAAGTCATGCAGCCTCAACAAGTGAAGCCGGTATTCTTTCGCTGGAAAACTGGCTTCACAGGCAATCAGGAAGTCATGGGTCATGGTCTGCCGCCCGACTTCCTGATAATCGGGGCACACGGCACCGGTACTCGGTATCGGCATGTACCCAAAAAAATATCGGTACTAGTACTCAATACCAAAAAAACTATATTGGTGCATCCCTAATTCCCAGAGATTTTTTTGTACAAGTCATTCTGAATTGAGAAAGCTAAGTTGCGTTGATTTATTTTTTACAGATATGATTTACTGTTGTCACCATTAGGAATCTGCCTTGGGAAATGCCATGCAGCCATTGCATGTAGACAGGAAGTGGCCGATTCAGGACCATCCCCAAAAAAGGGACAATAGTACAAAATAATTAATAGGCATTCCTCTGTGGCAAAATAAGGCTTCAGCACAAGAGAAGAAGCTTAAAAAGGCAAGTTCGAGAGAAGGAACTTTAAAACAAAGAAAAGGAAAAAAGGAAGAAATCATAAATAACGGGAAAGAAGTTAAAAATCTTCACAAAAAATAGTGTGAATATTCACTATAATTATCCAGTTATGTGAGCTGTATCTGCACATGTTTGGGTATGTAAATGAATCACGCATTTGCCTTTCACATGACCGAATAAATTATGTGAATATTCACACTTTTTTCAGTTAAGAGTCTCAGCTTCTTTAGTAAATCAGCCATGCATGTTGGTGATGGTTGCATGGCATTCCTAGGATGAATTTATTAAATTTAGTAAATCAACATGGATGTGTCTTAAAAAAAAATGCAGCCGCTCAGCAGCACTGAGATATAAGAATGGATACAAAAGTATTATTATGTTATGTAATAACAATGGCAATTGTTTATGACACACAATACCCCAAACTGGAATCCCCCTTGAAAAACTCACATGCCCTATTTTACAATACATACATGTGATACTGCTGGTAGATGTTATCAACTCAGATTTATTTATTTTTTTGGAGAGGAAAAACCTGCTGTGGAACAAATGACACCAATAAAGTTGAAAGTCTTTTAATACATAAAACTGATCCCAGGAAAGGGGAAAGGAAAATAAAGTTGATTTAAAAAATGGGGCATGCAGTAAAAGGAAAAAAAAGGCAATGTGTTCACAAGGTTCAGAAAAAGTGCAGTTCGCATGTCAAATTTGGCCTAGGTTGACCTTTTAACCTTTCAGTATTTACTCTGTCTGCTGTCATTTCAATTGCTACGCCTTTAGGCTCAACTAAATAATACTATAAAGTTTGATTTTTTTTTCTTACAGTTTATATTATATATTTTTAATTCAGTGATTGCTCCTCAACATTATATTACATTACATTATGTTGTTATTTCCAGTATTTATAGAGCTCTTACATATTTTCCAATCTATTCAAGCAAGCAAGGATCACTTGAGATACATACTAGTTTACTAAAGGAGTAAAGGCTGTTTACGTAACGAATTGTATGTTCACTTAGCTTAGGAGGAAGGGAGAAGCTGCATTTCCTTAATAATTGCTTAAACAAATTCCAATAAACTATGCCTGCAAAAGAAGTCTATGAGGGCCGGTGCACACCTAGGCCACTCCTGCCCGTGCGGCAATTGTGCACGATTCCGCGCAGATTGCCCACGGTCACGGAGTCACCCTGCACAGATGGTCGCACTGTGGATGCCATTATTATCTAAAACAACCACGTGTCGTGTATCGCAAAAGAAAGGGACATGTACCTTTTTTCTGCAATTTCTGCACGGATGTCACCCCAATGAAATCAATGGGGCCGCGTGGCAATTGCTGTCTGCATTGTGCAGAACCGCGCAATCCCGGGACGCGCGATCACAGATTGCTCACGTCTGCCTGAATACTTGCCTCTTCAGTGACTCTGAACTTCTCCACCTAGATGTGTTACAGCCCCTGGCTGAATTTTCATCACTCAACACTTCTGGGAGTGTCGAATCCCTGTGCCCCCGCCCCCAATGTGGTGCCATCCCCTGACCACTTTGCTACTATAGGTGAAGCTAGCAATGTAGGCGCAGCTTGTTGAAATGTTCTTGGGAATACAACACTTGTTACATAATTTACCTCTTATGAAGAGTATCCTAAATGCTATTGGCTGCTGGTTACTGTAAAATTCCTCCCTTCAGTGATCCTGGATTCTCTTCACAGTAATAAACTTCTGGCAGTGCATAAATCAACTGCCGCATCTGTAGATCGGCGCCACTCACCCTTCAGTCCCCCCCCCCCCCCCCTTTCCCCTCTCCAACAAAACCCCGGAGAAAATATA
>NW_017306269.1:5513337-5517111 GCF_000935625.1 Nanorana parkeri
CCGCCCCCCCCACCCCCCCCCCCCCCCCTTTGCCCATTCACAAAACACCTGGGGAAGAATTTAGCAAAACTGGAGCAGATGCACATGGCAACCAAACTTCACTCTTCAGTTTGTTCTGTTAAGATTTGAAAATGAAAGGTGAATGCTGATTGGTCGCCATGCACAGCTGCTTCAGTTTTTGTCTGCTCCAGTTTTGATAAATTCCCTTCCTAGTATTTTCACAGAATGCAAGGTGTTCTGTGAATGGAGGAGGGAGATCTTGGCATTCATCCACTTCTCCTCCATTCTCTGTATGCCTTACATTCTGTGAAAATAATACCAGGTAAATCATGTGACAGGGGTTGAATCACAGAGAAAAAACTTTTTAACTAAACTTCAGCTTTAAAGACAGCCAAGTTTGGACTGACCGCTTGTCAGAGAGGCATTCATTTAAAGGATTTGATTGCAGGCAAATTTAATTTGCTATAAATACACAGTTGTATCTTGCGTGCACATGACTGAATGATTGAAATGAACACTGCTTCCACTTCAGTTACTAAGCTAAGTGAACAGTCACTTTGTAAAATGAACATAAACATCAAAATGTGCCCCTACTCCTTTGGTAAACTGACCTCACTGTATTGTACAACCAAACACAAACATAAAGCCAATAAAAGGATTTTTTAGACATGCCTCAGTCAATAGGTTCAGATAGTTTTGAGTGACAACGATTGTTTTCCTCTGTGTTGGTCAGAAAAGTAGGCAATCCCCCTCCCCTTTCCTCCCCACACATAAATATGTACGGTGGGGCGATCAGAGCATGCATATGTATTAAACAGTTGTTTGAAATGACTAATTTGGGTGATACAGTATCAGATGGTGTATAGTAAGATTTGCTACTATATTTCCTGCTGAATAAATGAAGCTATTAAGAGTGATATCTTGTGAACTGGAACGTGGGAATCTCCCAGAATATTGTGCTCCAGTTACCAGAATGAAGATGAGGAGAGCCTTTTCTCCTCAAACTCTACCCATACGATCCCATTCACACCAGTCAGGACTATTGCAATATATTTAACAAATGCGCTTTAATGCGTAATGCACCATAAATGGATCTAATATTTGGACCTGCAGTATGTTTTTGTTGCAGCACAACTAGTGTATAACCGCACGTTGCAGGGCGCTGAACTATAGATGCTTTGAGAAGGTGCTTTGGGGTGCCATTTCCAGTGAACACCACTGCAGCACCCTGAGGCACGCAACTTGCTTTTATGTGCCACACAGGGGGATTTAAAAAAAAAAATAAACACCAAAAGACTGGAAACCCTCTAGTAGTTTCGTAAAGCAGACCTTTAATTATACTTTAAAGGAGAACTATGAGGTGAGTGCTTTTCACTCACCTCATAGTTCTAGCCGACATGTGACAATGAGACTGTCACAGGTCGGCTCAGTAGATCAGGAGGTGAGCGAACACATACCGGCGTTCGCTCACCTCGCGATCCTGTCACGCCTCTCTGCCGTGACAGGGGAGGGGCTGGATTCCCCCCCTCCCCGCTCCGATCCACCAGCGCTGACTGGCGGAACGGACGGGGGAGTGGGCAGGTACAGCTGGCTCTGCCTCTAGATAGGCAGAGCCAGCTGTCAGTCATGCAGCTGGGCGAATCCCGGCACAATTGTCGGGATCCGCTTCAGCTGCGGCGTCTCAGTATACCGCGAGCAGCAGCTTGCGGTATACTGCGGGGTCTCAGTATCACGCGAGCTGCAGCTCGCGGTATACTGAGCCTAGGGTGACGGGAGGACGCTAGTTTGTGTCCTCCAGTTACCCTAAGGAGAACTATGGGGAAAAGCCTTAACCCCATAGTTCTCCTTTAATACATTAGTCTCCTGTTCCAAAATGCATTAATGCTGTGGGAAAAAAATGCTTAGCTTTCAACCAACTTCTGCATTGAAGAGGGTAACATCAAAATTCTTTCAATGCGAACCTGGGAACTATAAAGATCCCAATTTCTCAAGAAGATGTTCCTGCTTAGTATATTTTAGTGATTGCGCTTTTATTTCTTTAAAAAAATGTTTAATCCATACTTTTTTTTAACTTTTCATGGGGTTAACAGGTCCCTTTTATCCATTCACAGGGGATAAGGTAAGAGGGGCATGTGAGGTACACTGTGTGCCCAATACGAAGATGTTTTTATGGGTGCCCCTCTTGAAGCACACATCATGTTCTAAAGGACTTGTTTCTATATCCTTAAAGCTATGGGGATACTGACCCCTAAACTTGGTATGGTATAATCTGGTATATAATCTGGCTGGTATAATCTACTACACTTTTTATAAATAAATAAATACAAACATAAATGCATAAATAAATAAATGATAAAATAAATAATAAAGTGGTGTAGTCTTGAGATTGACAGTTTCCTGCACGATATTTATAGCTAAACCCTGGTCACCAATCAGCTCAATCTGCCCAAATTTTCAAACCCAACAAACACTGCCGTTTAAAACCTACTTTCCGTTGGCTACAAAGTACAGAACTAGAAGCCAGCAGGATCAAAACCGTGGTATGTTATATTAAAAAAAACAACAACAAATAAAATGCAATTAAAAAAAAGCAAACAGAAAATTGTGCTGCAGATTTAATTTTTACTGATTTAAAAAAAAAGGAAACAAAAAAGCAACCAAAATACACCAATGTGACCGTACTCTAAAAATAAAAGAACAATTGTCAGACAACAAATTTATAAAAACTGAAAAGTGCTCTGATAATGAATAATGGCAATGCTAATGATAACGAATCTATTTGGCAGCTACAAAGCTGTTAAAATATAAAGTCCTCTTCTACTTTGAACACAGGATTTGCAACATGTTAATAGACAACACTATATGTGAAGAGTTTGTCTTAATGTTACTGAACTATCCTTCCTGTACAAAAAAAAAGTATTTTATTGTGTGCTAAATGATGTCCTTACGTTACCTAATGTTTTTCTGTCATATTTTCTAGTTTGCTCATGAATCCCAGATCTAATCCGGGTCTGACAAGGTCAAGAAAATTGAGCTACTTTCTCAGATCTACGAGCATCAAACAAAAATAAAAGTGATTGACAAACTCTTGCAGATGGAGCATTTTGCATACAGAATGTCCTGCAGGGAGAAGATATAATGACTATTTTCCTTCCTTGAAATCTACATAAAAAAACAAACATTTGTAGGGTTAATTCCATTACCAGGTTTCTTGCATTACCAAAAAAAAATGTATTGAACAATTAGAACAGTAAGCGCCGGCCATTGTAAATATTTTAATCCTTTGTTTGAAAATTGTGTGTGTTAAATTCTTTCAATCTAGTCTTTGCAGCGGTAGGAGGGGACTGTTTGCACGCATGACTTGAATTGGGGATTCGGGTACATGTGTACTCATTAAACATTTGTTAGTTAATTCTGAGTCTTATAGAAAAAAAAAGATAAACATGCACTCTTAGAAGCTTCCATTATCCCCTGTTTTCACTGCATTCCTTGTTCACAAGAAAAAAAAACAGTAAAGGGTACTTTCATTTTCCCTGGCGAATTTGGGAAAATGGAATCATCCTCGCCAATCTGCTCCTTCTCCCGCTTCTGACCGCACTGACCAATGACCAACTTGGCAAGAAGCGCTTTTCATTGGTTACCATGGTCAGGTGATCAATAAATGCTCCGTGTTTGTCAGCGTAAATTGGAAATATCTAGCAGAGGGCTGCGATGTTGTGTACGGACTGTATGCCCGGAGCCGTGGAGGGGAAGCAGCATTTATTTAAAGGTAAG
>NW_017306269.1:5517372-5519147 GCF_000935625.1 Nanorana parkeri
GGGGGGGGGGAAGAGGAAGCAGATTGGTGGGGATAATTCCCTTTTCCCAAATTCACCTGGAAAAGTGGAAATACCCTTTAAAGTGAAAATATCCAGATGAAAAGGAAAAGCTAATTAGAACATAAATTTACAAAACCAGCTTCAATCCAGAGGTTTCCCTAGCAGTCCTACTTTTGTGGCTAGATAGTCTAAGTCATTCAACCCACTTCATTCTGGACACGCCTCCAACCTATGACTGGACAGTGAAAAGAGAAGCAGCGCAGTAATGAGTTCATCTCTCTGTCACTCTGATTTTTCCTCCTATCAGCATGCTTCTTGTAAGGACATGAACACTTTGGCTCCTTGTGCTGCTTCTCCCTCTCACACACCAACTCTGCTATACAGAGACTGCAAGGGGCTGATATCAGGTCAAATTTAGGCTGCTTCCATTTAAAAATACATTTAATGATGTATTAATGATTGCAGAGCTGCATTGATTTGTGTCCTTTATATCTGTCTAGAGTTCAGCTTTATGAGCTTTTAAAGTCCAAGTCTGGGCTGGACAAACACATTAAATGTACTCCTCCTTTTCCCAGCAGATACAGAAAATATTGCTTATTTTCCCAATGCTATGGATTACTAGCAGAGAGGATGGCTTACCTAACGTCACGTGCAGGCTTTCTCCATGCCAGCTCTGGTAGAGATGACATGTCCCCTTTAACCCTTCTCCATGCCAATCTCCAACAGGTCTTGTCGGTTTCTCTCACTAACATCATCATGTACAATGAATGTGTACAATGAACAGTGGTCACCTCGAGGGCTACACTATGTATTATGGCGTTTAGAGCCTGCCAACATTCCGGTGCTGGAGATTCATCCACTTGCATGCGCACAAACTGATATCTCCCTGCTCATAGCTGGTGCAAATACTGTATATTTGTCTGTCTGTGGCCACTCTTACAGAATTGCTGCAATCCTTACCTTGAAGGTAACACATGGTATTTGTATTTATTTATTTTGGTATATTAATAAATTAAGGCCATCAGCTTATTTGAATTACTCTTATCAGTGTGTTTGTAACCCTTTAAAATGTTCTTTCTTTGTACAGTTTGAGTTGTATAGGTGCAGTTATAATTTCACAATAATTGTTCACACTCTAGTTCCATTTAAGGCCACATTCACACCAGGGCAGATGCGTTTCAGCGTGGTTTCCGCGTGGATTTAAAAAGGGCGGTTTGGGGCATTTTTAATCACATTTTAGTGCTGAAACACAATTAAAAACACGCAAAAACGCAGTGATCAGGGCGTTTCCATTCAAATCTGTATGGAGTCCGCGCTGATCAGTGCAGAAAAAAAAGGCTCAGGGAGCAGCAGGTGGTTCGGATCGCCCTGGTGATCCTCACACGGATGTAAGGGATCGTTCATGTCGGCGGTTCAGCGTGGACATATCCGTTATTACTTCAATAAACAGGAATGCTCTAGTGACATGAGCGCTCATGTTTATGGCTTTTGGTGTAGGGAGGGGGAGCTGAGTGCAGACAGTCCCGGCAGCAGGGAACCAATAGCAATTGGACACTGTTGTGGGACTGTTGTGTTCTGCCCCACAGACAACAATATTGTGCTGCCTGGTGGCAGCAGAAATGTTTAAATTCAAGTTACATAAAAAATGGATAAATATAGAAAATCAATATATGCACTCACACTATAACTTGAAATATGTTTAGTGGAAACAGATCATATGATTTGTTTTTAGTTCCATATTAAAAAAAGAACAGATTGGGTTCCTTTTTCTGCAA
>NW_017306269.1:5519213-5522833 GCF_000935625.1 Nanorana parkeri
TTTATTTATTTAAAAACAATATATTTTAAAAGATTTGTTCAATTACATTTATTTTCATTGTTTAAAAAAAAGCAAAAGAATAGTAATAAAATAAAACATATTTATAAAAATGTAAAAAAAACAATCTTCTGAAGAAATCTAAAATGGGTTAAATTTATGTACAATTAAAGTGGTTCAATGTATTTATTTTTATTTTTTAAATGGTTTCAATTATTATTATTCATTTTTTTTATAAAGGCAAAACAATGGAAGTTATAAAAATAGAAGTAGAAAGAAGTAAAAAATTAAATATATTTATGAAAATGAAAATAAAAATTGTCTGAAGAAATCCATACAGAGAAATCTGTGCTGGGTGTTGGCGTAGCAATACAGCTGTGTGCAAATTGTAGGTGTGGTACACATGTTGGTATAGAGCAGGGGTAGCCAAACTCCGGCCCTCCAGCTGTGGTAGAACTACAAATCTCATGAGGCATTGCAAGATTCTCACAGCCACAGACATGACTCCCGCAGAGAGATGCATCATGGGATTGGTAGTTTCACAACAGCAGGAGTGCCGGAGTTTGGCTACCCCTGGTATAGAGCATCCTCGCTTTCCCTTAGACGTGAACACAGCTCTAACTGTCCTATACACTGCGGCCAAAGCAGGATGGATTTACGGGCAGTCAAGCTCTGTGTACCTGATTCTTCTGTACACAGAGAATTATCATTTCCACTTAAATATAATGGGATTGGTGAAACAATATATTTGACCAGTTAATGTTACTGTTGGCAACAAGAGGAAAAAAGAGATGCATACCGGAAATAACATGGCCCTGATGATTACAGGTTCGTCATCTGGATCACAGATTTGGCAAAGCGCACTTAACAAATAGGCCTTGTGTGTTGTGTGAAAACTTAGAGGCAAGTTTATAGCAGTGATAGAGAGCAGGCAGCAAAGTCCGCGCTGATTGGTGGAGATGCAGCTTGTAATCTCCATAATCAATCCAAGCAATAATTATATTCAATAAGCCCGGGATTTGCTGTCCACTCTCATTACAGTGATAAAGGCCAGAGAGGAAAGCTATTCCCAGACCCTCTTCCAGCACTGGCAGCCATTGAGTTCTTCCACCGCAAGCCTCGCATGATGCATAGAAAGTTTACTTGCAGCTCTTTTCCCAATGTTAAAGTTCAGTAGGTTTTCTGAGGACTGGGCAACAGACTGAACATTCAGGGCACTGGACTGAACATTGAGGGCAACAGACTGAACATTGAGGGCAACAGACTGAACATTGAGGGCAAAGGAACAGACTTAACAGTGAGAGCAACAGACTGAACATTCAGGGCACTGGACTGAACATTGAGGGCAATGGACTGAACATTGAGGGCAACAGACTGAACATTGAGAGCAACAGACTGACACTGAGGGCAACAGACTGAACATTGAGGGCAATGGACTGAACATTGAGGGCAATGGATTGAACATTGAGGGCAATGGACTGAACATTGAGGGCAACAGACTGAACATTGAGGGCAACGGACTGAACATTGAGGGCAACCGACTGAGCATTGAAGGCAACAGACTGACACTGAGGGCAACAGACTGAACATTGAGGGCAACAGACTGAACATTGAGGGCAACAGACTGAACATTGAGAGCAACAGACTGAACATTGAGGACAACAGACTGAACATTGAGGACAACAGACTGAACATTGAGGGCAACAGACTGAACATTGAGGGCAAGGGACTGAACATTGAAGACAACGGACTGAACATTGAGGGCAACAGACTGAACATTGCAGGCAACAGACTGAACATTGAGGGCAACAGACTGAACATTGAGGGCAACGAACTGAACATTGAAGTACTGCATATTCATTTTTTCTTAAGTTTTGAGTAGGGCGGGGAGGGCAGGGAAAGGTTAGAACCTCTGTCAAGTTGTTATTTCTGCTCATGTCCCCATCCTCTCTATTTTGCCTGGTGGCAATTTTCCCCGGGACAGAAAACGATGGATAATCCAAAATTTTACAGAAGTCACCAGAACAGGAGTAGATGGGAAATCTTCCAAAGGGGACATCTGTTCCTGTGACATGCAATGTTAGGATCAGCACGGGACAGCATAGAGCCTGGCAGATGTGGAAGTGTGTATTGAGCCAATGAATACACCTCACCTTCCTAGGCCAGCAGATTGAAGGACTTTAGCTGGTAATCTATCTATCTATCTATCGATCGATCTATCTATCTATCTATCTATCTATCTATCTATCTATCTATCTATCTATCACAGATAATAAGATCTATCTATCTATCTATCACAGATAATAAGTGAGATTTTGTCTGCCAATGTTACATCAGCTATCAGGGAAGCAGCTATACTGACGCCTAGTAGCTCAGGTGGCACAGAAAAACAAATCATACAAATGAAATAAAGAAAACTGTGTGCGATGGACATTTTGCATAAACAAATGGGAGTTTTTTTTCCTTTTAAATACATTTGTAAAGCTGGTGACATATATTAATATCCAGCTGTTTGGCCCGATCACAGGATGACCAGATGTATCCAACTGGGCCACACAATATGAGTCACATGGGGTCCAGTGAGTGTGACCACCAGCTGATGACCACACAGCAATATCCGTACTGAGGTCATGATCAAGTCCATTCTCAGGCCTGAATGACAGAAATCTCATAGATTTTTTTCAACACTAGCACAACTGCTTTAAAGCTCACAGAACCAGAAAGTTTAGGCAGGTTAGTTGTACAATATACAAATAAGCCGGTTAATCTGGAAATACTATTTGCATTATATAATGTATATGTTTGTTAAAAAGAATGTAAATGATTTTACTATATATTTTCTTTTATTTGTTTATTAAGTCCAGGACTAGAAAAGAAAAGTTCATATCATATTTTCAATTTTCTAGTGAGATAAATGTCATATTTATAATTTTTATGTACAGTTCTCAATTCCAATTTCCAGGTTTACCAGCCTAATCAAATATGCTTTTTTTTCCTTTAAAAATCTTTCTGTGAACAGAGCTCAGTAGCTGAAGCTCAGATTACACACACAGCCTAATGAGTCAGAAGCTTGACTCATCTCCTCTCTTCACCTGCTCTGTATGGCTCCATACAGGGTTGAATTAGGAAACATCTGAAAGGCACGTCTCCTAAAAAAAATTCATAATGCTTTATGATGCCATGGGTGTAACCTTAGTACATTTGGAGGCATTGACAAGGAATAAGCATGAAGGTAAGGAACCTCAAGAGTAAAGCCACAACTAATAATCTGCATGCTTGTTTCAGCTCAGTGACTGAGAATGTACCAAAGCTGTTGGATTAGCATGACAAACAAGGAATCAGCATTTTCAGAAGCACAGGTGAGTAATGGCAGTCTGCATAGGTACTCAATGAATGTTTAATTTAAATGTGTATTCGTAAAATAAACATTTTATATAAAGAGTAAAACATATACAAAATTATTTATAAACATAAAAGCCTAAAATAGAAAATGATAAATAAAATGGACCCAATTTTTTATAGCCCTGTGTATCATAAACAATTAATTTTTAATATATAATAATTATCACCTTTTTTTTTTTTGTCCCTTCAGCACTGCAGATCTCCTGAAGCTTCGTTGCAGC
>NW_017306269.1:5522859-5523498 GCF_000935625.1 Nanorana parkeri
TCAGCACTGCTGATCTCCTGAAGCTTCGTTGCAGCCACTCCCTATCGATGTGCTGTACAGTGCATGACAATTCTCAAGGCATAATGTGTGCTGAAACTTGTAGTCTACTTTGGAAGCTTGTGTGACACAGTTGCAAAGCAGAAGTACAATTAGGAGACTGGGACTGAGTGTTGTCACTCCATAACAGGAAGTACTTAAAGAAGGATGTTAATGGCAGGATCGCAGGAGTTAAAACATTTGAGCAGAAAACAGCAGGTCTTACCTGATTGGAGGTGAGGGTCAGGTGGTAAGGAGGAGCAGCAGGGTTGGGACCTGTTGGGGTTGCTGTGAGTTCTTTCCTGGAAGGCTGATGAACGAAGAAGGTTGTTCCATGCGCCCTCCATTTGTTTAAACATTGCCAATCAGATGGGGTGATCTGTTTTGTTTTTTGTTATGGCGGCTTGGTGGGTTAGGGCAGCCTTTCTCAACCAGAGTGCTGTGAGACCCTTGTGTGTCTTCTGGCTTCCTCAGGGGTGCTTCAAAATTCTGTGGTATGGACTTTGAGGTGAAGGGGAGAATGAAGATTGATGTGAAGGGGGAGCTTTAATGTGAAAGTAGGGGGGCTCTTGATATAATAGAGGGGGCTCTGATGTGAAAGGG
>NW_017306269.1:5523509-5525146 GCF_000935625.1 Nanorana parkeri
CTGATGCAAAGGGTGACTCTGATGTGAGGGGGGGGGGGAATCTTGATTTGAAGGTGAACTTTATATGAAGGGGAAACCCACTTTTTTGTGAGTTTTTACATGGGATTCCCCTTAATATCTATGACATTTTAGACTGGGGTGACTCAAGATTTTGCATACTTTTAAAGGGTGCCGTGACTAAACAAAGGTTGAGAAATGCTGGGAGGATGGATGTTTAGTAAAGCCTTCTTTTGGCTAGCGGATACCAATTACCCCTTCCTCATAACCTACAGTCTTTTATTTATTAGGTATGATTTTATTTCAGTATAGTTATTTGTAACTGTTAATTGTTATGTGGTTAAATAAAGGGCTGGCCGTTTAAACTAGAAAGTTGTGTATAGTCCGTGTGCTTATTGGGAATTTTTATTAAGGGGATATTATTAACAAATCCATCAGTCGACCTGCAGATTTACAAATACTGAAAATACCTTAACATCAACATGTATAAGATTTTAGTTCTAGGGTTTACATAGGCTTTAGGAAAGTGTTCCCCAAACAAACATCCCCATGCGTGTTCGCTATAGTTAATAACCTCGACCTGGTCCCTCTCTCTTCTGGAAGGTTTTCCACGGTCACTCAGATGTTAATTCTAAACAGTGGCGGCTTTTGTCAAAGATCAAATGTCAACGAAGCAGGGAATAGGGTAAAGTCATTGCAGCAAGAGAAATATGTAAGCATAGCTTCTTAAATTGGATTTCCCATTTGCAACCACTGAAACACAAGTTTATCCTGCTCTCCCAGGCTACCAAGGAAAGCTTTGATTCATGGAGCAAATAGGTTACTCCCACAGGGACGTTCAGGACTTTGATTTAGCCTTTATCTTGTTTATGGAAAAAAAAGATGGTTTTAAAGTATCTTAGTGTGATCATTATTCATTTTCCCTTCTAGGAAACCTTGGCAGGAAAACCACAGGTCAGATACTTCTCTCCCCACCTACACTGATATTGGGAAATACAGTGATGTCACAATCAGAACCCAATCCCATCTACTTCAAGTAGCACGCACAGAGTTGAGATACATAATTGTATACTGTTTTCCGACCAACTGATTATAGCCAGACAGTCTTGTGATTTACACACCTATGCCAGACTGTATAGCCAGGGCTATTATTGTATTACTTCCTGTTTCAGCTTTACTACTTCCTGGAATTGTGCCCTGCTTATTTTACTGAGGAGATATATGAACTGCCTTACTTAGGGTAATATTAAAGTCAAAAGGTTTCTAAGGTATTTCAGATGCTCATTAAATGACTTACAATGGATGCTGCTTCTTGATTTTTCTTGATTTTTCAAAGTTTTAGTTTCCTGCAGAATCAGCTGGTCCCCTAAACACTGGTTTTGGCATCCTGTTTTAGGGTGCATCCTTTTCCTTGCAGTGTTTGTAAAGTTTTGCGACTTGAGTCTTATCTGTGGCAGTGCTCTTCCGGAGGTGTTGGGGAGGGGGTTTAAAATTAAGTGTGGACTGGGGTGTCCAACTATAGAAGACAGAGCAGAAAAACAAAAAGACAAAGGGGTCTATTCACAAAGCTGCCGAGGGCAGCCGAGTGAATGACCGATCAGAAGTGAAGTGAGCCGAACACTGTTCGGCTATTCACTTCA
>NW_017306269.1:5525201-5532040 GCF_000935625.1 Nanorana parkeri
GCCGGAGCCAGCCGTAAGATCACGGCTGGCTCCGCCCAGCTGTCAGAAGCAGGCTGTCGGCCGGCCAATGGCCGGCCGCTCGGCCAGCTTCGTCTTTCAGCACGGCTCAGCGCTCGACAGAGCCGCTCGGCCGTGATCGGGAGCTGTACTTCTATCAACACAGAGGAATCCACAAGAGTAGCTTCAATCAACTCTCCACTGCATAGATCCCAACGTCGATGACAGCAAATCCATGTAAACCCCATGGTGAGTTACTACACTCTTTTTACATGGTACCATCACTTATGTCTCATTTGTTACCTCTCTCTCCCTCTCGCCTCTGACACCAAACGGAGTATTTGATCGTACATAAACCTCCATTCGTCAAGCCCTCCAGACCTCAACACCCCCTATACCCTGTTCATCAATGGTAGTAGCGCTTTAGACTTTGTCTTTTTGTTTTTCTGCTCTTTCCCCCTACTTCTTCCCCCTACTTCTTCCTTCCTTATGCAAGCTAGTAGATGGGCAGCTGCTGTAGACTGTGTCCCATATGATCTTGTAATGGACAGGAAGTTCAGAGAAGCCGAGCTGAGAGAGTTGGAGCCAGCTGTTCAGAAACATGATGATGGCAGGGATCCCAACCTGAAAAAAATGATTTCAGGGAGTTGCCCCCCCCCCCATAAAATATCACTTTTTATGAGACTGATAATGTTTTGGAAGTGTTGGTATCCTGCCACAAGTTGGGTTTCCTTGCTGGTAGCCTTATTCCTAGAGCTAAAATTTAAATAATGTCAACTATCATGGCAAGCAAGCCATAGGCCTGAGATGATGGTTGAACATAGAAGTATGGGTACACTCATGCCAGCTACATTGTGGTAACAAGCCCTAAATGCAGTACAATGTGAATGGTGCTCTAAAGCACCTTCAAACAGCACATTTGCAGTAAAGCACAATGCAAAAATGCAGTCTACCTCCGATTGTCACATGTTAAGGTGCTTAACACAGGGTATCACTGCATTTGTAGCAGTGTACTGAGTTCTGGTGTGAATGGGCCCTAATAGTAACTTCTGGAACTATTTTGGCAGAAGACTGAGGACCCTTTTACCCTTTTCCATTCTGGTGTGTCACCTCAACACAAACGCATTAATGGGTGTTGATGTGTGTGGGTTGGTGCATTGGGGCACACTTAACCATTATTGCCACTGCAATGTGCTAACACATGGAATGTGCATTGATAAGCATCTCATCACACATACAACGTACCTTGACGCAAAGTGAAACTGGCCCTTTAAGGTTCGGATATTGCTTAATGACTTATTGTCCACAATATTTTCGTTATTTTAATTTTGTTAGGTATGTCTTAGCACATATTTTTGAGTTGTTATTGCTATGTATTCCTTAAAGTCATTTTTATTAGTTTACATGGTCGCTCTTCCTAATTTATATTTCCTAATTTCCTGCACTGCAAGGCTTAAATGCTCATTTTATGCCCAAGGTACCTTAAAAAAAAAGCAGTTTTACTTACTTTATCCCTCTCTCTAGATGGCAGGCAGCGCTTTCCTCTTCCTTCCAAATCTCCAGGTTAGATGCAAGACTGCGGGTTCTGCATTGTACATGATGATGTTAGAGTACCTGCAGCGGACAGAACAGTAAAAAGAAACGGCTTTGGGGGACTGGTTGCACGGTAGGAGGAAGTGTTTAACCCTTCCAGTGTGTGGGGGGAGAGGTGCCACTGCACGGGTAGTTTAGAAATTTCCACGAAGTTCGGCTTCAAGGTAATACAAATCCATGAGATTTAGAGATAACCATTAGGGGGAGGTCTGTATTTGATTCAGCACAAGTCAAAATCATTCTACCTCCTCGCTTAAAGTGACACTAAATTCAGGAGTTAAATCTTAAAAAAGCATTCAAGTACCTTAACTATTATAAGAAAATGTATCTTATTTGGGCATTGCACAGCTTGTAGATCCTCAAATCATCTCTGAATTGGAGCTGACACTGTTATTCTGGAGGGTGGCTACTTGTGTTCCCCATGGTCCCTGTGTGTGTTGTAAAGTAGCCACCGCTCCAAGCTCCTGTAATGGACTACAATCTCTCGTTTAGTTAATTTGTATTGAAGTTATAGTCTATCATTGTTAATAGTCAATGTACTTGTATTTTTAAGATTTAACTCCTGAGTTTAGTGTCATTTAAAGGTTAAATTTACCTTCCTCACCATGTTTCATGATACACCCATATCCAGGATGTAACATGAAACATGGTCAGTTGGCACTTCATCAGGAAGAGTCTGCAGGGTTAGATAGGCTTTAAACATTGTTATGACTGTTTGTTCGCTTTAAAGCCCAACTCCAAGCTTAACCTCAATACCCAATCATGCCGCCCTGCCTGGATGACCCCTTTTGTAGATGTTTTTAAGCTGGTCATGTGACTTACACATCCTCTTCACCACTTCTCCAACAGTGGGAAGTCCTTGATGAGGCAAAGTGTCATCACATCCATGGTGATCTCTGCATTAATTCACTGGGAGTGCAGGGCGCCCTGGTTACACCCCATCAGAGGACATGGCCATGCTGCCCCCTGCACTCACAAGATGTCCTCAGCATCATTCAACCCAAAACACCAGAGGATATCTTGTGGCAGAAAAGAAGTACTGTGAAGAAAGCTCTGGAGAGAAGGTCAGTATTGCAGCCTGAGCAACTTTTTTTAACCATCTTGGGGATCTTTTAAAGAAGAACTCCATGTACATTTATATTAACCCTTGCAGTGGCATATTGTTATATATGAATAACTAAATGTGCCGAGCTAAGACAATGATCAGATATAAAGAGTAAAAAAAAAACAAAAAAAACCTTATACTGAGGAGGTCTATAGATCGATAAAGATTGAAGGCTATTGCTTTCCTATTTAAGAAGTGTTGCACAGATCTGTTTGCTGGTCTGATTAAACCATTGGAGGACATCTGTGAGCGATTGGAGCTGAGGGCCCCCTCCCCTGGTTAAGAAGGGAATTGCCTGGTTTGACCTCTTGCTGGGGTCTATCAATAAGGTGAGCACCCCTATATCTGGTGTGGTGCACGTGGTGCATTTGGTGAAGGAACAAGTAATATTCATCACTATTGCTATATTTGGACATCTTTCGCGGATTTATGAAGATTTAAAGACTTTACACCTGATTGATTTTAATATACAGTATCATTGTGTTCTGAGACATTTGTATACCCCAGTCCGGCACTGCTTGTCTACAACGTGTGTCGCACAAGGAAGTAAGACTCTAACAGTAGATAAATAAAAGGAAACACAAATAAAAAACACAAAAGAGTAAGATATTATTAGAAAACGTACCAGTAAAACATCTGGAATGGCCAATCATGTTCACACACTGGATGATTTTCTGGAAAAACTCTGAGACCTCCTGCAGACAGCAGAATAATCAGGAACAGGCCGACAGTACGGTCTAATTAAAACCATCGATCAGATTTTGTGGATCAAGGTGCTTTAAGATCAAAGTGCTTTGATACTGATTGTCGAGAAAACATCTTTCCGGGAATAGGAGTATATGAAAACTGGCCTCATTTACAAACATGTTACAATAAATAAGGTTTTAGCACTGAACCAGCTTTACAAAATAAAAACAGGTGTATAAATATGAAGCAGAGGTTTTTTACCCCACATTTTCCATGTGTATTATTTATTTGATTACCTCTGAATTTAGGATATCCCCTTTTTAAAGGGGAGTGAATTACACTCATCCCCATAATTAGAGCCGACGTGTAACACTGACGCTGTCACACCTCGGCTCTATTGATCAGGAGCTGATCGATAACATACCACCGATCGCTCGGTTCCTAATCTTCTCCCTGCGGGGAGAGGTGAATGCCAGTCACTGCTCCCTGCAATATTGTCGGGATACACCCGGCTGCCTGATTGACAGCTGTATCTGCTCCCTCCCCTGTCTGTCCCTGAGAATGAGCGCTGGAGGAATGGAGAGGAGAGGGGGTGGGCACAGCTGTCAATCAGGAAGCGAGGTGGATCCCGACAACATTGTCGGGATCTGTCCCGGCTGCAGCGCGGCTCTGCAGGCTATTGCAATGATTATACACTAATTATACAGTTATGTTGCCAATATCAATGTATTATTCCAAGAAAATATTTCATGTATAACATAATGACTATGTGTTGTTACATAAATGTTAATAATAATAATCCATAATTAGAAAAAAGAGGTTTCCCTTTAAAATCATTTTATAAGCACTTGTTTCTCATATGTTAATGGATGGATTATTTGCTGTAATCATTACAATGTTTTATTTTTTAAACTGTGATGGCTTAAAATAAAGTACAGCAAAAAAAAAGCATTGGGTACAGCTGCACGCTACGCCTTTTTCGTAATTATAAGGGCCTGTGTTGAGTCTTAGCTAGACTAATAATTTAAGGATTTGCATAGCGTAATATCAGTCTTTTGTTTCCAAGCAAAGGCTATTTACACTCTCCCGATTTCATTTCAGAAATTATTAGCAGGGGATTATTAACTCCAGCACAAGGCAAACACAGCTTAAGCCTCTCCATTCTGCTGGAAGATTTCATTAAATAATAGCTTAAGGACACTGTATTTAAAGAATGGAATAGTTCCATTGACACGGGTCCTTTACATTACAATCTTACCTGTGGGAGGTTTGGGATTAGGGCTGTCGGAATGTCAAGCTGCAGCTTTCTAGGGGAGGTTTGTGTGTGTGGACACATGCTGGGAGAAGAGGCTGGAAACCTCTTTTCATTATAAATGCTAATGAGGCGGACTTCACACCAAGACATCCTGAAACAAAACAACTGTTTTTCTATCTCTTTATTTCTTGTTTAATTTCCTGCCCCCAGCAGATTCTCAGGCTGACCTCCTAGATACTGGAGCAGGGGTAAGCTTTGGGGCAGAGCTCCCGAAGTAATCTTTTACTTGCAAACCAGTTCTGGCCATGCACCATGGCTTTATGTTACTGGTGGACAGAACAGGCAGCTGTATCAAGCATTAAGCAGAACTTTTTTCTTTTTAAGTGTCAGTCCATTAAAATTAGATTTTTTAAATTAGTGGAGCCCCATGTGCTCAGTCAGCCCCTTGCATCTTATAGCTCCATGACACTCCAACAGTGAGTTCTTCCTGCTATAATTTCTGACCACCCTTGCTTTTTTCCAGCACCTTCTATAAATAAAATAGATCCAACGAGGAGATCAGGAACCACCACTTATGATGGCCACAGCAGGTGTGCAGACCCAGAATCTCAAAGTCAAACACTCATTATTAGAGCTCATAGTAGTTGATCACGTTCAACTGGACTTGTTCTGTAATGTTGAGAAGCTTTTGTAGGTCATCCAAGCTATTTCTCTAGTTCTCTGATAATCAGAACCAAAGAAGTGGCTTGGATAAGCTAAGAAATGTCTTCAACATTACAGAACAAGTCCAGTTGCATGTGGATGCCGCTCCTTGATGTTTAAAAGCATTAGTCTCCTGCAGAATCAGCTGATCCCCTGACCGATGGTCCTGATATCCTGATTTAGGGTGGCTTATAAATTGAATATATAATTAAATCTATAATATATATTCCATGTGTGTTGGTTTATTTCTATGGCTGTTAAAGGAGAACCATTGCAATATGAATGTACATTTATATAGCACTCTCATTATAACATTATCACCATTTTTTACTAATATTTTATTCGATTTTCACAGTATATAGTAATGAAAAAGAATTTTCAACAGTATATACTATTACATAGAATATAACAATGTTACCATCCACAAGTTTTGATCTAAATGGAGGTAGAAATTGATCACCATTGATAGAAAATAGTACAATTCAAGGAATCACCCAAGCATAAACAATTAAATAGCAACTCTGCAGCATTGTTCCTAGGTTATTATTCCAGCGTCACTGGTAGTTGTAGATGTCCCAGTGTGCCATCCAGAGCCACTTCTGCATACCATGTTCAATACTGAAAAGGTTAACCTATATGTATAATTTGTTTTGGTTGCTGTACACTGCATATGTAGTATAAATGTAGTATACATGGTTGCCATTTTGAAAAAAAATACATTTGCAGGAGAAACATTTGTCCACCTCCAAACCCACACCAAATGTTTTCAAATTTTATAGAACAATTTTTATAATTGATCCACTCATATGCTAGTACAATGTTTATCATACCTATCCATGAAATTAATGTAGGTGGCTCCATTTGTACACATTTCAAAGCAATGGCTTTTCTAGCCGTGAATAGGCTTTCTCTCACAAATATTTAAGCATAAGGGTTCTGACTTTACATTTCTAATCGAAGGGTCTTACTTCGTAAATATAAAAAGAACCTCAATACCTGATATCAAAGTTACATTGTGCTAGGACAATCCCAGATTGCATGCCAGAAGTCTGAATTTCCTGTTGAACAATGTATTGTTGAACATGTACTGTAGTTCACACACTTTTATAAATTTTTTAAGAACAAATATATATGTGGTCAGCTTAAAGCTATCTGTGAGTTGGAAAGTAGCCACCACTCCAAGCTCGCTCCTGCGACGGACTACAATCTCATACCTAGTTTACCTATTTGTATTGAGATTGTAGTGCTTCACACGAGTGAGCTTGGAGCGGTGGCTACTCTACAACACACACAGGGACCATGGGGAACAAAAGTAGCCACTCTCCAGAAGGAAGGACAGTGTCAGCACCAATTCAGAGATGATTTGAAGATCTACAGCCGAGTGATGTACAAATAAGATACATTTCTGTTAATATTTAAGGTACTTGAATGCATTTTAAAGATTTAACTACTGAGTTTAATTTCAATTTAAAACAAATATATATATATATATATATATGT
>NW_017306269.1:5532220-5576776 GCF_000935625.1 Nanorana parkeri
GTATGTATATATATATATATATACTTCCATATTAATTCAAAGTACATGGTTACTGAAAATGAGCTATACCTTTCCTTTTAAACACACATGTCCTATTCTAATCTGGTGATTTACTAAAGGAGTAAAAGGTTGCCACATAAAGGACAGAAATAGTTTAAGAGAGAAATTTATTGCCACGTGATTATGTAAAAACAGAGACATGTAAAGTAGGTGTATTGAACCTCACATAACCTGTAGGAGTTCTATGTTTGGAATAGCGCCATGCAGCCTGCGTTCTTTGTATTCCCACAGCTAATGGAATCTTGCAGACTTTTACACCTAGTTACCAATCCCCTGCTTGTTTTACTCCACATTTTACAACTGTTGAGTAAATAACAGCTATTCATTAAGCCTACCCAGTCATAAAATAAGATTAATTTGAAGCAATAAACCCGCCTCAGATTGGTTTATCTCCACGGTGCAACCTTTGCAGGAGTAAGGTAAGCCAGAAACCTGACAAGATCATTGCAAGACCGAACCATTTCTGGTGTACTCTCGTATATCTCTCAATAGTGTATGTCTGGTGACCCAACCATTGAGAAATGTCTACGTCTATGCATATTCTGGAACCTGGCCACACAATCTCAGCAGTCACCTGCATGCACTTTGTTTTTTTAAAAGATAATTGTTCAACCATAATAGAGCTGGCCAAAGTGTATATACAACTAAAACCAAAAATGTAATATATTGTAGTTTACCACTCCATAGATATGGTGGCTGTATTTGTCTCCTTTTTTTAAAGGCTATTCCCTTAGTAATCCTGCATATAATACACTTCCTTTCCCTGGGTGATTACACTGTATCTATGGAGAGAGCTATAGTTGTCACCCAGACTGGGCTTCAAACATGTCTGGCTTTATTCCTCTCAAATACCTTGGTTGTGATGGGATTAATACTTTACACAACAAAGATAATATTATCTTTGCTTCCAGTTCATGTCACATGAATTGACAAGGACACAACTTTATTGACAAGATCAACAAGTAATATATACTTGCTAAAGAAGTTCTTATCAATTAAAGACCAACAGCACAGAAAACAGATATTTTAGCTTTTCAAGGTGGCTGAAGCGAAGAAGCCCATGCAGCCTTCATTTATCTCATTGGGAACTCAAGTGGCAAGATATCCTCACTAGAATGCTCTGGCCATTACAAAGTCAAATAATGATGTCACACTTCTCCAGTCCCCTTCCTCCAGTAGATTAATGTAGAATCAACAAAGAGTTGTGTAATCCAAACGTAGGAGAATTACACATTCATTAATGCATGATGGGAGAGGACAAAGACTAAAACTGCTTGTGGGGGTAGTCACTCTTATAAAGTTGCTTCTGGTAAATCTAACCTACAATGACATAAAGCCAAAATATCAGATTTGACTGATGTTGACCTTTAAACACACACCAGGTTGTTTTTTTAGCTCATGATGAACTTCTCTAAAGCTATCTGTGTGGGTATCCCGAGGACACCCTATTTATTGCCTGACCAGATGGGCCTAGAGGGCCACAGGATATGGTAAGGTGACCACCAGTTGGTCATCACTGAAATTAATATGAGCTTACTAAAACTGGTGCAGCCCAGGTCCCAGTGCAAGCAGTCATGTGAACATATGATACTCCATACTGCTATTGTGTGCAGTACAAAGATGGCATCAGCTTGGTCCCTCAAGGCGTGGACGTGGCTTCAACCACAGCCACATTAGCCTATTTACCTAATTTTGCATTTGTATATTGCCCCCTTTAATAACTGTCATTTTATGTGTATTCTCACCTCCAAGATTTAATCCTCTGACAGTTTTCTTTTATGGTCCTCGTTTGCTTAAAACAGCCCCGGGAAGACTTTATTAGCGTTTGAATAATACCAGTTGATGCGAGTATAAGGGACCATGACTTAATGATTGTCTGCCGTAATGGAGGTGACTGTGCCCTCCACTGCCCTCTCATAAAGCCCTATGTGTCATGTGTATTAGAAAGGCCAATGAACACTGCCGCTATCTATTCACCACAATGAACTTTTTTTTTCCCTTTCAGCCTGGAATTCCCTTAAAACTTTTTATGGCTTTCTCGTGTTGATGCTCTTTTCTTCGAGAACTCTCGGCTGCTATTGTGTTTCTTAATTAGTTGCTAACAGCAGCATAATAGGGCCTTGATGGATAACGATGTCATTAGCACTCACCCCTGCCATCCGTGTCTCCAGCAGGGCAAGTGTTGCCCCATGTTGAGTCCATGAGTTGTAGATTTAGTCTAAAGACGACAGATTTATCCTTCCAGACATTTCAATCTCATTATTTCCTCTCAACATCCAACAAACTCTTTTTTTTTTTTTGTCTTTCTCTGTAGCAGAAAACCAGCCATGAAAGACAATAACAAGTCTTCTTGTTTTCAGTTATTCATATGAATGAGAATAACACTATTTGATAGTTATATTATAATTTTTTATGCCACTTTTTAATCAATATTTAAATGAGAGTGATTATATTTTCATGCTATATAACTTGATGGCATTAATTTTGTGTAATCCCCATTCACACAATAGCATTGTGATAATTGTGCGGTATTGTGCATTTAACACAACGCTATGTGCAAATACAATGCATTACCGTGCTCTAGTTATGTTGCCATTCATTTCAATGTCAACACACCTAATGGCTGTTGTGTGGTACCACAATTTGTTGTGGTCGAAAAAATGTTGTGAGTGCAAATGAATGGCAACGCAATCTTGTTTTTTTAATTAGAATATACTGTTGCCACATTTGTTTCCCTTTTTTTTGCATCTCAGCACTGCTTGATTGCCTCTTTCAGCCCCTTCCTGTCTATACACATCCATTCCAGGGGCAACTGAGTATCATTGTTCAGGATCGGTTTCGTAATGATGACAACAGGGGGACATGCCTCTGTAATGTGTGCTGACATGGCCACTTGATGTCTCCTTTGGAAGCTCATGTGACAAAGTGACAATGCAAGAGTAGAATTAGGAGACAAGGACTGAGCGTTGTCACCCCATAACAGGAAGTGCATGAACAAGGACCGTCATGGCAGGATCACCCGGTATTATTTTAATGAAAAGCTGCAGATTTAAAAATATGAAAAATGTCTTTTGAAAATATCAAAAGTAAACCTGCCATAAGAGAAATTTGTCTGCGTCCACTGCAGCCTTTGTCTAGTCACCTGTCTGTCATGCAGATACTCTAGCTATAGTGTTTTAATGCATGCTTGTTCTGGGTCAGTGATTCAAAAAGCATTGTAGCCACGGGATCTGTAGCAAGTAACATTTTTGGTCAGCAGTGCAAGTCTACAAACTTCTCTCATGATAGAGAAGCTTGTCCTTTAATGAGTGTCTACAATTGCAGAGAAAGAACACCAGCCACTGATGAACAGCTGCTGCAAGAAAATCAAGGGCAGGATAAGCCACTTCGGGATCCCATTGTTTTCAATCCATTTCATATCCCTATCCGTCTATTTATTTATTAATCTTGAAAACCTGAGGCTGACAAGAGAATTTTTAAATGCGAAAGGATCACTTGATTACCCCCCGAAGAATGATGGTTGGAGATATACGCAGTTTGATTTGATATATTTTTGTACAGAGCTGTGTTTACAATAATGTAAAAGGTCTGTGCACATGTACAACATCTGTATGACTACAATAATAGAGTGCCATCATAATTCACCGTTTTAACCTAACACGGCTGATTAAAATGACTACACGCCGGCTCTGCACAGCAAGCTGATTTTACTGTTTCTTTGCTTTTTTCTCTCTCTCGTGTTGTCTTTATTTGTTTTTTGTTGTCCATTTCATTAAAAAAAGAAAAATAAATATTAATGAGTTTTATGTTTGCTCCTTTTTGCATTTAAATATTTAGGGCCTATGCACACCAAAATCTGACCTAAAACGTAATTCAACGGATGTCTGTTTACTTGCAATTTCAACCTCCATCGATATTCGTTCTGCTCCTTTGTGTTTTTTTAAATTTGTCATTTTTTTTCTTTTTTGCCAACCTTTATTTTCATGAACTAAGTGGACAAACATCTATGTATCGGTAAAAAATAAGTCAAGGCAACTGGACTTGCTGTATTTTTTTTTTTTAAATACAGCAAGTCCAGTTGACATGACTGTCATGGCTCTCTGCAGGGAGATGATCGAGAAGTGAGCGAGCGACGGTATGTATTCGCTCACTTCCCGATCTATTGAGCCGACGTGTGACACTTTCATTGTCACACATCGGCTCGAACTATGAGGATTATTGATTTTCACTCAACTCATAGTTCTCCTTTAACTGCCTCCGGGCCGGCCGTAGTAGAAAGTATCGCAGCGCTGAACACTGAAAAATGGCCTGGCCAGGAAGGGGGTCTAAACACCTGGTCTTGAAGTGGTTAAGGAAATCTGTGAGTGTGTGCCCAGGTTTGGGTGAAGCTGCCCCATACAATCTAGTTTGGGCCAATCCATAGTAGCATGTAGACTGGCCACTCATAGGTCAATTGTCCTTTTGATCTAGCAAAGCTTCAAACAACCCATTCAACAACTGGTTAAGAGATGGCCAAAAATTATTACAAAGGAAAGGATGATGGATAATTCACTACATCATCAGCACATACAATCAGAAAAAAAACATCAATTTTTATAATCATCTGATCAACCTTACCTTCATTTTATAGTCAAATCTTCATTGGATCAGACCAGAAATTTAGTACCATATGGCTGTACTTATTTTAAGTCAACTAGGTTCACTTTAAAACATAGGTCCTAAAAAAACTTGAAAAGCCCCAGAAAACTGGAAGAAGATAAACACTCATCTAAAATGCAAAGACTTTATTGTGGAAATGACTGCATCTGAAAAGCAGGGACATTTCCAAGGATAAAAATGTTAATGTATAGCCAACACATTACCCCCAATTATCTTATCTTATTCCTTCACAACACTTCTTTCAAGCACATTAGGATTCCAACTCTTCAGATATCCTCCATTTAAATATAATCACCTCCCAGAAATATCTTTAGAAAATTTGAATATATATGCTGACTGATTGAGTTATCTCAGTGGGCTCTTCTCTCCTTGTTGGGGGATACAGGGCTGACCTCTGCTGTCAAAGATAGTGGGCAGTATTTAAATGTAAGCATCAGTTCTATATATTTTTATAGTAAAATGTAGCTAATGCCTATGTAGGTGCTATTTCTAATTATTGTTTCAATATAACATTATAGCGATTTCCTTTCCTTGATCTCCTGAAAAAGCAAACATTTGAAAAGTGCCAAGAAAGGATTACTCCCTTTTCACCAGTGGAAACTACCCTTCGGATTGGTTGAAATATTTGATTATAAAGAAATGTGTAGTAAATTGGGAGACTCTATTTATAGAAGGGGTTGTCATTTTAATGTTTTGTACATGTTACGGTGTACATGTTATGGTATAGCAAGAATTGTATATTATATCATGTATGTATTATTGACAAGTGTTTTAAATAAAAAAAAAAAAGTATTTCTTGTATAGGTATTTTCTCAGCACCATAAAAGTCTTATTGAATTTTTAATTTTTTTTTTGATAATTTGGGGTTGTGGTACTTCAAACTCCCCTACCAGCCCAAACTTTGTCAATTGCTAAAAAACCTGAATTGGTGAAATCAGTCTATGACCAAACGTTTCGATTGATTCAATGGGGGTGATTTACTAACCTAAACACACGCACGCACCAGGTGCGTGTGATTTAAAAACGGTTGGCAGTACATTGTAATGACCATGTGCAGTCGATATGTAGATCATAAGCTGGTTGCAAACATTTCAAATTGCAACATGCATGGCCGGCATGGTTTGCAGATTACTCTGTTTCATAAGATCCAGTTCAATATTCAAACACTGCATTTTACTTCCATCGAAAATTATTTACAAACGGATGTAGACAGCAAACTGCGCTACTTGACCCCCACCACCCCCTACACTTCCCTTTGAGATGCCATCTTCGCAAATTTAGTAGTAAAGCAATGCACATGCACCTTATGGTGGTTGGTACCTGTAGTCCCAGACATATAGAAGAGCTACAGGTGGTTATAGCTCCATGTCCTGTTTAACCCAGACCCTTCTATTTTGCCATGTATACAGAATATGGTCAGTAGGGGTTCACTCCAACTCCAATAAAAGCCACAGATCCAGTTACCTCAACAGGTAGGTTTTAGTACCCTGCAGTGTCATGGGCCTTGGGTTACATCCAACACCTGAAACACCCAGGGGGATATTTGCCCTACACGGGTCAGAGAGGACAGACAGAATGACTGACAGTCCTGCACTATGGGCCAATGGCAGCTAACATTTCATTGGGGAGGCGTCTCCAGCTGGCAGAAATGCCCATTACTGCTGGAAAATCAAGCCAGAGAGTCAGATACCTGCACTGGTGCTGGAACAAGCATTTCAGCACCCAGGGCCTGGACATGGTCCGCAGGATTCAGGATTTGGTTCAAATCCCGGGACAATCCCACAGAAATCAGGACTTTCGGGAGGTATAACATTTATCTGAATTATGATTGGTTCTCTTGACACATGCAGATATTTGCTCGATTGATCAGCGGCGTTCATTAAAATTCTGCCACAGCCCATTATCTTTGAAGTTGATCAAGAGTTCACCATATTGATTGATTTAGGATCTTTGGTCAATGTGATCATTTTGGTTCCATTGAACGATGATTATGATTATATCAATACGTGTGAGGCCACCTTTAGCATCCTCCAGCTCTAACGCCTCTCTGATTCCATCCCAGCTGGTCAGTGCTTCCTTTGTGTCCAGTTTGTTTATCAGGAGACTCTGAAAAGAGATAAAAGATTGAATACATTGTCTGTTTAATGGCATCAGATAATCATCACACCCCCCCAAAGGTCAGATAATCTTGTCTAAACACCCACCACTGCCCACTGTGTTTATTCAACAGCTAGACAAATATTAAAGCAGTGCATTCCTAATGATACACATGAACTGTATTTATTTCTTGTGGGGGCAATACATGTGACCAGCATTGTTTATTTGCCTAATTATTTATTGCAATGTGTAATTAACACCGTTGTTTCTGGCATTATATGGTAAATATATTTTGAGTAGCTGCTGATTATCTGTCATGGAGAAAATGCTGATTGGAAACAGTGAACATGAAATAAACAGTTACAGTGGACTTTGCAAGTGCTTTCTGTTTGTATGCTAGAGAATTCATAAATGGCATTAAACAGGATGGAGGTAATAGATCTAAGCCCCAGCTTAATGACATTTAATTTGCTGAAGTTCTGTGTATTTGCCACAATAGCCATTTGTTTATAATTAAAATACTTGTTTTCACTTTTTTTTTATTTTATTGCATCTCAATGCTGCTGATCTCCTGCAGCCTCTATGCAGCCACTTCTGTTACTCCAGCAATGGCTACATAGCATTTCTCACGGCCGATTGTCTGATGGTGACAACAGTGAACTATTCCTCTATGGGAAACAGCCACTTGTATTTCCCATCAGAAGCCTATGTGACAGGGTGACAACACAAGTGAACAACTGGGAGACAGGAACAAAGCGTTGTCACCCTATCACAGGAAATGCCTGAACAAGGACCTTCACGGCAGGACGACTAGGTATTTATTAAACAAAAGCTTCAGATTTAGAAATATTTAAATTGATTTGATATTACATTAACATGTTAAAGCTTATATGAGATTGAGTTTACATACTATGCTAGAGGGTTACTATAAGTCCCTGTTCACACTTATTGGCGTATGGTGAAAGCGTGTCAAACTCGCACAAAATTGTGCGCGTTTTGACGCACGTTCACAAGAATGCGCACAAACTTGGAACACACTTGCATTGCCATTACTAGTTAACATGTGAGAATGTGCAGGAAACAACGCAGAACGCATGTCGCAGAATTTGCGACACGTACTACTTTCCCGCATTTGGCTTCCAGGAACCCATTTAAATCAATGGGGATTCACGCTAAACAGACGCCCACGAACGCGGGTCGTGGTGGTGTGTGTTTCGACTACACTCAGGTGTAAATGGGACTTAAGACTTTGATTTTATCTCAAAAGAAGATTATATTTCAATTATTATAATATGAGAACCATAATAATAACCAACTATTATGGCCGTAGTTGGTATAGCAAGCAAAGAATCATGTGGCCATTTGTATGCTAGGCAGTGCAGTCAACATCCCTGTGGAGTTGATGTTCATTGCTTTCAATCAGTTTAGAGCTGGCCATACACTACAATTTGATTGTACAATCTATGTATCAAATCCTTAGAAATTACCATATCATGTAATATAATATTATGCGGAATGGCATAAAGTATGTGAACGTACAGATGCCAATGCACAGCAATAGTGTGAATGAACCTTTACAATGACAACATTTTTAAATGCAAGTATAGATTCAGCTGCATGATCTCTGCGTAACTCTGGGATAAAAAGGATTTGATTGTGTGCGGATACAGGAAAGGAAAGGGAATGAAATATTAAAGCAATGTGATGGCTATTTTGCAGGATGCTGGTCACATTGTACTATTGCAGCCAAGGACACCCGGAGCCCTCTCATGTCCATATGTGCCTGTGCAGAGACTGCTTTACTAGGAGTTAAACTGCTGGGGGCACCCGTTCATCTCTGAATCCTTGTGCTGTGTTTACAGCTAGTGTTCACTCTCCAGCGTGGATCAAGAGGGAAAGCAAGTAGCCCAATCTCAGCTCATCCCTGACTTTACAGATCTGGAAACACAGGAGATGCAATGAGCCACATGCCCCCAATGTAAAATGCACGCCTCTTGCAGAAGGGGAAGTGTTGTATCCCACTATGAATGACTGATGCTGTCACTCAGCAAGAGGCTGGGCTTAAAGAGTACCGTTTCAAAGCACGCCTCTCCCCCCCTCTCCTCATTCCTGCTCTGACAGTCCTGCAGCCAACATCTACAGTGAGAAGAGGCTGCAGAGAGGTGAAAGCACCAAAACTGCTGCTGCATCGGAGCAACAGGACGGAGCGGATGCCAGGAAAGCAGCAAACAACGGTTTTGGAGAAGTGACACGGTACATCCCCTTTAAAGGTACAGAGGCAAGTGTCAGCGCAGCCTTCCCTATATGGGGGGTGTCCAGCAGTCCCAGGAATTAGGAATACAATGTGAGAAAAGTCTGCTGCAGATCTCATCTTTCCATCCGAACGCAAGAGCCACAGGCTGGACACCTGGACACAGACTGAGAATGAGGCGCAGGAAAATCGCTGTGGTTGCTGGTTTCTGTTTGTCCTTCTTCCTTGGCACTGTGCTGAATTTACTCTGCGTGCCTGGGTTTGACCATATCCAGCAGATACAGGATAAGGGAGCTGCAGAACCACTAGGAGCATCATGGCAAGGCCAGGGGGGCTCCTTGGATCTACTCAAGCAGCTCCAGGAAAGGTACCAGGAAGTTGTCCGCTACAGGGAGCATCAAGCGCCAGTATCGGCTACAGAGAGGCTGCTGAGACCTCTGGAGAGGAGGCTGATGGACCTAGCCCAACAATCCTCCGAACACAACCAAAAATGGGAAAGCCCAAAGAAGTCCATCTCCGATCAGGACACTCTTGCTCCATCTCACCCCAGCTCAAAAATAGATTTGTCTCTGCAGCCACCTTTACTAGGTTGCCAAGACATTAACAAGGGGTCCAACGTTCTTTATTTGGGTTCTGGTTACACCAAAGCTGTATACAAATTGGTCTTGAATGACACCCTGTCCGTTGCTCTCAAATCCGTTGATTTTGGTGGTCACGACATCCAGAATTGTGTCAAGCGATACCGAACTTTGGAGTACTGCTACAGGCTGGCTTCATTCAAGATTGTCAAAGAAATGATCTTACTACAAAGACTTCAACATCCAAATATCCTGCAGGTAAGCATCACAATCCATCAGTATCCAGAATTCAGCTTCTATTGGCCAGGTTGATTAAGCCTATGTATCCTGTAGGATCAAAAGTGTTTTTTACTCGTCAATTTTAGAATTTTTGCTCTTTCTGAAAACAGGTATTTTTAAGGGACCGGACTTGTGTAGATTCTTTGCATTCCAACTATATAGCAAAAACTCAGCATGACAATACAGAACAAACACTGGGTAAAAAAGTGAATTGAAACAGATTGTTTCAAAAAGTCTGCCTATATAATCCTCACAACTAGCACATATGACAGCGGCACTTGTTTAGCAGAAAATATTTTCAAAAGTTCCCGCTGTCATTTAAATACTGAAATCAACAGCATGCTTCCTCCACCCAAAATCCTGATTCCACCCAAAATGTCACTTTTTGCATCGTAGGACTCCAGAGGTTGCTACAATGATACATATCTTATAGTCTTTCTATAGCTATAAATGTGAATTGCACACTCCAGATGAACTTCATGCTTAAGATGTGAAACAGATTTCAGGGGTGATTTAGTATACGAAATAAATTTCAAGCCGGCATGTTTATTTCAAATGCTTAGTGAGGATAAAAAAAAAACAATAAAAAAAAGAAATATAACTTCAACATGGCAGAGCATTTTTATTGAACACAGCAAATTGAGGGAGATGGTTTCAGTACACTTTCAGAACAATAGTAGAGTTAGGATGGCCCTGCTCGTGAGAGCTTATAATCTAGCATTACAAAAATTTTCCACCATGCTGGAAAATTTCCACCACTCCACATTTTCCTAAATGCTCATTATGCATGCCGGGATAGAACAAAAATCTTTATCACGTTAGATAAAATATCTACTTAAAACTCGTATTAATGTAACCCCTTTAAAGTGAATGCTGTAGATACTCTCTTTGCGTTGGCCAAACTTTTTGCAAGTGGCAAAATCTCATCGCCTGGGATAAACAGGTCACATAGGAATTAACTACATAACACTTTTGCATGTCACTGGCAGAAATTTTATTACAGTTTAGAATTTTTTTAAAGCCTCTTTGAACTGGTTGCCCCTACTCCAGAGAAAAGGGAATGGTTTGTCAACCACTTGAGCGTCACAAGCATGTGATGGCGAGTTGGTGAGGCACATTGTGGCAGGTCATGGAAACGCCTTGTTGTCAACATCAGATTTGACTGTCTATGTCCATTCATTAGAATTACCAACATATCTATCAGGTACAACAATGCACTTCCCCCATTTGGTCTGCATGCTGAAGTTAAAATATCAGCTTCAGAGTCAATTAAGGCAATGTAATATCACAACGCCGTGCTGCCAAGTAAGGAACAGTCTGAGACTTTCGCATGGCCTGCCTCTGCCGTGTTTATTTACTCTCAGTATAAATGGTTGCACGTTTCTTTATGAATTAATTATTTTTAAAACTCCCTCTAGATAGACAATCCAGAGGCTTTAAAAAAAGAAGAGGGGAATACTTCCCCCGGTTGTGCCAATAGCAGAGCCTGCTTCCAGTCAGCGAGAAGTCAGTGCCTAAGTTCATTTACTTGAAGCAAAAGAAGTGTAAATCAAACACAGCCTTTCAAGAGTGAAAACAAGACTATCTGTGTGCCAGGGACAAGGCGAATCCGGTGTACAATCTTTACCACTATTGATAATTATCAAAATATTGTGTGGAACAGTCTCTGCTGCCAAGAACAAGTGTGGCATTGTTAATTCACCAACTTGACAATGTTTTAATTGCGTCACGCTTTTTATTTTTATGAGTGCACCTTATCGGAGTCTTATAGTTAGGAATTCGAAAGCAGCGTTTCTCAACCGTATTAAATCATGTAGCTCTTGATGGCCCCAAGTTTGACCGCTGCCCTTCGATCTGCCAGCTTATCTAAAGAATGTATATTGATCAACAGCGTTCTTAGAAGCTTATACATGCGTTCACATCGAACATCACAAATGATAAGCCAATTAGAAAATGTGTTTTATGTAAGAGTTTTCAGGTGCTGAAATTTCAAAAAGTTCAACAGTCTGAACTACCATCTGACCCGGGCCAAAATGTATGGTTTGGGTCACAGTCATTAAGAAAATCTTTTGAGGAGTTTGCAAGGGCCGGCGTATATGTTTATTATGTTATTTATTATTATTTACCACATTAATCACATATACAGCCCCATGCAACAAGTGGTGCAAAAGGGACCACCTGCTCAATTTAGCAGTCCTTCAGTATATTTGCTAATTCATGTTAATTGAAGTTATGTTACAGTATACCATATGCACTTATTTTACAGCACTAGTACAAAAGCTGATCAGTGGAGAGCCAAAGTGGGCTAACTTCGTGTATACCCTATTTAGGAGATGTGGCATTATTTTATATTGGATAGAAAATAGCTTCCTGATTCTCAGAACAGCGGCAAACCAAAAATGAATCCTTGATATAAGAAAGGTTAAAGAGTCCTGCATAGAACACTGAGCATTCCCATAAGTCCGCTGTTAAGAAGCTTACATCCTAGACTTGGTCAAAGACATTCAATTATGGGTGGATATCTCCAAAGTGGCCAACGGAGAATATAGTTTTCCTAACTGGTGCATGAACATGTGTTTATACACGTACAACAGTGTACATAAGGTACACTGTTATATAAAGTGCAGACTGTTTTGGAACAAAATGCTATTGGTTAAAAAATTCCAGCTAAGTCCTTTGACAGAGCTCTGCTGAGGCCCTGGCAATGCTGAAATCACGAAGCCAGATGACAATCATCTGATAGCTATAGGTGCATTAATGCCCTTAGCATAGTTTCACAAGCTTACTTTAAGGTCAGTCCAGGATGAAACCAATACTATGTTATTGCATGAGAAAGGTGAAGGAAACTCACATAAACACATGTAGAATATACAAAGTGTACACAGATGGTGCTGTAGGTAAAATTGAACCCAGAACTTCAAACGGTGAGAAAATAATGATGATTTGTATATATCATACAGAAGCTTGGGCAGTTTATGGCCCTTTATTTGGTGAGTACTTACAAGTCCCAGAATCCTGGCAAGACATGCTTGGACTACTAGTTCCTTAACAACAGCAGGCTTAGCGGGCCAATTCCTTAACAACAAATCCAGTGACGATGACAGACTAATGGAGTGAATTTACCTCCTACTGCATAAAGTTTAAGTTTTTAAATATTCTTATTTCTGTAGCACCCAGTCGCTGGACACACCGTACTCTTACTATCAATGTCTTGTGATGATATGGTAGTTCTCCCTAATCTATACATAGCACACTTGCATTGTCTTGATAGTGTACAGTAGTTTAGATTAGCCGATAAGTTCTGTGGTTTTCTTAATTTAGCATTAACCACAACAAACGTAATTCAGTTGTCACCGACAGAGATCAGAAGCATTGCTGACCTTCTAAAGATCAAAGCTTGACATGTGATGCTTTATATGATTTTAATATTGGTCTGTTACAGCATTCCCAGCGTTAGACCTTTCAGAGGTTGTCAGTCTATCCTTTGCCTTCTTATGATAAAACATTATTACTATAGTTGCTAACTATCTCTGATTTCCAAGGGCACAATCCACTTTATCTGAGTGACAGATTCACTGTCTATTTGTTTAACCCATAATGTTCCCTTTACTTTACTTTTTAAGTTAATAATTAGAACAGTAGCCTTTACAATTCACCGTGTCTATGTACTAAATGGACAATCATGTGTAAAGCATTGACTGCTTTTCCAAGGCAGCTTTGGCAGGGACAAGTCTGTTTGCTCTGGATCAGCCAGAAAATTACTCTGGTCATGTTAAAAATGATGTAACAGATACACTTATATATTAAAAAAATCTTAGTAATAAAGATTTAATGATGGATATTTAATTGAATAAACATTTAGCTTCATTCACAAAGCTAACACATAAAGACAAGGATCCTTTATTCCAAAGAGCAACTGTTATTTTCATTTGAGTTCAGTGAGAATTGAGCATTACAGACACATGACTAAATTAAAGCCATTTCTTGTGTTAAAGCTTTGTGAAATGAGCCTATAGGGTAAACTGAGAGTTCAATGGCGCAACAAAAAAATGATTTAGACCCTTTCCCTTTAATTTATTGAGCCCGTGTACCATGATGTAAATGTGCAACTATGTAAGGCGCTGCGTAAATTGTCGGCGCTACATAAATACCTGTAATAAATATCATGATGTCATAGCCTGTGTAGAGATCTCCCAATGTACTCTATATCACGCATGTCCATTCTGGGTAGAAGCAGGATCGTCCCTTGGAGGAAATAAGATGAAGCTGTGAAGAAACACACAATATTCAAGCTTTTTCTTTTGTAAGAGAACTTTTTCAAAAAGATCAGTTTTTGGAGTTTTTCAGTAGCAATTTTTTTGCATGGCTGCCTATCGATCTTAAGAGAACCAAGCAATTGTATGCAAGAGATATGTGCATTCCCTGCTCCTTGGAGCATTATTTGGATATTACATGATCGCACTGCGCACATGAACATTTTCAACAGAAAATGGAGTGATCTATGTCTATGGGCAGCCTTAGAAATGGCATGAATTTTGGTGGTGTTTATATAATAAAGCAGGGCACGTAGAGCAGGCAAAGAAAAAACCTACATTTTAATAATCTGCTATAAATGTACATTGAGCAAAGTGTCAGATTTCCAAAGTTTATGTCAATCTGTTCAAGGGAATCTCTGTAGAGATTTTTAGATACATATTTAAATATATTGTGCATTCTGATTAAAGGGGAACTACAATGTAATTTTGATTACATTGGCACATTTTTTTTATAGTTGTAATATTTCCTATACTGTATTTATTTATGTAACTGCTGTTGTTTGCTGTTTCATAGTTTTATGGTGTTACTTCTTATACATATATATATATATATGTATATGTGCACACGTGGCAGTTATATTGGATCACAACATATTTACTGTGTGCTTCCTGTTTAATGCTGCTTTATAGCTCCTCTTACCTCTGATCAGTCTGTAGAGAATGATTGATAACAATACTGGTTCGGTATCAGCAGGTGCTCAACAAAATTGTTAACTACTAAAGGGAAACTCTATTAATTTGTATAAGAAGTAACACCATAAAACTATGAAACAGCAAACAACAGCAGTTACATAAATAAATACAGTATAGGAAATATTACAACTATAAAAAAGTGCCAATGTAATCAAAATTACATTGTAGTTCCCCTTTAAACTTTAGAAAAACAGTTTAATTAATGAAGGCCCACAATAGCAAAAATATGGTATTCTGGTGCATTTATGTGGTTAATAGTTGTAATAGTTTTATTCAGAATTATTTGATATTATATGCTTTTATTTATATTTTTCACCCCATTTACATACAGGCCAAGCTGTCTGGCGAAAGTTACAGAAGTGGGGACAAACCGATGGCCTTTATTCATATGGTTTAAACCTTTTAAGAAAAAAAAAGATGTTGCAGAATATACACACACATACAGTATATATAATGATATACAGTCAGATATTTATGTCGACATACACAGTAATTTACAAAATGTGCGCATTAAAAAATTGGCAGATTGTTTTGCGCCCGTCTTATGTTCTGGAATGTTTCTGCGCAATAAACACACTTCCTCCCACTTGCTTACTGATCTAATTAAAATTCAATGGGTTAAGGGGTCTTCAACACCCATTAAACACTCCTAGTACAAGATAGAAGTCCCTGTCATTTAATTCTGATCTGTTTCTTCAAGGTCAAAAACTGGAGAATTTTGACAGTAAACATTCCCGAAATTGGTCATTTTTCTATAGGCACTAAAATCACTACTGAATTTTAGACGTGTCAGAATAGTAAAATGCAATTTAGGACTGAAAAGTTTATTAAATTTCTATGAAACCATTAACTTGCTGTCTTTTTCCTGCTTGCAAGACCTAATGGCCCCTGGTATATTCAATTCTCCTCAATCAGTCTATAACGTGTAACAAGCCTGACGATACGCAAATTGGTTGTTCAACCACTAAAATGGTTGTTCATCTAGTTAGACTTGATTATCCTCGGACTCACACACTCACAATGAGTTTTCTGCATCGTTTAAACATTTTGTTTAAATTAAAGATCCAACAAAAGTACATCTTGGCCTCGGGGTTTGTGCCTAGAATCCTAGGGTTACGTTTCGCAATTCATAATTGGAGAAATAATATGACAATGTACCTATTCGATATTCAAACTGAATAATCTGGTATTTGAGTTGTGATGTTTTTCGATCACAGATTGCATTTGGAATGCAATAGTTTTAAAGGCTAATTTAGACATTTCAGAGCGCTGCAGATTTTTTTTTGCATTTAGTTTAGCAAAACAGTGTATATTAATAATTATAATAATAATAAGCAGAATAATAATACAAAAAAATCTAAAAAATAGAAAACATGCTGGTCAACTGCTTCAAAAGTAAAGCCTCAGTTACCATAGCAGAATCTTCTTAGATTATTTTGTTTATATTTATTTATATTCTGTATTTTATGTTAATTCCCTGTTATTAGTACCTTTTGTCACTTGCAGTTTTAGTATAAGTGCTGAGAAACGAGGCTGATTTATGGCTTGTGTATTGTGTATCATAAACAGTTTACATATTCACTGATCACTGTCAGTGGCAGCAGACACATAGAGATGTAATTTGTATGTTACCGGCCTTTGTAGATATACAAGGAGTCATTTTTTTCTGATCCAGCCCCTCTGTAACATTTAGGAAGAATATTTATGAAAAAAATGGAAACTTCCACTAAACCCGATTGGAAATTTGAAAGAAAGAACATGTCATCCCTGCTAGTGTAAAATCTAATTTAAAAAGAGTTCTCTAATATCGTCCAGAAAGCTACCACTTGATGCTTTTTATCTGGAGGAATGCAGAAAATGGTATAAAAAAGAGGCATATTAAATTAATGCAGCTCTGTAATCATTAATATAATTTAATGATTTTTAAAAAAATGCAAGCAGTGAATGTGCTTGCATTTGACTTGGGAACATAAGAAGCAGCACAAGTATCCAGTCGTAGTGCTCATATGCTAACAAGAAGAATGTTGATAGGAGGAGAGAGCAAACAGAATGGATCATCAGGTTGCTGTTATTCCTTTCACTGTCCAGTTACAGGCTGGGGGAGGGACAAGACCTGTAAATGTTATTTACTTATCAAATCAGGTCTCCCGCCCTGCTATACAGGGCTGTGTTATGTGGCAAAGCTGTTTAAATCTCACTACTGAATGGACAGAAATACAAATCCTTTGCAAAGTAAAATAGTTCAGCTCCCTTATATGTATTTCATCTGTGTATTTAGCTGTGTGCTTGGAGTTCAGCTTTAAAGTAGGCTGTAAACTCCAGATGACAGTCAGATGCCCCATAAATCTTTGAGCCTGTATCGGAAAATTAATTTTCTCAAACTAAAATTTAGTTTGTTTATTATTGTTTCCCAATTCAAATTTACCACTAAAATGTTGACTCTATTTTAGAGTAAACTCCCCAGACCCCACTCATATTTTGTTTTTTAAATCCCCTTAAACATGCCTTAAATCAAATCCTCTGGCCAGTCACATGATGTCCCGGGGTCTTCTTCTCTTCTTTAGTGGGCATTTTTAGTACTGCATAGAGCAGCGCTGGCGTTATGATGTCAGCACCATTCTCTGCAAAATTGTACTATAAACACAGGCCGATGTGATGACCCACCCTTGGGGGGGATGGTGTTCATAACAGGCTGGGTTTAAAGGAAGTGGATTGAATTACATTGGCCATCATTCGCAACTTTATTGGATTGTAAGCTTATTTGGGCAGGGTCCTCCTCACCTACTGTTTCTGTATGTCAGTGATGCTTGTCAGTGTTTCTTACTTGTCTTGTCTAAACAATTGTACAGCGCTGTGGAATATGTTGGTGCTATATAAATACTTGTAATTGAAGAGGACTGGCGCTGGACCATGTAGCAGGATTTATTTTTTGGCCACGTTACAGATAGGATGTGAATACATTTCACTACTTCTACTTCTTTTTTATTTCTGCATACAACTGGGTGTTTGAAGTGAGCACAGGTTCACTTCATCAAGAAATGATCAGTAGGGTAATAGGTTTATCTATACCCTCAGAAGACACCTCCTATTTTGGGAGCACATTAGCTATCACGCAGTTAAATAAGAGCATGTCGACAGATATTACTGCCCAAGTTTTATCACCCTGGGGCATGTGCAAAGGTCTGTAGCCCATCAAAAAAAATCACAGCCATCGACTGGTCACATGGCTATCACATCTAAAGCACGCCATACACTTTGATTTCCTGCATATTTTCTATGGTCCGATGGAAAAAGTGCAACAGGTTCCTCCATCTACGCTAAACTGTGTGGATGAAGGAATCTCCCACTGGGCCAAGCTTCAGTATCTTCCTAGTTGGCCCCGCTGGCTCTCAAAATACCTGAACAATGCCTGCATCCAATCAGATCGTTCAGGTATTTTGAGAGCCAGCGGGGCCGACTAGCAAGATACTGAAGCTTGGCCCAGCGGGAGATTCCTCCATCCATACAGTTTAGCATTGATGGAGGAACCTGTTGCACTTTTTCCATCTGACCATAGAAAATCTGCTGATAATCTATAGGTGTATGGCCAGCTTTAGTCTAAAAAGACCTAACAAACATCACTGCAAGTCACACCAAAAAGCATTAAGGGGACATGTGCTGTGCAAGAATTCTACGCTCAATGATTTTGCTAACACAGCATGTCCCGTTCAACCTTCTGTTGCAATAATATGGATTAGAGCACATTATCCTGTAACCTGCTTCAGTCCCCTACTGGAAAATATGGGAAGGATTACGAAGTTTGTGTCTCTTTGGAACATTTCTATAACTTATAGGATCTAGAAATGCAAAGAGAAGTCTGTAGGCAATTCATTTTAAGATAAAAGTCAGAATATCTTCCTTTTCCTAGATACAACTTTTCTTACCATTGCTCAAGTTACTCAAATTCCTTTTCTGAAAAGCTTTTGAGATGGGCAGGTGCGCTCCCTTTAAGATGGAAATGTATTTGGTCTGGAGGGTTGTTCATTAAAGTAGATTTAATAATGAGGGGCATTCAGAAAAAAAGGGGGATTTGGGTCACTGATTTATTTTAACACAAGGCTGAGCCATTCACTAATTGCCTTCCAGTTGCTATGTATCATATATTCTGTCAGACAAAACTTTTGTTTCACCCACTTGAAAGATAAATGGTAATTTTTGAGCTCATGTTTCAGGTTAAAAAAAAAAAAAAAAACTTTGTTTTTCAACTCCTTGTGGAATGAACAAAGTAAAGCCAACTGCTCCAATGATCAATGTTATATTTTAAATAAGTACGGCATATCATTCACTTCTTTTTCGATGCTCCTATAGTACATTGATATCATCACAGAGTATATGACAAAAATGGTCATGATCACAGTTACAAGCATTTAAAAACAAGGTACAAACGTATTTAATATTTTGTTAAGATACTAAAATACTATAAATATGTACTAATAAAGAAACACACCTTTGTAGTGCTGACCTTTCAATAGATTTTATTCGTCTACATTTTGACACCCTCCTACAAGAGTTATACTATGGGAGATTGTGGAGAAATCCCCTGCCCCATAACACTGAACAACATCATTATCCAGGTGTGTGTGTGTGTGTGTGTGTGTGTGTGTGTAGATATAAATACTGTATATATCTATAGATATATCTATCTCTATATATATCTATATAGAGATAGATATATCTATAGATATATATGCACATATATATATATATAGATATATATGTATATATCTATATATATAAATATATTTTTTTAATCACTGAAATATTATTTGATATTTTCTTGAATTAAAATTGAGACATCCCTGGAGGTAGACTTATATATTTGAAAATGTTTCCCCATATATTTGCACTGGGAATTTTAAGGGCTAAATATTGGACCGTTTTTTGTTCTTTGGCAAAAACAAAATGTTGCTAATTATTTACCCCATGAAATAGTAAAAAGTACAGCCATCTGGCATAAACAAAATGTACTTAGGAAAGAATATTTGCGCTTCTCAGTTAATTAAGCAGTTGCTGAAAATAGTATTTTGCTTAGCCTCTGTGAGTTTTTTGTGTACTTTATAATGTTATAATATGGCATACATATCCAAGGGAAACTAGAATGGTTTTAGTCATTTTTGTTGTTTGTTATATATGTATTTTTTTAGTTTTTAACTACATTTTTTAAATTCTTACTACTTCTACAATCTCCTTAATTTACGAATAGGCATTTAAAGCTGAACTCCAGGCAAATTGCATAGCTAATTACACAGATGAAATGTATATACTGTAGATAGTTCAGCTGCCAAAGGCTTTGTAATGTCTATCCCGTCCTCAGGTCAAAAACAGTCCTATCAGATCAGTGACCAAGCCTCTCTCTACAGAAGTTGACTAAAACAGCTTGGCAACCACCTCCTAGCCTGTGACTAGATCAGTCTTTCTCAACCAGGGTGCCGTGGCGCCCTGGTGTGCCTTCTGGCTTCCTCAGGAGTGCCTCAAAATTTTCACACAAAGTCATGCCTTTGATGTGAAGGAGGCTCCTGGTGTGAAAGAGGAGGGCTCTGATGTGATAGGAGTTGTGATATTGGGGGGACTCTGATGTCAAGGGGGAATCAGACTTTTTTGTGGGTTTTTTTGCTTGGGGGTCCCCCATCCATACCAGACCCGTATCTTGTGTAAGGGTGTGGTTTTTACATTATAGACTGGGGTGCCTGGATGATTTGCATACTTTTAAAGGGTGCTGTGACTGAAAAAAGTTTGAGAAATGCTAGACTAGATAGTGAAGGAGAAGCAGCAGCCCAATTAACTCATCTCTCTTCTCCCTTTAGCATGTTCCTGCAGAATACCTAATTGTCTCAGAGTGTTACCCTTCTCCGCTCAATATACGTGCTGCTGTGCAGGAGATTACAAGGGGCAGAAATCAAGTCAAAATTAAGGCACTGTCACTAATATTAATTATAAATATAAAATAATTGTAATTAATGCATAACTGCATTCATCATTTTTTTTATATCTGCCTGGAGTTAGTCTTTAATATAAGGTGCTTACTTTTGTTCCCAGACTTGTCATTATTTGCCCTGTGTTATGATTTATAGAGGATATTTGGTTGTTTGTACGAGCTGAGGTGCTCTGTTTGGTTTATCTGCTGCCAATTGAAGTACTGTATTCTAGAGCGGAATCCTCTTAAACGTTTCCATGGACAAGCAATAAATAACTGTACGACCTTTAAAAATAAAAAAACGTGTTCCTCTAAGCAGTTAAGCCCTGCTAAAATCATGCTAATAGCTCATTAAACAGCAGCAAAGACAATCAGAAGCAGACCTTGTTTTCATACTCTGGAAGTGAACAGTTTCAGTTTCCTACCTCTGTTTGTCTAGAAATATGAAGATTTTAATTAAAGGAATCCATTTGTAAAAAGTTTATGCAACAAAAGCAAAGAGCCAATACAAGCTAAATCAGTCACGCCAAACGTTTTTGGGCTGCCTTGGACTCTCTTACTACGTCTTTGCGGCCATTTGCCACTTAAAAGAGAAAGTACAGCGTATTTTTTACTAATCGCATATTTTGAGTTAGTATTGCAGTGTTTCCCTGAATATGATTTGAAGTGACTTTCATGTTTCTGCATACTTTGCTTTTGAAATTTAATTGAGCATATGTACAATGTACTTGCACTTTATGGCAGACTTACCTCTTCCATACTCCATCGCTGCAGCTGCCATCTTCTCCACTGCTTCTCAACTACCATCGTCGTCTTCTTTCTTCACTCAATGGGCAACCACTGCCCATGTGCACTGGAGTGACACTGTCCCAACACTCAGGCCCCTTTCACACAGGCTTTCCCTCAGTCCATTTTTGACCCCCTTTGAACCCTTAGGAGCATAAAAAATGGACTACAAAGTATGAGTAGAGGGGAAACCTACCAATAGGAAAAGCTGTTGATATAAGATATGAGCTAGATAGGGAATGCATTGCTTTCAATGAGATTGAACGATTGAGAATGCTCACTTAGCTAAGTGAATGTGATGGAACTCTGTTCACTTTAAATAGCCAATTTATGTGCAAGTGGAAAAAAAAGTAAACAGTGAACCGCCCAGCCATATTACATCATAGACCGTATTGAAAAATGTAAACAACAAACCGTCAAGCCATATTGAACCATTTTTTTTATAGGTGTACTGTCTGGTCAATGTATACCCCCCTCCTGGTTCTGACATAAATGTCAGCATTGTGCAATAATTGACGTCTTTCATTTGGACATTAGAGAATTACAAGGAGCTTGATGCTTCAGTAGAGAGTCTTTTCAACACATTTTATTAAATCTGCTTCTTTGCCATCCAGGGAGGAGATTCTTCAAATGACCTAGCAATTTTTCATGTTCAGAAATGCTCTATTGTGCTCGATGTACTGAGAGTATTGTTTTATATGCTGGGGTGTTCTCCATGCAAGGCTGCCTTCTGATGAAGCATTGGCAGTCTTACCCCCTCATCCCTTAAATTGACATTAATGAGGATTGCGATATGCACAGAGAACCCTCCTATTTGCATTATCTATACTGGCATAGCCCACCCCATCATACATTAACTGCCTACAAGTAGCTCCTCCCTTATGAGCTTTGATCAATTGCGCTATCCACCTGGTTTACTGAAGGATTATGAAGGTTGTAGCTGGGCCCCCTGGACATCCAGCGCACTCTGGCTTTGTGCCTGGAAAATGATCCAGTTTTTGCAACCTGATCTCTTATATGCTGTGGCTTGCCTCTTCCCACTCTTCTCATCTCCCTATTGATTAGTTAGGTTGCTCATCAAACTTTGTGACCAATGGTTACCTAAAGAGAGCAAGAAGGGAGGGTACATCGCTCTACCATGAGACATTTTAAGCTGCTTGCTTAATTGAATGCTCTGGATTTTGGGGGTAACTGGATGCTTAAAGTAACACTAAACTAAGGAGTTAAATCTTCAAAATGCATTCAAGGACCTTAACTATTACCAAAAATGTAACTTATTTGTGTATTACTTGACTGTAGATCCTCAAATCATCTCTGAATTGGTGCTGACACTGTCCTTCCTTCTGGAGGGGGGCTATTTTTGTTCCCCGTGGTCCCTGTGTGTGTTGTAAAGTAGTCACCGCTCCAAGCTCACTCCCGTGATGGGCTACAATTTCAATACAAATTAGTAAGCTAAGGAGCGGTGGCTACTTTACAAGTAGTTTAGTGTCACTTTAAGAATTAAGTTGGAAAGTATCTGGAAGGGCCCGTGTTATCCTATGTCACTGATTTCCTGGGTCTACAAAGCCCACAGGTTTGCTTTAAATAGGAAAACGTTTTGGGAGTTATTTTTTTTTTACGATGTTTTTTTTAACAAAAAAAGCTCTGCACCTGTGACCCTTTGTCTGACAGATAAAGGTAAATGGCTTAAATGAGACAAACTTTCACACCAGCTGGAATGTCAGTGCACCTGCAGATGTAAACACCTTCTACCCCATACATATCTTGTGTGCTCTGTACCTTGTCTCTGACCTGCATACAAGCCAGTGGAATGAATTTCCTTGCAAAATGATGTGTTTGTGTTTTGCTGTAATTGTCCATCAAATGTTATGACATGCTTATAAAACTAAGCATTCCCACATTCAGATCTGCAATGGTTTTGCGAGCTAGGCAAACTTTAACCCATTCCTTTAGCTTCAACCTTTAAGTGGCCGTTTCAGGCAAGTGAACATTTTTTTAAAAACACAGCAAATTCAGCTAAACAGCTACAAACACATATGAAGCACTTTGTTTTGCCTGACCAAAGGTTTACAGTGTGACTAATTTGTTATTCAGAAGTCAGGACACACACAGAAGTGGGATATTCTATGCTTATTTAGTAAATCGTGCAAGGAGCAAAGCTTCATGTTTAAGATGCCAAAACTCACAGCAACTTATCAGAATTTACTGAAATCAGGTTAGTACGAGGTGGATTTAGACTGCTTGCCATGTCATTTGCCAAAACCATTGCTGCGCTTTTCATTTAATGCCTTGATCCTTGCATTATTATACTGAATGTGTCAGAAATATATATTTATATAATTATATATAAATAAATAGAAATAATACATATATGTATATAGACATATATATATATACATATGTATATATATATATGTATATATGTATATATTGATTTACTGTTATAGTTACAATTTATGAATGCCCCTTCTTCATACAAATCAATAGGAACGTTTCTGCAAATGATAGACTTAAAGTTGAGTTTTTATCTATAATGTCATTGGTAAAGGTGGCCCTGGGATTTCTTTAGCAGAGAAAGAAAGTGATCTTTTTTTATATCAAAGCAATCAACAAGATCTCCATGTGACACGGACAGAGTCTAAAAATAGACAAACGCAGCCTAGTACGCGTGGCATTTGAAAGAAGTTGGCATGGTAAGAATCTCTGGCAATCGGCAGCCCCAGAAAATATTTAGAGGTGGGAGGAGGGCATTGGATGTCATGGCCTGCACAGCATGAGAGAAAGCGGTGTCTGTGATTACAGATAAAAGCAGCGACAGATACAAATGTCCCGGAAAGAGAAGTCCGGGCTATTGAGTTAAGAGCCAGGGATGAGGATGAGAGAGGAAAAGGAAATAGAGGAACTTGTACACAACGATGGAACCAACAGGGAATAGAAATGTTCACAGATAACAGAAATGGGCAGCAAGATAAGCCGATATCAGTGGTTTGGTTCATTTTGTCTTAAGAACAAAAGAAAAGACTACATAATGAAAGAATAAACTTTACATTCCAGAAGACAGTTCAAACTGAACAACCAGGAAAAGATTAAGAGGGTCAAAGCTGCCTAGGATCCAGCCATAGCTTCGGCTGATCCTTTGGCTAGCTTCGGTTACGGGAGCCCTTCGGTTCAGTAGAACGAAGGGCTGCTGTACAGGCTATTCACTATAGCCCGTACAGCTCCCAAAGTTGGCCGAGCGGCTCGGTCGAGCCGAAGACATATGCTTCGGCTCAACTGAGCCGAGGTGAAAGCTGAAGTGGGCCGAACGGCCGGCCAATGGCCGGCCAATGGCCGGTCGAAAGCCTGCTACTGACAGCTGAGCGGAGCCAGCTGTCATCTCATGGCTGGGTCCGGCCACTTGCAATGACAGATCAGTGTCCCCTGGTTACCTGGACTCAGCTCTGCTGTGTGGCTGCCTGTGAGTGTGGGCTCCTGACGATGCAAGCTCAGCAGAGCCGGCTTTGATATCACGGCCAGCTCTGCTGAGCTCTCATGACAGTTCAGCGTCCCCTGGTTACTTGGTAACTTTGGTTACTTGGTTGTTTGGCTTTGATATCACCGCCGGCTCCGCCAAGATCTCATTGTAATGACAGCTGGTCCCGGCCAATAGAAAACAGTTGGGCAGAGCTAGCTGTCACTGCAAGCTCCACCCAATCGTTTTCTATTTTTGTTCTGCTTTTTTAACTGGTTTTCTATTCTGCTCGGTACCACAGAGGTACCGAGCAGAATAGCTGAACCGAATGCGGCTCAGCGACCAGAACCCAGTCGAAGCAAGCCAATGTACGGCTGATTTCAGTCGGTGTACGGCTGAAATCAGGCGTACAAGCCTGAAGTGAATAGCCGAACAGGGTTCAGCTCACTTCACTTCGGGTCAGTTATTCACACGGCTGCCTTTGGCAGTTACATAGTTACATAGTATTTGAGGTTGAATAAAGACATTAGTCCATCAAGTCCAACCTATAGGATCTCATTCTTAGGAGTACTTGTACCCCTGTATATTACGGTCCCTTAGGAAATCGTCCAAAAGTTTCTTGAACAATTCCACACTCTTAGCTGAAATCACTGCCGGCGGCAGTGTGTTCCAGACCCTAACTGCTCTAACTGTGAAGAACCCTCTTCGCCCCTTGTGCTGGAATTTTTTTCCCACCAATTTTAGGTGGTGGCTTTGTGAATAACCCTCTAAGTCACACCATCTGACTTGGTCTATAAGCTAAGTTTTAGGTCCACTCGGCATTAGGTCACATGACTTGCAACAGCTTGTATTGTAGATACTAACATTAACAGTGACTTCATTGACTTCATCAACTGTATTGATGTTAGCATCCCTGTGCACTGCCACCGTAGGTCAACATCTTGTGACCTGGCACTGAAATACCATTGGACCCTACTAATATAGGGATGTTTATACAAATTCTATCATACTACCTGTCCTTCCTAATGCATCCCTAAATATTTACAATGGATCCAAACTCTTAAGGGACTCATGTATAAGTCTTCCACCTAGCATTTAGCTGAGTGAATGCTGATCGTACAGCATTACTGCCACTAGATGTAACCGAAGAGCATCGGACATTCTTATGCTTCTTAGTGCTACCTAGTGGCAGTAGTGCCATGCAAATGTAATTTTCCCAGCTATACGCTACGTGGATGATTTATAGGTCAGCACCTTAGTTTATGTCCACTGTAATGAATTTCCCATACTGGCATATACTGCAGTTACTTCAGTAGAGAGTTGACCCCCTAGTCATCATTGATCCTTGCAACCCATGAAGATCAGATTCAGCTGCACATGTTCAAAAGCCCACAGCTAGTTATGGAAGATTAGGTGTAAAAAAGGTTTTCAAATTTCAGTAACAAGGATGAAAACTCCTGTAGTTTCCTTGATGTTTATGGTTTCAAGTACAAAGATTCCTCCTGTCCAGTGGAGGCTGGTGCAGAGGTTTTGTGCTTTAAAGTAGAATGCAATTAAAAACTGTTTTAGTTTTGGATAGTGTGCCGAATGTATAGAACCCCTGTCAGGGCTTTATTGCTCTCTGAGTTCCTGTTTGGGAGATTTTCCCTCTATTTCCTGTCATAGACATGACAGAAAAGGTTAATCACATGTTTTAGGGTTGTCACTGAGGACAGGTTTTACCTATTAGAAGCTATTCCCACTACTATGGCTGCTTCTGTGACAAGCATAATAACATTATGGAAATCACCTCACTTTCTGTCCTGGTGCTCAACAATGAGGATGGATGTCACCAGCAAGAATTCAAACCTCAATAATAACTTGATAGTGATTCAATCTTTTCCCCATCCGATTCACAACTTTAAAAAGTCGTGATTGGAGTTTTGCTTTGACACATACACTAGCCGGTTGTACAAATCTGTTACATCTCTTGTAAAAATCACATGTTACACGGCCAGGATTAAATATACGTTTCTGATATCAAACCATCCTCTAGAAAGTGTGGTTGCTTTCCTATTTTATCAGATTGTCATATGTTTGGACAGAATTTTTATGACATACGTGTTTTTGTTCTTTTATGACGTTGGCTGGTTAATGTACAGACATGGAAATCCATTAGCTGTCCAGTAAATTTTTATGTGCTCCATGTTGGTATTACACTTTCTTTACATTCCATATATTTTCCATGTTCTGTGTAAATACTTCTGAAAATAGAGAAGGAATGGTAAGAGCCGTAAAATGTTTAACAACTTTAACAGTTGATGTCTTCATGCATTTGGCTTCTATGTGGACTACGTTTTAATTTTTTTGAGGGAGTGTTCAGGCCAGTTTATTTGTAAATTGTACATACACTTTAAAGCATTTTTAAGCTTGTTTTAAGGACTTATTCAATTGTATGTATAGCTAAAACTTTTTTTGAGGCGGAGGAATGGTTAAAAAAGTTTAATTTTTGCCATCTGTGACCCGTTGGGGATATTTCTCATCACTTCCTCTCCTGGAGGCTCAATTGAAAGTTGGAGGAAATCTCTTCAAAGTGAGGAAATTCCCTTCTTAGACAGTGGTCACCAGAACAGGTGACCCCATTTGGAGGCTTTTCTCTCTTCCCGTTCTGGTGACAACTGTACAATTTTGAATTTTCCTTCACTTCCTGTCCTGGTGATTGTGATTCCCTATTAAAAGACAGGAAAACAATCTCTACTGTTACCTGCATTGTGACTGAATTGATGCATTATGTCCTGGCCTGATCCATTATGTTATTGTGCATTTAAAAATTGCCAATGTAGCTCTAGACAAAATAGCTTGTGCCACTCAAACCTTATTATAGATACTAGACAGTGGGCAGCATATACAGTGTGGAAAATAATTTTTTGCCTAGCCAGTCTCCAGACCTTAATCCTATAGAACATTTATGGAGGGAGCTGAAACTTCGAGATGGCAAGCGACAGCCAAGAAACCTTGAGGATGTAAAGAAGAGTGGACCAAAATCCCTCCTGAGATGTGTGAAAACCTGGTAACCAACTACAAGAAACGTCTTACCTGTATGCATGCCAGCAAGGGTTTCTCCACCAAGTACTAAGTCATGTTTTGCTCGGGGATCAAATACTTATTTTACTCACTGAACTGCAACTCAATTTATATCATTTGCATCATGTGTTTTTTCTGGATTTTTGGTTGATATTCTGTCTCTATCATTTAAAATACACCTATGATAGAAATGAGAGACCTTTAATTTTTTTGTAAGTGGGCACACTTACAAAATCTGCAGGGGATCAAATCATTATTTTCCTCACTGTATGATGCAGATCTTTATTGAATATTTCTAAAAACACAACAGGAAGTGCAAGAAAATTTCTCCAAAATGACAGAAATACTCTATTTTACAGTTATCACCTGGACAAGTGTCCCTATTAAAAGAAGTGGAACTATAGGCAAAATAAAAAATGAAATATATGATGAATATCGTCAATCTCATTACCACAGCAGACTTTGTTATTCTGAGTTCTCCCTGTAACACAGTTTTATTACATCAAATAAGTCTGTTATTTTTCAACTTTAGCAGACCAAGCTGTCCAGAAAAAGTAGGCCAGAGGGTTGAGACAAACCATTTACCACTGACAGAGGTGGTTACAATGGTCAGCTTTTAAATATTTAATAAAAACCTTTATCCCAAAGGGAAAGAAAAAACTCTATCTGTAACTGCTTAAAATGTGTTAGCTGGATTTAGGCTTTAATTTGTTTGTCACCGATATAAAGTAGTTGGAAAGTCATTGTATTAGCCACAGACCTGATGCAATATAGTTCTATGACTCTAAGATATTTTTTATTTATATCAGCATAAAAGTACCTTTTTTTTCTCATCTTTATTTGCGGTCACGTGACCACTGAGCCTCGCTATGTGCCTTTTACTTGAGAGAAACGTGTGGAACTTTCCCCTGAGGGTTATGTTAATGTGTAAATAGTATGGGGCTACTGTAAAGGAGACTTAATCACTTTTGCCTGACACTTTAAAGTCCATATGAATCTACTAGTCCATCTACTAACCACAGGTTGACAGTGCTGCGGTCCAAGGGTGACAACATTGCTTCATCATAGATACATTGGAAGAGTGGTTGCAGCCACCCTAAGGTAGAAAGTATGTTACTGTCAATAAAAATATAAAAAAGGGTAGACAAGGAAAATGATGCAGCCACCAGATGTAAGGACTAGTAAGGTGCAATATATGACATTTTGTTCTTGGCTTTAGATACACTTTAACTTCTACTCTTGTTCTGTTGATACACTTTAACTTCTACACTTGTTCTGTTGATACACTTTAACTTCTACTCCTGTTCTGGTGAAAACTCACAGTTTAGATTCTCTATCCAAGGACAGGTCACCAATATTGATACAGAGGGTGAACCTCTAAAGCGAGAGACAGACGGAACATTATGGGAATGGGAACCTTAGACTATAAGTACGAGGCACTGGAGCTTCTATTATTGAAGTTTCATGTTTGAAGAAAACCAGTTGAATATGTGGAGCTTACTAGCTCTGGTGAGATTTCTCTCATGAATCAATGTGTCACTTGCTGGGGCAACCAGATTAAAAGTCCAAAGGTGAAAGAAGTAAAAAGAACACCAAACCAAAGGATAATGGGTCCTCATGAGTGTTAATCAGCTGACATTTGAATGAAGTTACTTCATTATAATGCGAACTGAGTAAACTGTCCCAAAAAGGTTTTAGCTTTAGATACACTTCAATCGAGATGCAGATTGGCTTAAAATGGCTACAATTATTTAATATAAGTTTGTGTTGTTGTATAAAGCATCTTCAGTTATACTCTGGCACCACAATTGGCTCTAAAGATACATAATCTAAACAATCTGCTTCCACCACTTGCATGTTTTCCATGGCGGTAGAGAATTCTGTGTGCACACTTCTTTGTAAATACTGGATAGTTTTCTGACTAAATAAGGATTGGTTGTGGATTTTTATCCCATCCCATCCCCAAACCAAACTTTCCCTGTTAGCGTCACTCCATTCATTTATCCAACGCGTATGACTAAGTCAATAAGACAGATGAAACTGACAGAATTCCTTTTTTTTTTGTAACTCTACATTAGTGCAGTTCAGGATTCCGTAGTTTACATATACTTAGAAAGCGATGACAACTTAATAATGGAGTCTATTTTGTGTTTTGTTCGGCAAGCTTGTCGGCCTTTGTGTCGAGACTGACCTCTGCATTTCGTTGTCAGGAAAGGGCAGCTATGTCACTTTAATTTGCGGTAATGTGGAATGTTGAACTGACTGCTATGGGGGCTTCTAGACTTGTGGAACAATAACTTGTTCCCTGGAAAATCAAAGCAGATAACCAATTTGTATTATCTGTCACCGACAAAATGCAACCTTTGGAATATAGATTAACACAACAGTGTCTGAAGAAGCTCATGCACAATGGAGACGGGAGCAGACACTGCAAACACTGGAGCAAGCCAACCAGACAGCACTTGAGCTAAAGGCTGCTGTCTAACATTGTGCAGACGGTCGCTTGTATGCTTGTGCTTACCGTCTAAGCTAAGGCAATATTAATGACCAATCAAATCATTATTGCCGTGGTGTCAAATAGCAGCAACATATTTCACAGAGCTTTACAGGGCTTTTTGTTTTTTCCCGAAAATATGGCGGATGTATAAAACAGTCGTAGACTTAGATTTTAAGGCCCCTTTTACATAAGATGATCAGGAAGAGATCTGATCAGGAGGGAATGCGTGCACAGAGCAGTACAGAGTGGATGTCACCGCTGTGACGTCCATTTCCGTACAGTTTTTTCTCCACCTTGCGATGGAGGAAATAATTTAAACTGCGCAAACCCATGTCTGTCTATGGGGAATCGGGTGTACAGTAAGTGGACTTGTGTCTGTTTACATCAGATTACCCCACATCTGGCACAATTAAGTCTGGCAAAATGAATCTCCGATCCGTTTGTTTTTCTGGACCTGGCCAGAGTCGGGGGTAACCGGGTATAAATGGACGCCCGTCATGTAAAAATAATGATTGCGCCAAACATGTTACGTAACACCATGATTTTGGAGTGAGAGCAATAATTCTAGGGCCATCAATCATTGTTAACACTAAATTGATGAGCGGTAAAAGCTTTTAAAGTGTCACATAAGGGAAATTTTGGGTATGGTTATTTTTTACCAATTCTCAGGCCCATGCAATTTTAAGGGTTTACGTGTTTCGTATCTATTTACCAAATCAAGCATTTAGTAATCAAGTGATCAGGTATATAGGTATTCCTCTGTATTGGATCATCCCCCTACTACAACAAGCATTATATTCTGTATGGGGGGGATTGTACATTGTAGTTTATTTTATTTATGCCCGGAGTTAGGCTTTGCCAATATCAGCACGCAGGACATCATGAAAGAGTAAACAAAAATGTACCTTTGTCACAATCTCAGCACAGTGTGTCATGTATATATACTGTCTTTCAGGATATTTATCTTCCTGTGTGTTTGTCTTCTTTATATGTCACTGTTCAGTGTTTTATAGAGATATGTCGTGCTGATAAGACACACTTGCAGTTCTTGCACAATCTGCTTCCTGTGCTGAGAATGTCTGAACACTGAACTTTCATATACTGTCCGCTGGAATGTTTTAAAGAAATAGTGTGAAGTTTACAGTACTGAGACTATATAAATCACTCAATTCACACAGATATTTTTTAAAAAGTCACAGTTTTTTTCAGCTCAACTATTATAATTATGTTTAAAAATAGTAAAGTGCAATACCAGCTCACTCTTTAGCAAATGCCTTGTGCATGGAAATGGCAGCCTAATAGCCTGAATGACTGAAGGACTGCAGTATGAAACTGTACAGTCTATATAGCTTTTTATTTGTGCAAGACAGACAGAGCAATTAAATAATGACATTCTCCATATCTAAACATGACATTTCCAGCCAACAAACAGGCTGGTTTTTAGTCATGACGTCCTCCTTGCTTGAAAAAGAGCCTGCTTGTTAGCTTGAAAAATCGTGTTTTAAAATTGAGACTTTCATGCTTTAAAGCAGACCTTGCAGTACAATTCAAAGTCCACATACTGTGTAATGCACATTTCCTTCCCCCTAATGTTAGTAGTTTCAAAATGTATTTGTAAAGAAACACTTTACGTTTATATGTACCTTACCACTGTCTTCTGCATACGTGGGTGAGATGTCACCATCCTTCCAGAAAGATACCTGGAGAATGCAGAGCTAGTGAAACCCCATGAGAAGACACTCCAGTCCATTGCAAGAACATCTCCTTGTGAGATTTGTATAGGGTTATTAGGTATAAGGGTTATGTCCACAGGCATTGTTTTTCTGCATTAGAAATGCCCATCAAAAGTAGGTCAGCAAAATCCCACCGACTCCAATTGAGCAGGACACATGGCATTTCAGAGGCTGCCTTTCACCTGATTTGCGCTGCATTGTGTTTCTTGGGGCACAGCATGTCCTATTACGCTGCACTTGAACTTTCTCCTCTCTGTGTGACTGGTCCCTTAAAGCCTATTTTTTTTTGGCACTCCATCTGTAAAATGCACTCTGATGTCATCATGTACGATGCAGGATCAGCAAGCCTGCATTGTGTGTAAGGGGACAGAGGACCCATTCACAACACATAGCGTTAAAGGGAAGAGGAGAACACTGGGTGCCAGGGTAGTGAGGTATAAGACAAGACAAACATTTAACCCTTTCAGTGCGGGGAGAGCCCCACTGCAAGGGTAGTTTTGAAGTTTCTAATTTTTAACTCTTGACTTTAACGCCCAAAATTTGTCTTTACAAATATTTTAATTTTCATATGCACAGTGTTGTTCAGTATATTCATGTGATCTAACTTGTATATTTTGTTGGTTTCAGCTACATGGCTACTGCTACCAGGACAGCAATGATATAGCTGACGCCCTGACTACTATCACAGAGCTGGGCTCCCCTCTGGAGATGATACAGCTTCTACAGTCCTCTTGGGAAGACAGATTTCGCGTAAGTAATACTTCATAGCATATTCTTCAGTGAATCTCTGTTTACTATATCCTGGCATGGCAGGTTCTTAAAGCATATGCCAAAGCATTAATTTTTTAAAAATACTTTGTACATCTTTGCAGTACAAGTACAGTATTCTTATTAGGGTTGCACAGATACCAAGTACAGTACTCGGTACAAGTACGAGTACATGTACCGATACTTTTGAGCTCCAAGACTACACTAGAGAAAAATTCAAAAGTTAGGAGGCCGCTGTCATCTGTAGGGAGCACACGGAGCTTCTGGGATTTTTACATCTCTGTTTTAATGTACAATTTTGTTTTTATAAATATAAATAAAGGGATGCACAGATACCAGTTTTGCGAGTACGAGTACTGGTACTTGCCGAGTACTGATACATTTTTGTTTATAGTCATGTGACAGTTTTTCTAAAACAATACAGACTAATGATTTCAGGACAGTGGAGGAGTGCCAGAGCCCGGTCCCAGCTGCAACCGCTGCAACCCTGGTAGTTCTCATGAAAATGCCAAGTATCTGCACTGGTACTCGAAAAGTATCTGTGCATCCCTAATTCTTATGTTTTATCACTTTACACACGCTGAAAGTACAGAAAAATTTGAGCTATGGGGGAACCTTTCTGCTCTACCCAGTTAGATGGACTGAGCTGGCTGGAAAATTATCAGCTGAGCAGTGACTGCATCCTCTCAGATACAGCCACGGATCAGTAGTGCCAGTGAATTTAGGCAGCCAGGGGTGCCACGACGGCTGCATACAATACCCAGTTGGAGATTCCATCATCTATGCTGTTTAGCATAGAGGGATGAATTGGTTAATTTTGTTCTTATTCAGCCTACATTCAAGCCATGTATAGCTGCCGTGCTCACACTAACCCTTCTTGTACCCCAAGCCCTACTTGATCAGGGTCCTCACACTTACCCTTACCCTTACTAACCCTAATGTTGATCTTTGCTGTAAGTCTAACACTGACCCTTTTATGTGTATGTACCCTTGTTTCCATACGCACCTGTACTGCTTTTGAATATGCTGTACTAAAGACTTTTGTTCTTTCTTTATACATTGTAGATCTGTCTGAGCTTAGTTCGGCTATTACACTATTTGGCGCACTCCCCTCTCGGCTCCATTACCCTTTTGGATTTTCGCCCTCGCCAGTTTGTGGTCATTGGTGGTGAATTGAAAGTAACGGACTTGGATGATGCCAGCATGGACGAGACACCTTGTACCAGCCACGATAACTGTTTTATGGAGTTTCCAGCCAGAAACTTTACGCTGCCATGCTCTGTTGAAGGCAAATGCCAAAACATTAACGAGAAGAGGAATCTTTACAATGCATACAGGTACCCCATTAAGAATCATTAAAGCCTTAATTTTTAAGCCACAAGCTGTGAACAGGCTGCTGATAACATCCACTACTATAAATCAATTATTACTTTGAGGCAGTCCAGAAGATCTTTGTTTCTTTTTTTCTCTTCTTTTTTTTAAATATATTTTATGAGAATGTTATTAATCAGAGAACAAATAAGGAAGAGACAAATATGTTTTAATTCACAGTATCAAAAAAAGTTACACCCACGGTATGTATATTCCATCACAGCACAATCAGGTCCGGCAAAGCAGAACTCTGATTCATTTGTTTTTCTGTACCAGGCCGAAGTCAGAGGTAATGATGTATTTCAACTAGCATGGAGCCGGCTTCCCAGTCAATTAGCCGGCTACATGCTGTTTGGACGGCTCGATGCTGATTGGCTAGGAAGCCGGCCTCAAGGCCAATCAGCATTGAGCCAGCTTCCTGGCCAATCAGGAAGCCAGGAGGTGGGTCAATACCTGCCGTCCAACTTCCTTATTGGCTGGGAAGCCTGCTTCAAGCTGTTTGGCTGACTCGATGCTGATTGGCTGTTTCCTCACTGTACTGAAGTTTCGGTATCGGGGGTAAGTATCAGAGCATTTGGGCGAGTATGGGTACTCACCCAAATACTCAGTATTGGCACTAATACCGATACTAGTATCAGCTGTTACACATACCATACTGGGGTAGTGGCTGGAAGTTGCTGCAAAACAATGAAGTCAGTGGAAGTCAAACTCCCTGACTTTTTAAAAATTTTCTACTAGCTTCGGGATGGGCTTACCAGCTTTGGAATTCTAAATTAATTTTTCATCTCTTGACACTGAACATGGCATCTATACAGAATTTCTAATGATGTCACTGCACCATAAAAACACTCACTTCACAGATCATACTACAGTTTTGTAGAAGAGCAATCTCCATGACCCCATGGCATAAAAAGATAAAATTGCTGAACCGCCATGTCTGCCACTTAACTGTATGTCTGGGGAAAATAAATTAGAAAAAAATACTCAGTACATCTGCAATCCAGGCACATTTCCCCATGTTTTGTCTCTGTAAAGTGACACTAAACTAAGGATTTATATTTTAAAAATACATTCAAGTACCTGAACTATTAACAAAAATTTAACTTATTTGTGTATCACTCTGCTGTAGATCCTCAAATACACAAATAAGATACATTTTTGTTGATAGTTAAGGAACTTAAATGCATTTTAAAAATGTAACTCCTGACTTTAATGTTACTTTAAAAAGGTTGCAAGTACAGAAAAATATGTATTGAACCTGCCAGAAACCAATATGCTCCTAACTTCCTGTAGTGAGCTATCAACACTGCCTCTGCTGCACTGAAATACAAAGCAATGGTACCAGCCCTGCCTGTGTTCTTCCCTGCTGGACTACAGAACACCTCTCTTCCTCATCTTCAAAACTTCTCAGTGACATTCTCAGAACTCTGCTCTGTACTGATAATGTTTTGAGACTGAGTGAGAATTTAAGCAAGGGGGTTAGAAAAGGCAGAGCTGTTTTGTAGTCCAGCAGGGGAGAACTAAGGTAGTGATGATGACACTCCTTGGGACTTCAGTGCAGCATAGGTAACATTGCCAGCTCACTACATGAAGTTGGAAGCTCACTAGATTTCTTCCAGATCAGCGGGTATTCTTGTGTACTTGCAGTGGTGTTATATATATAAAACATGGGGAAATGTCCATGTATTGCAGACATGCACTGATATTATTTTCCTTTGTTTGCCCAGACATACATTTAAGTATTCTTTCCGATAATTCTGTGCTTTTTTATACATGTATCTGATGAAGCAGCACCATGAACCCCTAGTCCTTGGCAGATGATTGCAATGAATGTGTTGTGTAAACCACAATGGCACATTTAGTATATAACACACAGAGCAAGACTAAAAGATATGCAAACATGGTTTGGCAAAAATGAATGCAATATTTACAGACTGGCAACCACTATATGCAGCTCTGTTCCCAGAATAACAGCTTGACACCCACAATAAAAAGCAAAATAATTTAATCACTAACAAAACACAGTATACCACAGCATAACATACAAACAGGCTAAGCAATATGTAACATCGAGGCTTGGGTCAATGGCATCAGTTTAAGACACATTTGGGATCATTCAGAATCCATTGACAGGATCATTTGACATGCAGGTGTACTCCTGACATGCATTTGACTTGCTTCAAGTGGTTTTGCATGTTCCCAGCCAACGGTAGACAACCTCGGCACTTCAATTATGGTGAAACTTCAAATCACAGCATGCATCTGCAGACATTTCAACTCTCCAGGATGTTCCAGGAGTCTCCCGATATAGGATAGTGGCTCCCAGAAGCCCGGGAGAGAAACATTTTATTCTGGAAAGGTTTTATCGGCTCTATCCAGTAGAGTGAACCTTTCCCGGCTATCTGTTTTTTTTTTTTTTTAATATTGATATTACAGAGTAAAAAACAAAACAGCATTTAAATGAATAGCGAGACTGCTATTTCAATTTGCAAAAGCCAATGGCAGGCTGGCTATGGCACCCGCTCTGTGATGCTGCCCATCAGCAGATGAGGACCTGAAGTTCTCCATCAGGTCCTCCTCTTTTGATTGACAGCAGCAGTGGGTGGGTGCAATAGCCAGCCTGCCATTGGCTATTGCAAATTGAAATAACCAGTAGCAATCTAGCTATTCATTCCCATGCTGTCTGTTGTTTTTTTTTGTTTGTTTGTTATTCTTATGGCAGCAGCTGTCAGAATAAAAAAAAAAAAAAACAGCAGATAGCAGGGGAAGCATTAGCTCCTCTGCTATCTGCCATCATTTCAGGGATGGTGGTGGTGGTTGGCACCACCCTGAAATGAGAAGGGCACCTGCCTGAAATGAATTTTTTCAGGTTGGGATGCCTGCATCTGCCTCTAGGGGTAATGCCGGTGGCTTTCAGAGTCTTGCAATGCCTCATGGGACTTGTGGTTCCACAAAAACTGGAGTACCGAGCATGCCTACCCCTGCTTTTCAGTTTATTAAGTTAAGCTTTGAAAATGAAAGAGAGAATCTGACTGGTTGCCATGCACAGCTGCTCCAGATTCTGTCTGCTCCAGTTTTGACAAATTCCCCTCAAGATTTATATTTATTTATCATGAAGTGCGTGTCAGCCTTTATTTTAGGCCTAGTGGCTCTTTAAAGCCTCAACCGTCCTACAACTCGAGTACTTTCTAAGCCTCATGATTTAAGCTCGACCTCTTGAACTTTTCTTTTCTTGTTCCCCTAATCTGCCTTGTTTTCCCAATCCCCTTTGAACTAACAGAAGCTTTCCTTGTTGCCCTAAGTCTGTGTGTTCACAAAGGCCCGCAGGCCCGGCCAAGCAGCAACAAATAGCCTCCCCTCCTTTCAACAGACAGACAGCGTGCGCTGATTTATGACACTTCACATTAAACTGAGGCCGATGATTTCAGCAAACGTAAAAGGCCGTGATGAAAATGAACCGCAGCAAACAGACTTCTGGTGGAAACTCTTTATTCATCTCAAGCCGACCGCTAGTAAATAGATTATAGGGGTACTTGGCAGACTACGGCCTATCTAAACTCCTGACCGGTGGATCAAGATGTTAGGAAAACGGCTTATGGGGACATTAGATATTTTCAGGTCATTTATGGGAGTTAGACAACAGTAGAGTTTGGTTGACAATATTGACATTGCTTGATGCTTGCCTTTCATACTTGCCCTATTAGTTTAAAACTTTAAAGGAATCTGTCACTTTGCTAATTATGGAGATTTAAAGGAGAAGTACTGGGAGGGTTTAATATACTTTAGAGCCGGAATCTATCTCACACCGGCCCTATATACCGAGAGCTGAGCAATCTTGGGACCGTTGATCACTCAGCTCATGCCTTCTCCCTGCAGAGATCAGTGAGTGTCCATCAGAGATTCCCCCTCTCCCCTCTCTGTTCCCCTAGCACTCACTGGAGGAACAGACAGGGGAGGGGGCAGGCACAGCTGGCTCTGGCTCTGGAGAGGCAGAGCCAGCTGTCAATCAGGCAGCCAGGTGAATCTTTACAATATTGTTGGGATCTTTCCCAGCTACAGTACGGCTCTGTGCTGTCAGTATATAGTGGGCTGTAGACCTCTAAATACTGACTTTGGGTTCCAAGAGTACATTACTAAATATACATATGTGACCCAAAAGAGAAGTAAAGCCAAAAAAATGGGTTGACTTTACTTTTCCTTTAAATCTAGGGTCCCAGCACTGCAAGCCAAGAATGTTAGAAACTTTACTTTGAACTCTGGTAACATATAAAAGGCACAGGTTAATACAGCTCTGTTATAATACTACATTTTAAAAGCAGGCAGTGTAAGTACCTGAATGTAACTTAAAGGAGAACTATGAGGTGAGTGCTTTTCACTTACCTCATAGTTCTAGCCGACCTGTGACAATGAGACTGTCACAGGTCGGCTCAGTAGATCGGGAAGCGAGCGAACACATACCGGCGTTCGCTCACTTCTCGATCCTGTCACAGCTCTCTGCCGTGACAGGCGAGTGGCTGGATTCCCCCCTCCTGGCTCCGATCCTCCAGCACTGACTGGTGGGACGGACGGGGGAGGGGGCGGGTACAGCTGGCTCTGCCTCTAGATAGGCAGAACCAGCTGTCACTCACGCAGCTGGGAGGATCCAGGCATAATTGTCGGGATCCGCTTCAGCTGCGGCGTCTCAGTATACTCGCGTAGCTTGCGGTATACTGAGCTTAGGGTGACGGGAGGACACTAGTTTGTGTCCTCCCGTTACCCTAAGGAGAACTATGGGGAAAAGCCCTAACCCCATAGTTCTCCTTTAATATCAGCCTCCAGCATTCTTCTGTGCAGTCTGTACAGCAGAGCTCAAACTAGGGGAGGGAGAATCAGCACAAGGAGCCAATCAGGTGTGTTGCAGTAAAAGGAGCATTCTGATAGGAGAAGGCAACAGGGCTTATCAGTGTGCTGCTTTTCCTTTCACTGTCCAGTCACAGATGAGTGGGGAGCAAACCTGTAAGTGAAAGTGCAGCAGAGAAATTACAGGTCTAAATGCGGTTGAGCTGTGGGGCAGAGCTGTAGAAGGGACAGAGCTGCATCTCAGGACTAGATGCACAGAAACACAGGCAGGTAAAACAGCTCTAGTATATGTACCTAATCAGTTCATATAGCTGTGTGCCTGGATTTCAGCTTCAACCATCATACTGCCCATTAAGGAATATTTTATCATGAACTGTTAAGAAAATGTATCTGTAAAAAATAAGTCAAGTCAACTGGACTTGCAGTATTTTTCCTGAAGACGTTTTACTGGTCATCCAACCAGCTTTCTCAATTCAGAATGACTTGTACAAAAAATTATCTGGGAATAAATATGTATGCACGGCCGGATATCCCACAAGGCCAACCAAGGCCCGGTCTTGGGGCAGCAGGGAGTAGAGGAGCAGCAGAGGTGTGGAATTCCTTGTGGAATTCCTATCTCCCGATGCCCAGGCGCAGGAAGTTGTTTTCTACATTTAGCCCTGCTTTGGGCAAGCAGAGCTAAATGTACAGCGGGGAAGCCACGGCTTGTTTTGTACATGTGATCTCAGCGACATTGTATGAAGCCTGCAGGTCTGCCATTCTCCAGTAGGGGGGCACATTGAGGAACCTGGCCTTGGGGCAGCAGAGAGAGTAAATCTGGCCCTATATGTATGTGCTGTTTTAACACCTCTCCCTGGGCAGGTTAATGACACTTCCTAGATTCCAATTGTGCAAATGCAATCAACACCTGGTTGTGACAGATTTTGTGGATTAGAGCGAAATTCACCATATTTATTCCCAGAGAATGTTTTGTACAAGTCATTCTGAATAGAGAAAGCTGGTTGGATGACCAGTGAAACGTCTTCAAGAAAAATACAGCAAGTCCAGCTGCCTTGACTTATTTTTTACAGATGAATTATAACCTTCACAAACATGTTAAGAAAATTGTAAAGAAGAAGTGTTCTAGTTTATTAATCTTTCTAGCTCTGGTCTTTTCTGAAGAAGAGGCCCGGGCTGTGAAAGTCAGACGGTTTTCATCCATTACAGGTATGTCTTCAGCTCTATATTTTCCCACTACTGTTTTATTCATCATGATTTCGATGTTCCTTTCTAAGACCTCTGGCGCTAGTAGTCTGAAATACTGGCAGAACACACCCAGAATTATAAAGTTCTTCCATCGGTTATATAAGTGCCATAAATTTCTTCCGAGTGCCAGACATCCCTGCAAATAGCCACAATCTACTGAGCTCGGCATCGAGTGGCTGTGTTAATGGAGCATTTAAAGGTGATTACAAGGCAGCCTTGTATCTAGCGGCCCTTGTCTCCTCAGTGCCAGGCTCTGGCGTTAGGGTCAGTTATGTATATTTTATTATGATATATGGCTGTGTTTCCTGAGCGGGGTGAGCAGCTTATTGCTCTTTGGAATTTTATTTTAAATAGTGTAATTATATGAGCGGGGCCTCTTACAGAACAGGCTGTTTTATGTTGTTAAATGTGGACTTTTTTTTTTTTCGATGCAGGTTTTTTTTTACATACCTCCTGCCGCACAGTGCACCATCCTCGCTGAGGCCGCTGCTGGATGCCATAGTCAATGCCACAGGTACATATGAAACCTACCTCTCTGTCTGGCAACAGTCTATGATCAGTCAAAGTCCAACTTGAACTTCTCTGTAAAATGCTGTGAATAGATTGCAGGTGCAGTAAAACAGTAAGAGATCACGGTCTTACAGTTCATTTAGCTGGTAAAGCAGCCAGTACCATAACAAAGTAGCCCATTCTCTGTGTGGAAGCAGTGAGCTCTCTGCAGAGGTTTGATATGCCCCCTGCTAAGTCAGAGCTAGAGTTCTCCAATCAGCAGGAAGCTTGATATTTGAGGAATAGAGAGTTGGCCACTACAGAGAGGCTGCTACTTTCACACAGAGAGCAGCATTGTTTCTTTGCAGTATTATGGTTACTTTGCTATAGCTGTTGGTGCCTCACCAGCTAAACAAATGGTAAACCTGTGACCTTACTCTTTTATTGCACTTGGAATCAATTCACTGTGTTTTAGAAGAGAGTTTAATTGGGATTTAAACCTTTTCACTCATCCTTCCCTTTCGATGCTTCTTTACTCCCTTCTTTTCTCCACCCTTCTTACAGTGCCTAGGCAATTAAGTTCTTCTAGGGCAGCAGAGTTACAGAATACAGTAAATAAGTCCATCTTTTCCATTGTCTGACCTCCCATGAAGCTTTTGGGAGAAAGGGCTAAATAACTGTAGTTATAACAAGGGTTTTGAGAGGAGTGACAAGGCTCTTTGTAACACAGGGGTGGACAACTCTGGCCCTACAGCTGTTGTGGAACTACAAGTCCCATGATGCATTGCAAGAATGACAGTTACAGGCATGACTCCCAGAGGCCAAGGCATGTTGGGATTTGTAGTTAAAGCACAGCTGGAGTTGCCCACCTCTGCTGCAACATATTCTCTTAAATAGTTGTCTGTTCAGGTTAGTAACAGACTTGCATATAAAGCAGAGTGCTTTTGTCACAGATACTTTTTGAAAAGGGTGGAGCCTACACAAGGGGGATCCACCATTCACAAGAGTCTAGGGAAACTTTATACATAAATAATTAATGATTGTTGAATTTGTTTTTCTCTTTGCATACTAGAGATCAAAGCCAGGCAATCATTCTCAGACAACAGGCAACCTTATATGGCCACATGATCATATTTGGTGATTGACATTGACCTAATGGGGCCATGTGGTCTTAAAAGGTCAATGATGTCACCAGCATCCCACCCCTTTATTGATGTGCAGGGCCCCCCCGCCCGGGCCGGATTTACTCTCTCTGCTGCCCCAATGCCAGGATACTCCATGCGCCCCCCTGTATGCAGGCTGCATACAAGTGATCTCTGCGACACCGCCGAGATCACTTGAACAAAACAAGCGGCAGCTTCCCCGCCGTACATTTAGCCCTGCTTGCCCAAAGCAGGGCTAAATGTAGAAAACAACTACCCGCCCAGTGCCTGGAACTGCATGTCCTGGGCATCGGGAGATAGGAATTCCCCACCCCTGCTGCCCCTCTACACCCTGCTGCCCCAAGGGCGGGCCTCGGTTGGCCCTGGTAACAGCTGACTGGGCAACACTGACAACTTTCTTCTTAGTTCCAATGAACTAAAAGTTTGTACTGAACCCGAGCTCATTCCTATTCCCTATGTGGGGACAGTCAGCAATATAAACCTGACAGCTGTTCCAACCTTTCCTCACTGTATATAAAACTAAAAAAAAAAATGCTTTAGCTTATAGACCTCTTCATTTGTACTTCTATATCTATCTACACTTCAAATCTTCACTGTTGTAATGACCCCATAACACAGCTAACATTCACATGTAACAATGATCCAATATCTGGGATGCCCTTGACTCCTGTTATAATAAACCTGTTTTAATATTTAGGAGAGCTGCGCTGGGGAATAGATGAAACCGCTGCACAGTTTGAAAGGGTACTTTACTTATACAAGAGCGGCTTGTATCTCTCCAATGCCACTAATGTACCTAAAGCTGGTAAGTATTCACTTTAAATGATGTTCATTTAACTTTCTGTTGAGTGATACATGTCATCACAGTATAATTATGTCCTGAGGAGCTGCACAAGATACAAGGACTCCTTTGTCAATGGTGCGGCGGTAGTCTCTATCTGTGCTTGTACCTGTTTTTTTCACCAACACTTTTAATAAAGGAATGTATGATGTTGTTTTTTGGAACCTGATGGAACATTTTTAAGGGAGGACAGAGTGAAAATAACTTCTTGAGCAAGGCAGAACATAAGCTGAAATTAAATCTTTAATAAGAAATAAAATCATATAAAAAGTTAAAAGAAGTTGTTAAAGGATATCTAAACTCAAGAACAAAAATGGAAGTTTTTTGCAGCTTACCAGTCCTTAGGTGTGATGACTGCATTAGTGTTGCTGCTTACCAGTCCTTAGGTGTGATGAATGCATTAGTCTTGCTGCTTACCAGTCCTTAGGTGTGATGACTGCATTAGTCTTGCTGCTTACCAGTCCCTAGGTGTGATGACTGCATTTGTTTTGCTGCTTACCAGTCCTTAGGTGTGATGACTGCATTAGTCTTGCTGCTTACCAGTCCCTAGGTGTGATGACTGTATTTGTTTTGCTGCTTTCTGCTTACCAGTCCTTAGGTGTGATGACTGCATTAGTCTTGCTGCTTACCAGTCCCTAGGTGTGATGACTGCATTTGTTTTGCTGCTTACCAGTCCTTAGGTGTGATGACTGCATTTGCTTTGCTGCTTACCAGTCCTTAGGTGTGATGACTGCATTAGTTTTGCAGCTTACCAGTCCTCAGGTGTGATGACTGCATTAGTCTTGCTGCTTACCAGTCCTATTTATAACATATCTAAACCCAATAACACACATGTAATATATTGCAGCTTAGCAGTCTACCATCTCCACAGGGTGACAATGCTGCTGACCAAGGGGGGCTCCCTTGCTCCTTCATAGAGTGGAGCCACCCTAAGACAGGAAGTGTGTTACTGGCCGGACCACCAGGTGAAAATAAAGGGAAAAAAAGCCTAAAAAAAAAGAAAACTAATGCAGCCACCACATCTAAGGTTTGGTAAGCTGCAGTATAGTTCGTTTTTCAGTACACTTTAACTATTTTCCTACTTAAAAAATAAAAGTTTTTACAAATTCACACAGTGTTCCAGAATAAATACAAATCCATACGACATCTATATACAGACAAATATAAACAATGTGCCAAAATGAGATTCTTTAAACAATATGTAATAATAACTGAAAATACTGTAAGTTCTAAAAATCCAGTTATTTACTGCATCCTTTAGTCTCCAAATCAAATAACATTCCCATAAGTGCTCAGCAAATCAACAAGTGCTCCCACCACTTCTTCCACCTCTGATCTGATGAGAACCTACCCCTTAGCTGACCCTTCGGAAGAGAATGCGCTCAATAACTGTATCTCTGTCTTTTTTCTTTGTTCCAGTTATG